>NC_138553.1:84065100-84377600 GCF_964273705.1 Natrix helvetica | reverse complement strand
TTTAATTGTTCTCACTGTCAGGAGGGTATTTAAAAATATTTAAGTTTTGTAAATTGTTTTATTTGTGGTCTGTACACCGCCCCGAGTCCCTTTGGGGAGAGGGGGCGGTCTATAAATTTAATAAAATTAAATTAAATTAAGGACATTTCTCCTTAGTTCTAGGTTGCTTCTCTCCTTGTTTAGTTTCCATCCATTGTTTCTTGTCCTGCCTTCTGGTCTTTTGGGGAATAGCTTGACCCCATGGCAGCTCCTAAGAGTGGATAGTTTCCCAGGGTTAACACGTCACCCCTCGTTCTTCTTTCCTCTAGACTACTTTTGAACATTCTCAATTCCTCTCTCTCAAAGGACAGTCTTTTTTTCAGTTAAATCCTTTGATCCCGAACAATTCTATGGAACGCCAAATACCGTATTTTCGGATATTTCCCCCCCTAAAAGAGCAGGAAAATGTTGGTGCGTCTTATACACCGAACACAGCCATTTTTGGCCTCCCAAAGCCCCACCCCTGAATCCCATTTTTGCAAAAAAACAGAGGTGTTTTGGCCTTCCCCCAGCCTTGCTGAAGGAGACAGAGTGCTGCTGGGGGCCGGGGAGGACAAAAACTTTTTTTTCTTACTTACCTCTTCGAAATCTTGGTGCGTCTTATAGTCTGAAAAATACGGTACCTACTGTAGGAATCTGTTTTCAAGGGCAGGTTCAGGACACCACAGAGAGAAGTTTTAGGAAGTTTTGTCATCCACCAAGAGCTGCAGGGGGCTTAGCCGAAATGGATTCCTCGCTTGTGCTTCCTTGCCCCCAAGCACGTCTGCAGGGGTGGGTGGAGGGGGGGCATTTTACTCCGTGCCATGACTATACTGTGGGAACCATCCCGTTTTCCTTCTCCCAAGGTGTCTCTTGAATAGGGGGTCTTGTTTTACGTTCATTAGTTCTGCCTCCAGCGCTAATTAATAACATGAGGGGGGTGTTTTTTCTTCTTTTTCTTCTTATCAGCCTAGATTTAGGCCTTCCAGCCACACGAAACGCAATTCTGCTTTGAGGCAGAAAGAAACGGAGCCTGAAAGAGAGAATGCAAAATCCCCAGGTTCACATCGGAGAATTCTCAAGGACTCCCTGCCTCTCCTTGAGGGAATCTGTTTTCGGATGCGATTCTTAGCAAGGAGGGAGATTACATTGGGCTGTTTTTAGGGGATCATTTTTAGGGATTACTGATAGAAGGCATTAGGTGGTTTGAACTCTTTTAACCCGAATAGAAATGCTGATTATTACGTCTTTTATTCATTAAACATGAAACTCGCTCAACTGAACATTCAAATATGTGTCACAAATACCATTGACTGGCGCTAATCGTTAATACGGGTTGCTGCCAGCCTCCTAGGGATCAACTTAATCATTAGTCAATTAGTCAATTAGTCAATGTTAGTCAATTAGTAGTCAATTTTAATATATTAAATTAATATTAAATTATTAAATTAATAGTCAATATTAGTCAATTAGTCAATACGTCTATTATTATTATTTCTTCTATTCAATAAACATGAAACTCAGAAGCGGAACATTTAAAGATGTGTCACAAATCCCATTGACTGGTGCTGATGCTTGATAGGGGTTGCTGCCAGCGTCCTAGGTGTCAACCAAGGACCTTCTTAAAATATACGACTATTACTATTATCTCTTTCATTCATTAAACATGAAACTCAGTCAACTGAACATTTAAAGATGTGTCACAAATCCCATTGACTGGTGCTGATGGTTGATACGGTTTGCTGCCAGCGTCCTAGGTATCAACCAAATACCTTTTTAAGATGTACGATGCTCTGAGTAGCCCAGTTTTTTGCAGCTCCTCTGGTGTTATTGTAATAAGATGCAATTTGTTGATGTTTCTTATAAAATTATTGGACATGGTACCAAGTGCCCTGATGACAATGGGTATCACTGCTACATGTTCCATCCATAATCGGGTAGTTTCGATGGCCAGGTCACAATATTTCATGATTTTTTCTAGTTCTTTTTCTTCGACTCTGGCATCTCCTGGTACCGCGATGTCAATAAATCGTATGTTTTGGCCCTCAACAACCGTGACATCTGGTTTGTTCTGTCCCAAATGATGATCCGTCTGTATTCGAAAGTCCCACAAGATTTTCACCTTGTGGGACTTTCGAATACAGAGGGGTTGTTGCTGTTGCTGTTGTTGGTTGTTCATTGCACAGTCAGCCAGATGTTCAAGGTGGACCTGGGATAGGCAGATGTTGGTGTTTGATGGTCTTAAAGGTTTTCATTGCAAGATCTAAGCTGTTCCAAGTAAAACTGCCTTCTGCAATTGACTAATGGGGATTTTGTCAATGCCCATGGGGTTCCAGAGCTGCTCCCCAGATGTTTTGCTTTAAGTTAATTTTGACCATTAAATCATCCTTCTACTGAAGGTCATGGAGGTCTATCACCCAATGTTTTATCTTATCCTTCTGTTTCTCTGAACATATCATGGAAATTCATCCTGGATTTTTTAAAGTATGTAAGTACTTAAATGTTGACTTCATCCCAATGCTGGTTTAGAATAGAATAGAACAGAATAGAACAGAATGGAATAAAGGAACACCCTCCTCGGGGTGGAGAAGGGTGTAACAGACTGGCTTAACTGCAGTGAAGTAGGATCGAAGACTTGAGTTTTGTTTTAATCCAGTGGCTTTAATACAGCAGGAAACTCTTAAACAGGACAAAAGTTAACTTTGTTCTCCTTGGCAAAGAGCAAACTTTACGGCTTGTGAATTTGCGGTGTGTCCTTCATTTTAATAGGCATGTGGAGTCACCCATGGGAGGGTTAGGAGGGCAGGGGCCACTTTTTAAATGTGTTCTGGTTATGCAACATGTATTTTTAAAAAGTGCAAGCCTTCAAAGACAAGTTCCCAACCATCATCGTTGTTTTTTGGACTCTCCTGTTGTGGTCCACAGAGCTGGCAGCAGATTCAAGACAGTGAGGAGGTTGGGGAGGAACCTGGGCCAGTCCTGGAGTCTGGGGAAGGCTCTGACGAGGCCTCTTCATCAGAGGCAGAGAGGGGGCCAGGGCCGTCTAACAGTTATCAGCTGCCTCCGGAGTCTGACATCAGCGAGGCAGAGGAACAGGGGGAGCCTGTTCCCAGTGTGCGCATGCGCAGAACTGCCAGAAGGCAAGAACAGTTAAGACAAAAGGGACCACTTGGGTGTAAGGCTTGGAAGTGATTGGCCCCTCCCATAGGACATAAAGGAGGAGCAAACAGGGGACGATTTTGTGTAGAAGACAATATTGTAAAAATGGAATGGGATAGGGATAGGATAGGATCGAATAAGAAATAAGAGAAGAGCAGAATAGAACAGAACAGAATAGAATGCAGGAGAGGAGAGGAATAGAACAGAACAGAACAGAATGCAGAATAGGATAGCACAGCATAGCATAGCATAGCATAGCATAGCATAGGAATAGAACAGAACAGAATGCAGGATAGGATAGGATAGTTGGAAGGGACCTTGGAGGTCTTCTATTCCAGCCCCCTGCTCAGGCAGGAAACCTTCTACCATTTCTGAAACATGGCTATCCAATCTCTTCTTTTAAGCTTTCAGTGTTGGAACATTTACAACTTCTGGAGGCAAGTTGTTCCACTGATTAATTGTCCACACAGTTAGGCAGTTTCTCCTTAGTTCTAAGTTGCTTCTCTCCTTGGTCAGTTTCCATCCATTGCTTCTTCTCTTGCCTTCAGGTGCTTTGGAGAACAAGTTGACCCCCCTCTTCTTTGGGGCAGCCAAATATTGGAACACTGCTATCATGTCCCCCCTGGTCCTTCCTTTCTCTAGAGTGGCCATATCCAATTTCTGCAATTGGTATTATGCTATTAGAATTATATTATTAGTTATTATGGTGCAATCAGTACTTTTGAGTTACTAATTAATATGAACAAAGATTGGCTACCTAGCCGTTTTTTTCTTCACCTACCATTCCATTTTCTTTCTTCAATAACTCTGTGCAAAGCAGAAATCCTTGACTTTCTGTCATAGTCCCTGAACATTTTTCTCCTCCTAAATTTCTACATGTCTTGCAGTGGAGCTATTTTTAGCAATCTATGGGAAAGAATGATGGAAACCTTCAGGATGATAAACCCCAGTCCAGGCAGTTCCGAAAATAGCACTGCAAATGTTTAAGAGAAGCAGGAGGAAAATCTCTATCTTATGTCCTTCCCCCGTACTTCTTAAATCGTCCAACATGCATTTTGTACGCCAGAAATCCTTGGTGGGAACCCAAACTAGATAAATTAATAAAATATGTCTTTTGGTTTCATGTTGCTCTAAAGTACTTTGGGCACTTTATTGTAGGATATTAAATAAAGAGACGTATTTATTGTCTTAATTCCCATTTCTCTTTTCCCAAAAGGAGCTGATTGAAGTTGACAGTGAAGTGGTGTTTGAGTTGGCTGCATACATCCTACAGGTAAGTTGTATAGATTTTGCTGTTGCTGTTGTTTTGTTGAAAGAAGAAAACATGAATGTTGACATTGAGATTCACTTCTCTGGCAATCCTAATTTTGGTATTATTCCCATGTGTTTTTAGTCTCTCTTTTTAAACAGGAGATACACGTATCAGCTGAGGATTTCCCAGCATCTTTTATAGCCGATAGATCGATGGGAAGACAGCATATTCAATTCTATTTCACTTTAGGCTGTGGTTGAGATCTCCATTATAAAATCAAATCTAGGGAGTTAGTTATTCCTTCCTTCCTTCCTTCCACTGACTCTCATAAATATATATTTTGTTCTAGCAAGTTAATAATCAACCCCATGATATAATTAGCAGGAAGGAAGATGGTTAGCCCCGAGGGAATCGTAAAATAACTGGGTTTTTTTTCTTGCTATTATAGTGCTTGTTAATTGATTGCCAATTAACTGGAATTAACAAACACAATTGTAAATGCTACTCCAGACATCCACAAACATATCCTCTGAGCGTGGCAATCAATTAATTTAAAATACAGCAACAGTGCTTCAGTCTCCTCCAAAGCGTAACTGCTGGAGCAGTGAAAGCAAGGAAGGAAAGAGGAGAGGAGGAACAGATTCCTCTGCATTAAAATGTGAGGAGGAATATGAAGAGAGCAGGCGGAGAGGAGGAGGAGGAGGTCTGAGGTCCTTGGTGCTCTCTGAGCTTGGTGGTTTTCTTGCAGACATCTCATTACCAAACTAAGTAACATCGTGAGTGCTAGAATGGAGGAGGAGGAGGAGGAGGAGGAGGAGGAGGAGGAGGAGGAGGAGGAGGAGGAGGAGGAGGAGGAGGAGGAGGAGGAATATGAAGAAAAGAGGAGGAGAGAGGAGGAGAGCAGGAGGAGAGCAGAAGGAGGAGCTCTGAAGTCCTTGGTGCTCTCTGAGCTTGGTGGTTTTCTTGCAGAAGTCTGTAAGATTTAAGTTAATTACTCCTATCGATTGCAACGCGGCTTCTGTAAATAGGATTAAATCTGGAATCAACACTTAAGGTGATGTCATATCTTGGCCTTGGAATCATTTTCCGATAGAGTTATAGAACATTTTGTGATACTTGAAGATGGAAATGTGCATTTTCCTTGTGATTTAATAGGTTATTATAAGTAATTGTTGCATCCTCTCTTTTTTTGTTTCTTTATCATTTTATAGGAAGCAAAAGGAGATTTTTCAAGGTAAGTTTTGCATGGCTGTTTTTTTCACATACTGTAATACTTTTATGCAAAATAGGACTGCTATTCCATTACAAAACATGTCATTTGTACAAAGAAACATACATACTTGTAGGAGAAAAGGCTCAAAATCTTTAAATACCGGAAATGTGATGGATTGGATTCAGGTCATCTTTAGGAGTGACTAAATCTACCTGGCCTTATGTTTTGGGTTAAGAAGTATACCAGGAGAAGGAGGAGCCAACGTCGCGATGATACAACATGCAGTCTCGACATTCTAAGACCACCGTTGATACTTTTGCCGCTGGATGGTCCATTTGGACCTAAACCATCCCGCAGAGACGATGATCAGGAAGTCGATGCCTTGCTGGTCTCAGGGACATTGCAAAGTCCCTGATTGACCCAAGGGAAGCTCTTCAAGCCGGGGGTAAACAGGAAGCCCCAGGCTGATAAAGTTGGTACGGCTCCGTAAGGAAGGAAGTGAAAAGAGAAAGTGAGTCCATCAGGTGAGGTATTTTTTCTATTTTGAGAAAGACTGCCAGAGAAACTTTTTTTAAGCCAAATTAAATCCTTAAGCAAAAGAATTAAGCGGCGAAATTAACCTATATTGGATTGCTCTGGAAAGCTTTTTTTTCTTTGTAACTATACTTTGTGGATTGAACTGCTTGCAATGTTTTTTGTTTCTCCTCTTAAAGTGAACGGATTAATTTTTCTTCTGTTTTTTGTTACTTTATTTTTTGACTTTTGGATTAAAACCTTCCATTTTATTTTAACAATTCTCCCTATTACTTGTTATTAAATTTTGTTAAAGAACTTTGTTTCCTATAAGCCAGAGATAAATATTAGAAAGTGAAAGGTAGCAACACTGCCACTCAGAGGTCGGGGGCTGGAGTTTTTGAAACAACATATTTCTTCTCTTTTCCTCTTTGATCTTACTGACTTTGTAGCTGAAGGGTTTGCAATTTGTTTACAGAAACTGATAAAGAGCCAAGGGCACAAATTGTTTTTGCAGGTGCTCTTGGAGAAATATTTTGGGAGGGGAGAGAAAGGGGAAAAAACAGAACCCTTCTCCTTTGAAGAGCATAAAAGAACTTGTGTTTAAGTCAATCTAAAATAAAAAATAAAAGAGACCTGGAAGGCTAGCGCGGCAGTGGTTATTAGTTTTTCCTTTTCCTCCTTCTTTTTTGGAAACATGGATCAATACTCAGATGAGGAAACTTTAAAAGCCCCAAATATCTTGGCTGGAATTCAAAATCTACTGGAAGGATATGGGAGAATTGAGAAGAAGTTGGAAAAACTAGTGTTCCTCACAGCAAAGGATGAAGGGGTTGGAGCCCTAAAAATTAAAGGGGAGAATGAAGACATAGAAGATAAAGACAAGACAATAGATGATTTTATTAATGGAGCAAATGTGGGTGAAAGTGGAAAGAAGGGAATATGGAAAAAGGAATTTGACAAACTGGAGCTCTACCTCAGATTCCAAGATACAGAAGAAGAAAAAAGAGAAATGATGATGGATTTAAGAAGAGATTTTTTTTCAGAAGCACAATTAACATCCAAAGACAAGCTAATTTTAATAGCAGATGGAGGGCAACGAGATTACCTGAGAGATCCTTCAAGCAACAAAGTGCAGAGAGAAGTCTATAAAAACCTTACAAAAGAGATAAAAAGAAAGCTGACACGACAATTGGCAAGAGAGATAAGACTGCTTTGTTACTGGAAAGATACAGGTTGACAATGAAAGTTGATAATAAAAAATTAGTTAATTTTGGTGATCAATAAGTAGGAATTTAGTAATTTTAGATTGTTTTAGATTGTTATTAAATGTTTATTCATTGACAATTAATTATAATAACAATAATAAAATGATAATGATACAGCTTAATGATATATACATGTACTGGCAAACTAGTAAAAGCAATTTGGATATAAATTGCAAATTGCGATCTGGGAAAAAGACCTATAAATTTTATTAATCAATTTTTATTCAGATCTTGTCATAAAGGTTAATGTTTTTTGGGTTTGCTGAGAGGAGGTTGGATATAAACAGTAAATGATTTTTAGCCAACTATAATAACAGCAAGGAAATGTCAGTGGATATTGTTTAATAATATATATATATATGCTGTGGTTTTTGCAAAAGAAACTTGGATACAAACTCTAAACAGCGAGTTGAAAAAAAGGGGGAAAAGGTTTAGAAACTTTATTAATTGACTTTTACTTAGAACATGTCACAAAGGTGTAATGTTATTGGAGGATTTTTGAAATAGCTAATGAACGCCATTCTGTGGTTGTGTCTTTAAGTATGAATGATTTGAGGTAAAAGCACGTTCAAATAATTGTAGCCAAATGAGAATTGTGGTACATTGCTATACAAAGATTTTTGATTTAAAGTGTATAATCTAATATGAACTATAAGTAATGACTGTGGAAGAAGTGCACAAAAGTTATCTGTAACCAACTGACACACTTTCTACAAGATGTAATGAAGGATGATTCTTTTTTGTGTGTTTTTGTTTAATTAAAAATTTTTTAAAAATCCATAAAAAATATATATTTAAATACCAGAAATGTGATGGATTGGATTCCGGTCATCTTTAGGAGTGACTAAATCTACCTGGCCTTGTATTTTGGGTTGAGAAGGGATGGTTGGATCCCTACCTCCTCAGGAAAGAGGAGAGGAGAAGTCCAAATTCATAGAATCCTTGGGCTGGAGGGGACCTTGGAGGTCTTCTAGTCCAACCCCCTGTCCGAAAAAGGAGTCCAGACCTTGTCCCAAAGGTGCTTTTTCAAGAGGCAACTGAATGTTGTTTTTCCCTGAAGAGGTTTCGCTTTTCATACCAGAAGCTTCCTCAGTTCTTCAGTTCAGATCAGATCAGAACCAAAGAAGCTTCTGGATGAGAAGCGAAACCTCTTCAAGGAACAACCAAGGAAGTCCAGTTGCCTCTTGAAAAGCACCTTGGGACAACCATGATCTGGAGGATGGACAATCTCCATAGACATGAATCCAGAAAACATCCTATCTTCTCACCTCTGTTTGGTGGTCACAATATTAGCATTTAGGAAAGTGGCAAAGATATTTGAGGGCTATTCTGTTAGTTTGTTGGTATTCTTTTTAACGTATTCTTCTTTATCAATATTCTTAGAGTCATATTTAATTCATATTAGGGTGATTATGTGGTGGCTCGCATTGATTGATTGATTGATTGATTGACTGACTGACTGATAGATATATACATATACATACACACTAACTGATAATCCGGCATTGCCCAGGTATTTATAGACATTGAAGCATTTGTCTGACAGGGAGCCATTGAGTGGGGCCTTTCTTCCCCCTACTCCAATGCCCATCATCCCTGCCCTCTCCCTTCCCCCTCACATGTGCTTGTCTTTCCCGCCCTGCCAGACATTTTGCCCCAAATCCATCAGGCACTTCCCCATTGGTCCTCTGGAGGGCGAACGTCACGGCTGGCTTTCCAGAGGAACCTGCGAAGGAACTGACGTCACAAACAATTGCCACTCTAGGACGCTGCACTCGGTCTCTTTAATGGCCCAGGCTCTCCCTTTTCCCTCCCATGACATCACAAACAATTGCTGCTCTAGGACGCCGCACTTGCTCTCCTTAACAGGCCAGGCATTCCAGAGTTATGCTGGAACACACACACACACACACACACCAGGGGTGTCTTCCCCCCCCCCCAGTATTTTTTTCCAGAAGATAGGTCACCTATGTACCAGGTTTGTATGTATACAAACTTGGATAGATGATAGATAGATGATAGATAGATAGATAGATAGATAGATAGATAGATAGATAGATAGATAGATGATAGATAGATAGATGATAGATAGATAGATAGATAGATAGATAGATAGATAGATAGATAGATAGATAGATAGAGATGGATGGATGGATGGATGGATGGATGGATGGATGGATGGATGGATGGATGGATGGACGGACCGATGGACCGACCGACCGACTGACCGACCGATAGACAGACAGACAGATAGACAGATGGATAGATGAGCGGATGGATGGATAGACGAGAAGATGGATGGATGGATGGATGGGAGGATGGATAGATAGATAGATGAGAGGATGGAGGGACGGAGGACAGATAGATAGATGGATGGATGGATGGATAGATGAGAGGATGGATAGATAGATGAGAGGATGGATGGATGGAGGGAGGGATGGATGGTTGGATGGATGGATAGATAAATGAGAGGATGGATGGATGGATGGATGGATGGATGGATGGATGGATGGATGGTTGGATAGATGGATGGATGGATGGATGGATGGATAGATGAGAGGATTGATAGACACACACACACACATACAAATGAACTAAGGGAGCTATCCAAATTCTTGTGGGTGAGGGTTGGGTATAAATAATGCAATAAATAAATAAGAAGGTATTGCAGCCTACTCCCGTAGGCCAGAAAAGTATTTCAAAACCAATGGCTCCTCTCACCGGGCGTGGTTAGTTCAGACTGTCAGTTGTTTCAAAATCGTGGCCAAACCAGGACTGTTTTAGGCTTAAAGTTATTTTTGGCATTCGGATGTAAAAATTAATTGCAAGAAGAGAACGGCCGTGCTGAATGAAATGAGCAGGCTGTTCACTCCCCCCCTGGAAAAAGCTGGCACTTCTTCAGTTAAATAAGAAGGACTTTGGAGTCCTTGGTTAGTGTCAGCCATGAAAGTTCACGTCCGAAGATCAGGTGAATGTGTGAAAGTCCAATTCAACCGATGTATTGCTACTCATCTTCTCAACTCATGGTTAGCACTTGCTTGGAGTTAGATAAGGGTCAACAGAAGTCAAAGAAGGTTGGATTTACTCCACTTGTAGAAATTCTAGGCTTGTTCCTTTCTTGACTTCTCCCTCTGGTTCTCTCACACACACACACAAACACACACACACACACACACACACACACACACACACAATTAGTTAAGAAATATTGAAGTTGCCTCCAAAGCATCTTCAGCTCCTGAAGACCTCTTAGACATCTTCATGCCATTTTCTTGGTGTATGGAAGTGATCAGACGTTGCCTTCTCCAAGGTTGTTTATTGACATCCCAAAGAAGCATATACAGCCCTGGGATCTATAGGTGGTCTCCCATCCAGCTATTAACAAGGACGGCGCACGCTTAGCTTTTGAAACCATCCCAAGTCAACTTGGTGACTAGACTAACAAGCCATTGCTACAAAAAGAAGCTGTTGCATTGCAACAACGCCAGAGAAGGTGTTCTGGGATGGAGGCATCACACCTGTAGTAAGAAGATGGGGGGGGGGGTGTAGCTGTTTTTTCTACACATTGGTGCAAATTGGGGGCCGGAGAGTAGATGGGGCGGTTGCCATGGCTTCCAACTTTGGAAAGAATTTCATTGGGAAACAATAAACGAAATGTAGGTAATCCTCTACTTACGACCACAACTGAGCTCCCAAAAATTTCTGTCGCTCAGTGAAATGTTGGTTAAGGGAGTTTTGCCCCATTGTACAACACAGTTGTTGAGCGAAACACTGTAGTTAAGTCAGTAACCCTGGTTGTTAAGCGAATCCGGCTTCCCCACTGATTTTGCTTGTCAGATCACAAAAAGGGACAGGTGGAACGGTGGCCTGGAGGTGGCGCTCTCGCCTCAGAATCAGGAAGCCGTGAGTTCATTCCTAGATAGAGGCAGATATTTCTCTCTCTGGCACAATCAGAATGTATCTGCTGAACAAAACTCCGCTCTGGCAACAGGAAGGGCATCTGGCCACTAGAACACTCTGCTAGCTCCATTCAGTTGCCCAGACTTCATCCCGCAGGGGATTATGGGGTCGTTAAAAGAGGAGGAGGAGGAGGAGGATGAAGTCGCAAAAGGGGATCACTTGGCCCCAGAACATCGCAACCGTCATAAATACGAGCCAGTTGCCAAGCATCTGAATTCTTTTTTTTTTAATAGTTTTTATTAGACATTTTTACCTTTAAAAACAGGGGGGGGAAACGGAACCAAAAAACCCAAGACAAACATAACAATATACAAAATCTGAATTCTGATCATGTGACCACAGGGAAGCCGCAACGGTCATTAAGTGTGAAAAATGGTCTTAAGCCAGTTTTTCCCATGCCGATGTAACTTTGAACGGCCACTAAACGAACTGCGGAGGGCTACCTGTGTAGATAAGGCACGCTTGGGTGTAGGAGGTCCCTGACGCATAGCTTTTCGAGCCTGACACCGCTTGTGAAATCCTAAATTGTCTTTGGCGAGCCTGTTCTTGCCTCCGTTTCCCAACCCAAAACCTCCAGGCTTCTGCTTAGTCACTAATAAGAGGGTTTGATTGAAAAGCCAGAAGAAATAACTCCGTGATCTTAACCTGTAAATTTGATTTATGGCAGCTGCAGGATTATTGCTGCCTCTGTTTTCCAAAAGGCTAATAGCCGTGTGCAAAGGAATTCATTTCTGGCTCATTTCTGGCTGCAGTGAAACTTACTCAAGGGGAGGGAGGGAGGGAGAGAGAGAGAGAGGGAAAGGGAGAGAAAAAGAGAGAGAAAGAGAGAGAGATGATATAGATAGAACCCTATTTTCCAAACAGGATGGATGGGTGGATGGATGATAGATAGATAGATAGATAGATAGATAGATAGATAGATAGATAGATAGATAGATAGATAGATAGACAGACAGACAGACAGACAGACAGACAGACAGACAGACAGACAGACAGACAAAAAGAGAGAAAGAAGCAGGGATAGATGAAAGAGAGAGATAGAACCCTATTTTCCAAATAGAAGAGAGAGAGAGAGAGAGATACCTCTAGTACTGGTGGTTTTCAACTTATGACCACAGATGTATGTTGCTAGGTGAGAAATTTGTTATGTCAGTTTTACCACTACAATTGTTTGTTAAGTTGGTTGTTAAGTGAATCACTGCAGTTGTTAAGTGAGTAACACAGTTGTTAAGTGAATCTGGTTTCCATATTGACTTTGCGTGTCAGAAGGTCGCAAAAGGGAAATCACGTGACCCCGGGACACTTTAATCGTCATAATTATGAGTCAGCTGCCAAACGTCTGAATTTTGATCACATGACCATTGGGATGCTGCAATGGCCGTAAGTGTGAAGAACAGTCATAAGTCACTTTTTTCACCCCCGTTGTAACTTCGAACGGTCACTAAATGAGCTGTTGCAAGTCGAGAACAACCTGTAATTCCATGGAAGGTGAATCCATTTCCCGATTGACAGAGGCTCCTTCCTCCACCCCTTTCCTCCCACCTCCTGGGCTTCGGGTCTTCCAAGTGGAAAGGTGGCTTGGAAGCTCTGCGGTGTCCTTCCTAAAGGAACTGCTGAGATTTCTTTCTTTCTTTATTTGTGCAGTTACCAAACTAATGCATCACAACCTGGAGCGAAGACAATGCCGGTGAGAAATGGGTGCAATGATTTTTCTTTGGCCCGGAGTGGGTGTGAAGGATGTTTGCCCCTGTAATTCCTGCAGCAATTGGGAGAAGAAGAAAAATCATGAGTTGTCAACTTTGTCCTGAGCACTGTGAAACTGGCAGAGCTGAAAACTATTTCTGGTGGTTTTTTGTTGTGAGATTAGGGTGTGGACAGCGTAGAGGTATTTTTAGACGCACACCCTAATTTTTCTCACTATTTGCCTACTGTAAAAAAAACCTCATATTTTTTTAGAAAACCTTGATCCATAAATCCCATCGTGTCTTTTTTCTGATTTTTCCATATCTCTCACCCTGTCTTTCCTAGCTTTTAAAACTAGTTAAAGCATCCATAAACTTTCAAGAGCATCTCTGTTGCGCAGGGAGGATTGATTTTTAAGGCAATATTTGCAAAACCTGTTGGTTTCCAGTTGCATGGAATAGCCCAGACCTTTGGCTAATGGCCATGATTGGTTGAGAAATTCTGAGAGTTGAAAATTAGGCATCTGGAAGTTGTTGGGGTTGGAAATGACTGATTTAAGGCAAGTGGGACAAAAAAAATCTTGAATTAAAACTAGCTCCGCCTTTTACAAAATCCTCCATCGGGAAAATACATTTACAGGAAAAGTAGAACATCGAATAAATCCCTTCAGCTCGCTCAAAATACACTCAGGTGAAACTGAAGAGGTGGCTGGAGTAGGATTTCTATACAGGCAGTCCTTGACTTACAACGGTTAGTTTGGTATCCGTTCGAAGTTACGACGACACTGAAAAAATTGACTTATGTACCATTTGTAGAACAAGTCCCGTGTTCGAAAATACTCTGTATCTTCTTTTTCTTTTATCCTTAACGTCAATATGCCCATTTCTTCACAATCTAATATTGTTTTAATTACATCTTCTTCTGTAGGTGTTTCCTCATTTTCCCAATACTGTGCAGACACAATTCTTGCTGTTGTCAAAACATGTAATATTAAATATATATATGCCCTTTGTCATACTTTTCTGGTACTATGCCTAACACAAAATATTTCTGGGTTATAATCTATATGATGCTTTAATGTTTTTTCTAACCATGTATGTATTTTGTCCAATCTTTCTTTGCTTTTTGCACATGTTCACCACATGTGATAATATGTGCCCGGTGCCCAACTCTTCATGATCCTTGGACCACAACACGATAGGTCATCCACCGCCATTTGAAATCTGCCTAAATTCATATCCCTTGTGTGTTGATGACCCTATCTAACCATCTCCTCTTCTGTTGTGCCCTTCTCCTTTGGCCTTCCATCTTCCCCACCTTCAAGGAGTCTACATTTGGTGGCCAAAATCTTTGAGCTTCAGTTTCTGTCCTTCCAAAGGAGAGACAGAAACTCCTTGTCTCTAAAATTACCGAAGCGGAAACAAAAAGGGAAGAAAAGACATTTGTGATGAAATGTGCTTTCATTCCATGAATTCCAAAGAAGGAACTGCACCTATGATTAGCACCTCCGACTTCAGGGGAAAAAAGGCACTATTGAGTAACTTTGCTCAGTAGCAAATTCTTCACCCAAAGAATGTGTGACTTGCGACATGTGTTTTGCAGTGAAGCAACATCTTCCTTAGGCAGATGGTATAGGTCTTGTTGCAAAGTCCATTTTTCAGTAATTTTGGCTCCTTTTGCTTTAAAAGGGAGGGGGGGGTCACAATTTTTTTTTCTAAAGGAGGATAGAAATGCTCTCTGGAAATTTTTAATTTTGTTTGCAAAGTGAGGATGTTTAATCAGGATACGTTTTTTTATTCTACATCATTCCGATTTCTTAAGCCTTTACTATTCAATGGCGCGGGAGAATGAGAGAGTTAAAACAAAATAAAATCTGTCTTCCTAGTTAAACACTGATTAGAAATATTAATTTATAAACAGTTTCTAGGTCCATCTAGTTAATTAGGTTAAATATATTATTGATTGATAAACAATTTCACGGCCGTAAGCATTATAAGATAATTCAATATTAGACCTTTGCAGGACATAAGGAAGAGGTATTTCAGAAAATAAAGTACTTTTCGATAACTGCTTAAAGCAGCTGTATCTTTTGACTTGAAGTTCAGCTGCTTTAAAAGCTCTCCCGAGTTGTCCACACACACAGATCCATTGATAATACTGCCTTGTGAAGCAAAGTGGTTGTGTGTCTGAGGATACGTCGAAACCCCTGTTCAAACCCTTTAAAAAACATGGGTGCTTTAAAAAGATCTCTACTTTTCAGCCCAACTAAAAGCTTTCTTCCGTGCAGAAACAGCAGATTCAGGAGAAGAAGGTCTAAATCAAAAAAAAATTATTGGCGTCTTTCCATTGTCACAGCTACAACATGGACCAGGCTTCTGAAATAGGTTTTATATTTACAGTAGATGGATCAGTATTTCATAAGTCTGACATACCAACCATAACAACAAGCCAGAATGGATACACTATCCATCTCTATCAATAGCATTATATGCGAGGGAGAGGGAGAGAGAGAGATCAGACAGACAGACAGACAGACACAGATGGAGACAGAGAGAAACATAGATATAGGTAGGTAGGTAGGCAGGTAGATGAAGGGAGAGAGAGAGAGATGAGAGATTAGATAGATAGAATAGATAGATAGATAGATAGATAGATAGATAGATAGATAGATAGATAGATAGATAGATAGATAGATAGATAGATAGATAGATAGATGATAGATAGATGATAGATAGAGACAGACAGACAGACAGACAGACAGACAGAGTGATAGGTAGGTAGATAGGTAGGTAGGTAGAAGATGATAGATGATAGATAGATAGATAATGATAGATAGATAGATAGATAGATAGATAGATAGATAGATGATAGATAGATGATGAGAGAGAGAGAGAGAGAGAGAGAGAGAGAGAGAGAGAGAGAGAAGGAAGGAGATACAAAATTCACATATATTATTATACATGAATGGGTTAAATGCTAACAAATGTATAGCAAAGTGACAAAGGAAAGTCCCAAAACAACATTCCCAAAGTAACAATTTATCTTCTTGATCAGGGAATAAGATGGAAGGAGAACTTGACTAAGCAATGGTGACATCCAGAAAGGAAGAAAGACAGATGGGATAATTTGCCATTAAGCAATTTTTTTATGTAAGGAAAATCTAAAGATAGTAATTTTCTGAACTTCCAGCTTAAAGAATCAGTGCTTGTTGTTGAAGTAAAGGTGCCAGCCCATAACCTCCCTTATTGCAGCATAAGAGCAATGGTGAATATTGCATTTCTAGTTCATGGGCAGGAAAGCTGAGACATCAGATAAGTTATGATGTAACTGCTAATTACACAAGTCATAGGATGCCTTCATGGGGCTGGATGGAAGTCCCTGTTTTTGCAAGCTTCTAGCCCTCCCTGGAAATTGGAAGGCTGCCTTCATGTCTTCTCTTAATTTAGACATGGAAACCAACCTTCTTATCCAGCAACCTGCCTTGTCCAACCTGGTGGACACCAGAATTAGATCTCAACCTACTTCATTCTCTGGGAATGAAATCCAGGATATCTGGGGTAATATTGGTTGGGGAAAGGTGATATATGGGAACTCAATAGACCTTCCGAAATCCCTGTGTTTTCCTGTCCTTTGGTTCTTCCCCAACCTATCTAACAAACTTGTTTTGTCTTGATGATCATAAATACATCTTCAGAAGAACCCGTTGGCCTAACCTGCATTTAAACTTTTCCTAAACTGATTAACTTAAGGGGATTTTGAGTCCTCAACTACCACAACTGCACATCCGGCAAACTCCTCCAGGCCACAAATGGCATCTGGAGGGAGGAAGATGAGTTGATCCATTGTCAAATGATATCCCAGCCAGAAGTGTGCAGTTGTGAGAAGCAGCAATTCTCAGCAATAAACGGAGAATAGGACAGAGTAGAGTAGAGTAGAGTAGAGTAGAGTAGAGTAGAGTAGAATAGAATAATAGAATAGAATAGAATAGAATAGAATAGAATAGAACTGGAAGGGACCTTGGAGATCTTCTAGTCCAGCCCCCTATTCAAGCAGGAAAACCTGTACCATTTCAGATAAGTGACTGTCCAGTCTCTTCTTTAAAACTTCCAGTCATGGAGCATTCACAACTTCTGATGGCAAGTTGTTCCACTGATTAATTGTCTTCACTGTTAGGAAGTTTCTCCTTAATTCCAGGCTGCTTCTCTCCTTGATTAGTTTCCATCCGTTGCTTCTTATCCTGCCTTCTGGTGCTTTGGAGAATAGCTTGACTCCCTCTTCTTTGGGGCAGCCCTTCAAATACTGGAAGACTGTTATCATGTCACTCCTAATTCTTCTTTTCTTTAGACTGTCCAACTTCAAATCCTGCAACCGTTCTTCATATGTTTTAGTCTCCAAGCCTTTGATCGTTTTAGCTGCTCTTCTCTGGACTTTTTCCGAAGTCTCAACATCTTTTTCGTAGCGTGGTGACCAAAATTGGTTGCAGTATTCCAGGTGTGGCCTTACTATGGTTTTATAAAGTGGTATGAATACTTCTTCACGTGATCTTGATTCTATGCCTCCGTTTATACAACTCAGGGTTATATTAGCTTTTTTGGCTGCTGTTGCACACAAGGCTGACTCCGGAAATGTGTGTGACCTCAGCAAGGTTAAGATCCGAAGAGGTTCAAAGCAACCCTTAGTCCTGTGAGTGCTTGCAAGTTGCCTAGAGCTTTAAAAGTTATGGGTGGCAACTCCAACAGCTTCTTTTGCAATATATAAATATTGCATATTTTGTATTTTGATATATAAAAACAAACCATGGTTGACATAAAAGAGATAAAATGATTGAAACCAAAAGGCTAAAAATGAAGACGATCATTTCTCTTCCCTCCTCTATTCCAAATAACAGCCGCGAACAACCACGTCTTCATTTATTTTTTAGGTGCCCTGCCGGATTATTTCCAGCTCGGTTGCAGTTCAGCGCCCAAAAATGCGGCGAATCTAGTTTTCCTTTCCGCAAAGATTTTAGCAAGAACGGTATATACGGCAACTGCGATCCAGGAAACGACCGTAATTATTCACTAGCGAAAATTAACTTCAGGGAAAAGCGTCTGGCTGTTTTTGAAAAAGTTGTGTTAGCCAGAGGAAATTTTACTCCGGAAACATTTACTCTGGAAAGGGCCACATCGAGATTCCCATGCGTTTTCCTATTGTCCTTGGGCAAATTACCAAGAAAATCCTGCCTTGGCAACGAAGGCCGAAAGCTGAATCCTTCTGTCCTGACAAACAAAGAACGGTTTGTCTACCAGATGCTTTCTGTTCCCCTTACAAGAACCGTAGCCTTTGTGCAAGGAAATCCTACGAGCAAAATCGTGCAATATAAGCAATGCTGCCCCTTTTAAATGTGGCCCATCGTGGCTGGATCAGTTGGGTTCTTGGCCAACAATAACCAATAAATTCATCAATGTTGGAAAGCCTCCCAGAGTCCCTGAGTGGGCGGCCAAATAAATTCTCTTCAATGAATCAATACATATGCCCCCGTTCTTCATTTAGGACGCGATAAGGGCGTAACCTGTTTACAGACCCAAAGAACACAGGTAGTCCTCGACTTACGACCAACAATTGGGCCCTAACTTTCTGTTGCTAAGCTCAGTGAGTTCAGCTTACTCAGGGAGTTTCCTCACCTGCCCCATTTCACGACCTTGCTTGCCACTGTTGTTAAATGAATCATCGCACTTGTTAAGTTCGTAACATAGTTGTTAAGTGAATCTGGCTTCCCCTTTGACTTTGCTTATCCAAAGGTCACAAAAGGCGAAACACGTGACCCCGGGACACTGCAACCGTCATAAGTACATGCCAGTTGCCAAGCCTCTGAATTTTGATCATATGATCGTAGGTCTTGAGTGTGAAAAAGCATCATAACAACCTTTCTTGCCACGGTTGTTAAGTGAATCACTGCAGTTGTTAAATGAGTAACCCAGTTGTTAAGTGAATCTGGCTTCCATATTGACTTGGCTTGTTAGAAGTTAACCCCAGGACACAGCAACCGTCATAAATATGAGTCAGTTGCCAAGAGCCTGAATTTTGATCATGTGACCATGGGGATACTGCAATGGCCGTAAGTGTGAAAAACGGACATAAGCCACTTTTTTCAGCCCCGTTGCAACTTTGAACGGTCACTAAATGAGCTGTTGTAAGTCGAGAACAACCTGTAATTCCACGGAAGGTGAATCCATTTCCCGATTGACAGAGGCTCCTTCCTCCACCCCATTCCTCCCACCTCCTGGGCTTCGGGTCTTCCAAGTGGAAAGGTGGCTTGGAAGCTCTGCGGTGTCCTTCCTAAAGGAACTGCTGAGATTTCTTTCTTTCTTTATTTGTGCAGTTACCAAACTAATGCATCACAACCTGGAGCGAAGACAATGCAGTTGAGAAATGGGTGCAATGATTTCCTTTTGGCTTCAGGTCCTCCAAGTGGAAAGATGGCTTTGATAGCTGTTTTACACCTGGTCTAGGAACCTGATAGATGGGATGAAATGCAAGGCCTTTATGAAAGCTTTTAGCCATGGGTCCATGGGCTAACTCTACTTTAAGTTAAACTTGTAGCATCCATAGTAGGAAAAACATAACTTCAAGTTACGGGTCTTGGAAGGAAGAAGGTCACTTAAAGCTAACTGAAGTAACACTCGTTTTTCCAGGTATTCACTTGTGAATTCAAAAATCCTGCCCTCTTTTGTGGCCTTTGGAGCCCTTGTACCAAAAGAGATCTTCCTTTGGCTCAAAATAAGGACAAAGGAACATCAGAGGGTTTTAATTTCATTTTAATTTCCCGGGACATTCAGTGACAGATTCAGGAGTTGCTGTTTTTTTTAACCGAAGGAAACGTTCATCCCCAGGATAGACTGACAGCTCGCCAAACTCACACCCATCGAAAGGTCTTTGCGTATCTCACAACAGCTTTAACAACCAGCAGGAATTTTTAACACACAGGATAGGTGCTAATGGATGAAGTGCTTGTAATCTGTCTCACATGTAATCTGCGTTTACATGGCTGTCCTCTCTCCTCTTCCGTTGCCTCATCCCCTTTTCAAAGCCTACATTTTGATTTAGCCAGGCCTCTTGTCTGATGGAAGGAGCGGTGCTTCCCCAAAGCCTCTGCCCCCAACACTGACTACCTCCCCAAAGGAGCTAGCAGACGCCTTTAGACTAACCTTGTGTATACTTCCTGATTTCTCCATCTATTTTTTCTATCTATCTATCTACCATCTCTCTCTCTCTCTCTCTCTCTCTCTATCTTTCTATCTATCTATCTATCTATCTATCTATCTATCTATCTATCTATCTAATCTATCACCTCTCTATCATCTGTCTATATCTAATCTATATCATCTATCTGTCTATCTATCTATTTATCTGTCGCTGTCTATCTAATTTATCATCTGTCTATCTAATGTATCATCTGTCTGTCTGTCTATCTATCTACCTACCTACCTATCTTATCTATCATCTCTTATCTATCTGTCCGTCTCTGTCTGTCTCTCTATCATCTATCTACATACCTACCTATCTTATCTATCATCGATCTCTCTGTCTCTGTCTCTCTATCTAATCTATCATCTATCTGTCTGTCTACCTATCTTATCTATCTAACTGTCTGTCTGTCTGTCTCTCTATCATCTACCTACCTACCTACTTACCTATCTTAACTATCATCTATCTGTCTGTCTGTCTGTCTGTCTCTGTCTGTCTATCTAATCTATCATCTGTCTAATCTATCATCTATCTGTCTGTCCATCTACCTACCTACCTACCTATTTTATCTATCATCTATCTTATTTATCTGTCTGTCTGTCTCTGTCTGTCTCTCTATCATCTACCTACCTACCTACCTACCTATCTTATCTATCATCTATCTGTCTGTCTCTCTCCCTCTCTCTCTATCATCTGTCTGCCTACCTACCTATCTTATCTATCATCTATCTGTCTGTCTGCCTCTGTCTGTCTATCTATCTTTATTTTGCAAGCAAGAAGCTTCAGTACATTGATTTCTTAACTCTCTGCTCTCCTACTAATCGTAACTAAAAATATTCTGATATTGCTTTGTCCTTATTCTGAGCCTTGTTATACAACTTGCGTTGATTCTTTTCCAAAACGTTTTATGCGATATGGAATCTCGAGAGCTGTTACGATTGTTAGGAAGTTGGAGGAAGGGCGTGCGAAGGTGCCTCTAATTCCATGAGAGCGCTGCAGCTGTAAATGTGAGGTAGACATCTAGGTTTGTTAGAGGGGGGGGGGGGCTCTCTTGTTTCTGGTGCTCAGGCGAATGCCTTTCGGGTTGGGGGGTTGAGCCCATGGCCTCGGGGCTGGGGAAATGGCTCCAGGATGGGTTGTAGCAGAATGGGTGAGTGGTTATTGGTGGTGAGGTTCCTTCAGGCGAACACGGATGATGTTCTGTTTGGGTTGTTTATCTTCTCCCTTGGGAACCAGTCTGGCTCCGTTGCCTTGTGGGTGTGTTAACACAATGCTCTGAAAAATCTACCCGTCTTTGTGTGTGTCTGTGTGATTATATTTACCCATTTTCCTCTGTACGCACACATAAGAAGGCTGGACTAGAAGACCTCCAAGGTCCCTTCCAACTCTACTCTACTTTTCTATTCTATTCTCATTTCATTCTCTATTCTATTCTATTCCTTGTTGTACTCTACTCTACCTTAGTCTCTCTTCTATTATTCCTTCCTTCCTCATCACTTGAGGCTTTTAAGAAGAGACTGGACAGCCACTTGTCTCAAATTGTATAGGGTCTCCTGCTTGAGCAGGGGGTCAGACTAGAAGACCTCCAAGGTCCCTTCCAACTCTATTATTCTGTTATATTTTCCCAGCAAGATGGGTAAATTCCTCAGTGTGTATGTATGTGTGTTTTGTTTTGTTTTGTTTTACTAGCAAGACTCCCATTCTGAGGGCAAATTGAAAAATTCAGATTGCATGTCCCAATGTTATATCTAATTTCTGCCTGGTGGTGAAAGGAACAGGTACAGTTAAATTGAACTGATTTGGATGTTAATAATAGGATTGCGTAAAGTGATATGGAGAGCCAATTTGGCGTGGCGGTTAAGGCACCTGATTAGAAACCGGGAGACAGGGAGTTCTAGTCCTGCCTTAGGCACAAAGCCAGTTGGGTGACCTTGGGCCAGTCACTTTCTCTCAGCCCCAGGAAAGTGGCAATGGCAAACCTGAAATTTCTGAAAAATCTTGCCAGGAAAACTTCAGGGAGTCTCCGAAAGTTGAACGGGAAGGAGGGAGGGGGGAAAAAATCATACGACCTAATAAAAATGAAAGTTTGATTTTGCACAGCACGTCAGGGAGACATGTTTTCTTGCCTTCTGTTTGCTGTTTTATAAAAACATGTTTTATTCCAAAATTAATGCACACAAAAGCCAGATCGAGTCACAAAAGATTCCTTTATCCGGGCAAGTTTCTCCATCCAGGAATTTTCCTCTTTTTTTATGGTGTTTTGCCCAAGTTTCTCAGCCTTTGCCTGCCCCTTCCCACAGGAAACACGCTCCCCACCCACCCTCCAAGCGGGCCGAGGAAGGAGGGGGGCGAACAAAGGACTTGTCAAGGCAGGAAAAGCCACTGATCAGCAATTGCTCCTTGGAGGATTTTTGGAAGTCATAAAAATCTGGAGAGAGAGAGAGCTGGCTTCCTTGCTAAACTTTCTTGCACATAATGGTTTTTCCGCAGAGGATCGCCCACTCTGAAAGCATAATGATGTTTTGAATTCATATTTTTTAACTTGTTTACCAAAATACAAAGAAAAAAGAAAAGAAATAGCTCTTAGATTTATATACCGCTTCATGGTGCTTTTAAAGCCCTCTCTAAGCAGTTTACAGTCTCCGCATAATTTATCCCAACAATTGAGCCGGTGATAATTGTGCTGGTCAGGATTGAACTGGCGACCTGCTGGCAGTCGGCAGAATTAGCCTGCAATATCACATTCTATCCACTGCACCACCAGGGCTCAAAGCAAAGAAAAAACATAGCTCTAACTATCAGGAAGTTTCGCCTAAGTTCTAGGTTGTTTCTGTCCTTGATTAGTTTCCATCCATTGTTTCTTGTCCTGCCTTCAGGTTCTCTGGAGAATAGGTGGATTTTCTCTTCTGTTCCCTTCCCTTTCTTTCCATCCCATCTTCTCTTCTCTTCTCTTCTCTTCTCTTCTCTTCCCTTCCCTTCCCTTCCCTTCCCTTCCATTCTATCTTATCTTATCTTCTCTTCTCTTCCATTCCATTCCATCTTCTCTCCCTCTCCCTCTTCCCTTTCCCTTCTCTTCTCTTCTCTTCTCTTCCATATTCTTTTTCCTCTCCTCTCTTCTCTTCTCTATTGTCTTCCCTCTCTTCTCCTCTCATTCAGCAAAATAAAGAAAGGGGAAATGGCGAAGGATCCCCTTCACAGCATTCCATTCATCAAGAATCAAGTTTCAGCCCTTCAGTCCCATCTCCAGGTTAATCTGCTCAGAAATTGAATTGATTGATTGATTGATTGATTGATTGATTTCTTATCCTTCTCTTTTTTTTCAGCAATGAGACTGTAAGGACAGACTTGAAGAAATTGCCGGCGCTTCCCACTCAGGCCCTCAAGGAGCACCCGTCTCTGGCTTATTGGTAAATATTTGACATTTTTAGTAAGTTCTACCCTGAGTGGCCTGGTGGCCTAGTGGTGAAGACACTCACCTCCCATTCAGTTGCCACGCAGCCAACGTGCCATAGCATGAGCATGAGAAGAGAAGGCCAACCATTGGAACGTAAAAACCAGCAATAGCCATTACACTTAGACTTATATACCACTTCACTGTGCTTTTACAGCCCTCTCTAAGCAGTTTACAGAGCCAGCCTCTTGCCCCCAACAATCTGGGTCCTCATTTTACCAACCTCAGAAAGATGGAAGTCTGAGTCAACCTTGAGCCGGTCAGGATTGAACTCCTGACTGTGGGCAGAGTCAGCCTGCAATGCTGCATCCTAAGCGCTGCACCACCCCAGAATGGAGGGAAGGGGGGAACAGCAATAGCACTTAGACATATATACTGTTTCCAAGTGCTTCACAGCCCTCTCTAAGCAAGAGTCAGCCTCTTGCCCCCAACAATCTGGGTCCTCATTTGACCCACCTTGGAAGGATGGAAGGACGAGTCGACCTTGAGCCTGGTGAGAATCGAACTGACAAATTGCAGGCAGCCAGCAGGCAGCAGAGGTAGCCTGCAGTACTGCACACTAACCACTGCGCCACCGCAGCTCAAAACTAGGCCAAACGTAGACCCCAGATAAGTCTTCAGAACTTCAAATGACCCCTGGGCTACTCGTTGTAGGTCGAAGGCTACCTGTGCAAACCTTTCCCAGACTTTTTACCCATTGGCTCTGCAACAGGTTGTTTCATCCTAGGTCTATAACATAAGGGAGGGCCCTTTACATTGTGTACCTACTACAAACCTTATCCAGGACAAAAGCCGGGAGATTGATCTGGAGTTCGGGAGATGATCTGCCCTCTGAATGACCTCCCATTTTCTCCTCCTGCTAGGCTGGGAGTTAAATCTACCATTAGGAGAGATGGAAGCACCCAATTTAAAATAAACGTGGCGTTAGGGTTCCAAATAGCATCCAAAAGTAAATCAGAGTCCAAGGCAAAGTATTGCTCAAAGTCCCAATTGATGAAGAGAGCCACATTGGCACATCTGGGAAAACCCGAATCTGAAAGCTTCCCGGTTTCCCCCACCCAGTTGACAGTTCAAGATCTTGGCCCCACCCCCACAAATCCATCCCATGGTCCAATCTCCCACTGCCGTGCTGGCAATTCCAACCATCCAGTTCCGGTCAGGTGGAGAGGTGCAGAGACAAAGGATGACCTTGGCTTTCTAGAAAGAATGTTGTTATGGCTACATGTCATCTAACTCCCTACAATCCCCCCTCCCATTTTCCCACCATAGAAAATGCATAGTAGAATAATAGAAAGTGTGGCAGGCCAAAGACACAAAAGAAAAGAGGGCTGCAGGACTGATAGGGGAGTAGTAAGGAAACTCCCCCTCCTGTCTCCTTCATCAGAACAAAATATGAATCTGTCCAGGAAGCGGAAAGAGAGATTTTTGCTTTCTACGGTTCGCTTGGTCTCTTTCATGTCTTTTTCTTAAAGGCTTTTGGCTCCCATCCATCTTATCGGCTTCCCCTTTAATTTCTCCGGCGTTGTAATTTGAGGACAGCCAAGGGAATGTGCTTTTCATTTTGTGGCTGGGTGATCTTTATTTATTCTCTCTCCGGCCCACCCACTCGTTGCAACGGCTGACCCCCCTTTCTCCGCAAAAGGAGAAAGGCAAAAATCTGGAGAAAGTTCTCTGCGTTTACTCTGTGAAATTCTACTACAGTTCTTGGGAAACTTCTCAAAGTCTGTAATTGCTTCTGACTTACAGGGGGAGCATTCTTGTCTACGTTCTTATTCTTAAATCATTTTCCCTGTGTTTTCTCTCTGAAAGTTCAGGACAACTTCTAGAACCGTGTTTCTCAACCTTGGCAGCTTGTAAGGACTCAAACTCCACAACAGAATTGTTGTGGCCCACCAGCAGCCAACAGAGCTATCTGCAGATTCAGACAGTGAGGAGGCTGGGGAGGAAGATGGGCCAGTCCTGGAGTCTGGGGAAGGCTCGGATGAGGGCTCTGTGTCAGAGGCAGAGAGGGGGACAGGGCTGTCTGACAGTTATCAGCTGCCTTCAGAGTCAGACATCAGTGAGGCAGAAGAACAGCTGGAGCCTGTTCCCAGTGTGCGCATGCGCAGAGTTGCCAGACGAAGTGAAGAGCTAAAGAACAGGGGTCGATCTGGGAGTAAGGCCACAGTGGATGATGAATGGCCCCTCCCTCACGTCAAGGGCGCCTTGCTGGCCTCTCCTTCCCTCTAAGGCATCAACGAGATACAATTTCTCTATCTATTTATTTACTACTTCTGAACATCCAAAATACACTATTTAATCCCATGTATATATATGCCAAATGTGTACATAACGTATTACATAGTAGAGTATGTACAGGTATACAAAAAGATACATTATCTATCATATATACTGCATGTGTATCTATACACACACACACACACAGCTCTTCTAAAACTACACACATTCAACCACTCTTACTGCATTTGGAAAAACGCACCCAGAGTCCACTTTCTGCCACACATTTAACTACAACTTTTGCACATTAGAACATTACACATGCCTTCGGAATCCATAGTCCCTCCAGGATCTCCTTGATCGAGTGGGGGATCTGATTCGGGTCTCTGCTAATCCAAGACCAATGCAAGCGCAGAAGTGCCCACACCTTCATTCTCACAGGGGGCTTAAGTACGCAGCTGCAAATGCTCCTCTCTGCTATATTCAGTCGATCACAGAGATCTTTGCGACCTCCCGATCACTGAGGAGCTGCTATCTCCTACTTTCAGCTCTGACTGCTAAATTAAATCCTGGTTATCCCCCCCTCACCCCCTCTTTTTTTCCAAGTGAGGATCGGGTGATTGAGCATTACAAGAAGCTGAATGGACAGACCAGAGGCCAAGCGATTGTCAAGTAAGTCACAAACGGGAATATTGGACAGAAAACTTTGGCCGGTATGAATTCTTCATCTCATGGTGACCTTGGTCTCTCCTGGGTCAGTTTCCACCCATTAGTCCTTGTCTGGCCTTTGGAGAATAGTTTGGCTCCCTCTTCTTTGTGGCAGCCCTTCAAATATTGGAAGACTGTTATCTTGTCCCCCCTGGTCCTTCTCTTCCCTAGACTAGACATGCCCGGCTCCTGCAACCGTTCATCGTATGTTTTAGCCGCCAGTCCCCTCATCATCTTCTCTGCACTCTTTCCAGAGTCTTGACATTTTGTCTGTGTCCTCGGGAGTGGTGCAAATCGTATGTTTTAGCCTCCAGTCCCCTCATCATCTTGGTTGCTCTTCTCTGCACTTTTTCTAAAGTAAAGCATAATGATGTTTAAGTGACATGAATTCCAATTTTTGTGGGGGTTTAAATGATGCAAGGTTGTATTGCAAAGATGGGTCTGGAAGGGTTGCCCAGGTGCCAGTGTGGAGTTTTTTGTTTTTTGTTTTTTTGCATTAACTGCCATGCAGTTTGAGTCTTTGACCTCACATTTTATGTTTCTTTTCTAGTTACATGAGCATCGTAGAGTCCCTTCCAACCTACGGAGTCCATTATTATGCAGTCAAGGTGCGTGAGCTCTGAAAAGTGTAATTTAATTCATGAATGGTTTGACCGTGAACACCTGCAATCATTATTTATGGGGTTCTATTCTGGGTGCTGTTTTGTGTTCAGAATAATAAACGGCCTCCGTGACTTGGTAGGGAAGTAGATCAAATTGCAAAAACCAGATCCCTGAAATGCACAAGAGCATGAAGCGCATGGCATCATGTAGGAGAGAGAGATTCAGCACCCCCTCTGCATTTGAAAGACAAAGGCCACATTTCTCAAGAGAGCAAAGTCCACACTTTGGACAGAGGAGCCCCTGATCAAGGCAGGAAACCCCTGCACCAGTGATGGCGAACCGCCACACAGAAATGTTGTGTGGGTCCATGAATGCTCGGCAGGGTCGCACTCTGGAGAAGCCCAACTTCTGGGTTCTAGCGCACATGCACACCCAACAATCAGCTGGCTGGTGTGCATGTGCACACTGGCTTTCGGCACTGCCACACGTGTGCAAAGGACAGCAGATTGTCGCGCACGCATGCATGCCAGAAACCTGGAAGACAAACAGGCAAGGCCATGCGTGCCAAGCAACATGGCTCCACCTGCCACTTGGGCCACATATGTCAATGGTTTGCCGTCACGGCCCTGTGCCATTTCAGACAAATAGTTGCCCAGTCGCTTCTTTAAAAACCGCCAGTGTGGAAGCATTCACAACTTCTGGTGGCCAGCTGTTCCACTGGTTCATTGTCCTCGCTGTCAGGAAATGCCTCCTTAGTTCAACCCTGTTTCCCTGGAAATAACCTCTCCCTGGATAATAAGCCCAATTGGGCTTTTGAGTGCATGCATTCAAATAATCCTTCCCCCGAAAATAAGCCCTCCCTGAAACAATTGCAACCCAGCAGCAGCCATGAGGGGACCCCACTCTCCGCCTCCTGCACCTCAAAAATAATAAGCCCTCCCCGAAAATAAGGCCAAGCGCTTATTCCGGGGGGAGGTCAAAAGAAAATAAGACCCTGTCTTACTTTCAGGGAAAGTTCTTTCGGTAGGTTAAATAGTGAAATGTAAAAGTAACTAGGTCATTGATTCTGTTTCTTCCCCATCCTTCTAGGATAAGCAGGGGATCCCATGGTGGCTGGGACTCAGCTACAAAGGAATCTTCCAATATGACTATCACGACAAAGTGAAGCCAAGGAAGGTAAGTCGCATCCTATGATGGCGAAACCTCTTGGTTTACAGAAGCGTTGCAGATCTCCAGGGAAAGTGCAGGCCATTTTAAACCTAGTGACGGATCTTCTTCGGAGAGCAGCTCTTGTTCTCAATGGCAAACGTATTTGCAAGGAAATTGCAAGAGATAATGGCACATTTTTTGTCCCGTGGAATAGCTGAGTTTTTGCATTCTACAATGCCATCGGCACCGAATCAGAATTATGATGGTTATTTATTGCTCCAACCATTTGGTCAGGACCCTGCCTTAAAAGAAATTAGGAAGGTGGGAAGAAAAAGGAAATCTGCGATCGTAGCTGCTTTGCCATATATACATTTATACTCTAGGCTGTTGTGTTGATGTTAGTGACTCTTTCTCTGATGGGTTGATCAACCTTGATTCCACAGGAATCGTGGATGGAGGATGGAGATCTTTCTCAGCGGTCCCAAAGGTGCTTTTTTTTCAAGAGGTAACTGGACTTTCTTGGTGTTTCCTTGAAGATGTTTTGCTTCTTATCCAAGAAGCTTCTTCAGCTCTAAGTAGATGGTGGGGAATGGAATCCAATCCAGTCTTCTCTTCTCCTCTCCCCTCCTTTTCTCTTCTCTTCTCTTTGATTCTACTCTACTCTAAATCCTTCCATTCTGCACCATTCAGCCAGAACTGAAGAAGCTTCTTGGATGAGAAGCAAAATATTTTCAAGGGGAGGGGGGAAATCCAAGGAAGTCCAGTTGCCTTTTGAAAAGAACCTTTGGGACCCAGTAGAAAAGTTCCCAGAAGCTCCCTAAACAGCCAAAACTGGCCTTATGTGTGCCTAGATAATAATTAATAAAGTGTCCTTCAGTAGAGCGTTAAGCAGAGCTTCCTCTATGTCAAGCGCTCCCCTCTAGTGTCCGGTTTCATATATTTAGCAAATGATTATTTCAAAGAAAAACCGATGTGCAAATGATTAGCCTTCATACCTATCAACGGCTTTCTCCTCCATGGATTTCTTTAATTGGCTTTCAGTCTGTCCTCTTTGGGCCAAACGTGAACTTCAGGTTGCTGAAACTGGGTAGATAAAGGGTGCCACCCTGGATCGAGCTTCACTTCTTCTGACCTCCACACATTTGACCAGAGGTTTGGTAGAGAGTCTCTGTCGTTGCCCTCCATTGGCCAGCGGAGCTGGCAGCAGATTTGGACAGTGAGGAGGTTGGGGAGGAACCTGGGCCAGTCCTGGAGTCTGGGGAAGGCTCTGATGAGGGCTCTGCATCGGAGGCAGAGAGGGGGCCAGGGCCATCTGACAGTTATCAGCTGCCTTCGGAGTCAGACATCAGTAAGGCAGAAGAACAGCTGGAGCCTGTTCCCAGTGTGCGCATGCGCAGAGCTGCCAAACAAAGGAAAGGAGCTAAAGAACAGGGGTCGACTTGGGAGTAAGGCCACAGGTGGACGATGAATGGCCCCTCCCAGAGGGAATAAAAGAGGAGCGAAAGGGGAGTGGACTTTGCAGGAGACAATTACTTTGCTTAGTTAGTGTGAAGATTTGTTCGCAACTCTCAGAGACTCCTTGCCAAGTATATTCTTGTACAGCCGTTGCGTTTGGAAGATATCTGCCTGGCAGCTCTCCAAGCCTGATAAGGTCTGTGGTCATAAATTCACCCATGAAAGACTGTTTGTCGGGACTTTGCTGGAGGTGAATGAGAGGAATTCGCATGAGCTTCATAAAAAGGGCTTTTGTCGGGACCAGGAGTCTGCTTCGTGCTTTTTTGAGGAAGCCTGGGTCAGAAAAGTCTCTTTGCCCGATCCCAAGACTAGCTTTATCTGCCTAATCTGGAACCCTGTTTTGATTAGATGATTCAGAGATCTACCCTTCAAGCAGATGCTATCCGGGCCCTGATCTAGAACCACATCTGGAGTCCAGACCGATGTATTTGCACACAGCCAACCTGGGGAGACGATTCAGCTCTTGCTTTTCCCCGTGTGGTAGAGCTGAATCATTTTCTAAGGGCTTCCTAAGACTAGGACATTGTGTTCTTCTCATGTTGAGGTCTTAGTGGACAGCAGCCACATCAGATGAAACCACAACTAAAGCCACTGCTCTTGTCCGGCCCAATGTGCTTGTCCCAGAGGAGAATTGATTACAGGGGGATGACCACTTCCTGGTTGTGTAACCCAGAGAGCTGCCCTGCTCCAGTTTGAGTTTCTAATTTTATAAGATGACTGGGAGGAGGAAGTGATCTCACATCTGTCTCTGGGAATCTCTCCATAGATTTAAAAGAGGCTGAATCTGTCCAGTTTATGAGTGTTCAGACCGAGGCTTCCCAAGAGCCTGAAGCAAACTCCTGGTCCCGACAAAACCCCCTTTTATTCATTGACTGTGAATTCTGCTCCTTCACATCCAGCAAAGTCTTTCAAGGGAGGATTTATAGTCACAGACCTTATCTGGCTTGGAGAGCTGCCAGGCTGATATCTGCAGAACTTGGCAAGGAGTCTTGGAGAGTCACGAACCAATGAAGCGAACTGATTGTCTCCTGCAAACTCCGCTCCCCTTTCGCTCCTCTTTTATTTCCTCTGGGAGGGACCATTCACCCTCCACCTGTGGCCTTACTCCCAAGTCGACCCCTATTCTTTAGCTGCTCCCTTCGTCTAGCAACTCTGTGCATGCGCACACTGGGAACAGGCTCCAGCTGTTCTTCTGCCCCACTGATGTCTGACTCCGAAGGCAGCTGATAACTGGCATACGGCCCTGGCCCCCTCTCTGCCTCTGACACAGAGCCCTCCTCAGAGCCTTCCCCAGACTCCAGGACTGGCCCAGGTTCCTCCCCAACCTCCTCACTGTCTGAATCTCCTGACAGCTCCATTGGCTGCTGGTGGGGCCATAATAATGAGCCCCTGAACCAGACATAACAGAGTATAGAGCATACCAATCAAAAGAAGAGATATTTGTTAAACTATGGGGTCCTTGCTGGTCCCTTGGTTGTTTTCTTGCAGGTGTTTCACGACCCAACTAGGTAACATCATCAGTTTACTCTTCATTTTGTCCAGCATTCATCGTAAAGACTCAGAATAAAACTGTGTCAGATTTTTTTTTTTAAAAAATGCTTTGGGCAGGCCTTTTATGGTATGCCATACATCACTGTTCAGGTAATTAAATATCTAGTAAATGAGGTTTTACAGCCTGAGGGGGGGGAACACAAGTACAAGGGGAAGTTGTACATGTTCTTCATATGTTTTCGTTTCCAGTCACCTAATTTTAGCCTCCGGTCTCCTAGGTCTGAGCTCATCCTGAATCCTGTTATATTACCCCTCCAAAAAAAACCAAGACTTCCAGAAAAATAATTCAGAAACCTTTGTTTTAATATCATTACTCATAAAACGAGTTCTCCCTCTTTATCTCCCTCCTTAGCCCCTCACTAAATTGGCTTTGGTTTCTGCATGGTAGGAAAACTGCCTTTAGCTGCACTAAGCACGGTTTAGTCTCAACCTTATCCATGTGTTTCATTTTTCCCCCCAGGGCCTTTGGGACAGAGAAGGGAATCTGTTAATGATAGCCTAGCAACAGAGGTTGTTTTTCCCTGCTGGTTTGTGACTACACAGTGGAAGATTGTGGCTTCCTTGTCCTGCAAGTTAAGAGCAAACCATAACAAAAATTGCAGATATCTGGAGCTTTAAAGGGGGGCATTTCTCTGCATGGCAAGAGACAACTCACTTTTTAGTCTTCTTTATCATCTAGGAAGATTCTCCATCCTCCAGCTCATGGTTGTCCTCAAAGGTCTTTTTTCAAGAGGCAACTGGACTTTCTTGTTTTTCTTTGAAGATGTTTCGCTTCTCATCCAAGAAGCTTCTTCAGCTCTGAGTAGATGGTGGAGTATGGAATCCAATCCAGTCTTCTCTTTCTTCTCTTCTCTTTGATTCTCCTCTCCTCTCCTCTATTCTAAATCCTTCCATTCTCCACCATTCAGCCAGAACTGAAGAACGTAACACGTAACACCTCTCCTGCGCGAGCTGCACTGGCTACCTGTGGCCTTTCGGGTGCGTTTCAAGGTACTGATCACCATCTTTAAAGCGCTTCATGGCATAGGACCTAGTTATCTGCAGGATCGCATCCTTCCACACACGTCCCTGCGACCTATCCGCTCACACAGAGAGGGACTCCTCCTGGTGCCGTCTGCTAGGCAATGCCAGCGGGCGACACCTAGGAGTAGGTCCTTCTCTGTGATGGGCCCAACCCTCTGGAATGACCTCCCCCCCCCGACATTCGAACTACCACCGACCTCCGTTCCTTCCGTCAGAAATTAAAGACTCACCTATTTCAATCAGCTGGCCTGGCACTCTCTTAGTTTACCTCCCGGGATATATCTTAATTGGGTTTGGGTTTTAATTGGGGTGTTTTTAGGGTTTTTTATAGTCTATTTATTTCTTGTACAGCCTTATCTCCTCCATCCAAATGTATTTAATTGTTTTATATTACTATTGTATTTTTATCTGCATTTGACTGTACACCGCCCCGAGTCCCTTTCTGGGAGAGGGGGCGGTTTAGAAATCCAAGAAATAAATAAAATAAATAAATGAGGAGCGAAACGCCTTCAGAGAAAAACAAGAAAGTCCCGTTGCCTCTTGGAAAAAAAGCACCTTTGGGTTTTCTTCCTTATCCTGTACAGATTTCTTTAATTAACTTTCACTCTGTCCCACTTGGGCCAAACGTGAACTTTGGGTTGCCCAAACTGGGTAGATAATGGGTGCCCATCCTGCCTTCTCCTGGCCTTTACATATTTGACCCAGGTGTCTGGAAGAGAATCCGTTGGCCCAATTCCAAGACCAGCTTTCTCTGCATGATCTGGAAGCCTGTTTTGATTAGATGGTTCAGAGATCTAGTGTCCAAGCACATGGTATCTTGGCACTGATCTGGAGCCCTGGCACATGCATTGCGCACAACCCTCAGCCAGGGAGAAAAATCAGTGGTGCAATTCAAACTTTTTTACTACCGGTTCTGTGGGCGTGGCTTGATGGGCGTGGCAGGGGAAGGATACTGTAAAATCTCCATTCCCACCCTCCTCTGGGGCCAGCCAGAGGTGGCATTTGCCAGTTCTCCGAACTACTCAAAATTTCCGCTACCGGTTCTCCAGAATCTGTCAGAACCTGCTGGGTTTCACTCCTGGAGAAAATCCAACTCTTGCTCCCCTCCCATGTGGCTCTGATTCTGCGTGACAAGAGAAAACTCACTTGGTGTCTTCCCTTCTGCTCCTCTTTCACACACTGAAACTGGAAACTTTTACAGACGCAATCCTCTTGCATGTTTTGAATTCCAAAGAAAAGAGAGCGGCAAGAGACCTTGGTGGTTAGATTAGATTAGATCCTCTCTCCTGAAACCCACCGAGCAAAAGCCAAACCACCCTTGTGTTTTGGAAAAAAAATGTAAATGATTTCAGCTCCTACGCCATTCCGATATTTTCTCTAAGAGGCTGCTTGGAAGGTTGCCTTTCAATCGTCCCTAAACTAAGAAGAAAGGGGAAAGGAGAGGAAGTAAGGGAGGGGTAGGAAGAGTAGGAGAGAGGGTAGGAAGGGGAAGAAGAGAGGAGGAGTGGGGGAGAGGGAGAGGAAGAAGTAAAGGGAAAGGAGAGAAGGAAAGAAGGTAGAGAAGGGAGGTTGGGAGGACAGAAGAAGTAGTAACGTTGTTGTAAACTAAGATGGATGTACGGGGTGGCAGGGAAGCGACCCCGATTATATTTTTAAAATGTTTAAATGAATTGTGATAAATGTTAAAGGATAACACATATCAATAGTACTTAAAAAGTTTTTCATTTTTTATTCTCTTACATACCATTGTAAGTATACATTCACATAATTGTTATTCTTCTTTACATTTATCATTCTTATACATTTGTTATTCCATTTAATAGGTTATAATATACAGTTTGAGTTGCTTCATTTACCATCCCTTCCGCCTGTTGTAACACCATCTTCTTTTCCCTTTCTTTTCTTCCTCCCTCCCTTCTCTACTTCCTTCCTTCCTCCTCTCCTTCCCCTTCCTTCTTCCCTTCCCTCTCCCCTACTCCCACTATTCCTCTTCCCCTTCGTACACTCTCTCCTTCTCTTTCTCTCCCTTCCACCCTCCTCTCCTTACCTCTATCTTCCTTCCCTCCTCTTCCTCTCATTCTCTCCTCCTCTCTCTCTTTCTTTTTCTCTTGTTGTAGGTGTCTCTTTCAAATCTCATATATCAATAGCACTTAGGAGAATGTATATTTGTGAATGTATATATGAGAAAGGAAAATAAAACTTTTGAAAAGAAAATTCTTCGGGAAACTACGAATGATTTCCGCTTTGAGAAAGAGGAGGTGAAGGGATCCAAAGACAGTCCTGGTGGGCTTCTGCCTTCTGCCTTTTTAGACTCCGCTGGAAGTAAAGTAAAACTTCACTTCCGCCCCATGGATTTCAAATCAGAACAGAGCTGGAAGGGACCTTGGAGGTCTTCTAGACAACCCCCCCCCTGCTCAAGGAGACCCTAGAGCCCCATTTCAGACAGTCGGGTTGTTTCTTGCGTCCTTCAAGAGTGGAATTGGGCTTCACGCAGGGAGATTTCCCTCCCTCTGCGTCTCCCGTGGGAATCTCCGAAGGGGCGCAAGATCCGGAGCTGTCCGGTGCCTGAAACTGGAGCAAGGCAGAAACGAAGCCGGCTCCTCCTTCGCTTGCCTCCGCTCGGGGAAAGCCGGCGGGGGGAGCCCGAAGCGCTGCCAAGGAAGGCGGGGAAGCAGCGCTGGCTCGCCCGCCCACCGGCCCGCGTGGGAACCAGGCTCCCCCAGCCAAGGGGCGGCCCCGCCTGGCTCTGCCCGCCCCTCCGGAGCGCAGCGCAGCCGGGGCAGGGCAGGACAAGGGCGGCCCCGCTCAACCCCTCTTCTCTCTCTCTCTCTCTCCCTGGTAGATCTTCCAATGGCGCCAGCTGGAGAACCTCTATTTCCGCGAGAAGAAGTTCTCCGTGGAGGTGCATGACCCACGCAGGTGAGGAGAAGGCGCACGGCCGGCAGCGGGTGGGAAGGAGACGGGGCAGCAGGCGGCGGGGGGGGACACAACCCGGCTGAGTTGCCTGGCCCAGCCACTCACGCGTGGGTGGGAAAGTTTTGCGTGTCACGCGTGGGAATTGGGGGTGGGGGTGGGGAAGGGGTTGAGCTATTGCAGCCCGGGAGGGAGAAGGCGGCGGGGAAAGGAAGAGTTTCGGGGTAAGCTTAATGGGGAAAAGCCCACCCGCTCATTCCACCCCCAGCAGCCCCCAGGCAGCGTAGACCGCGGGCGCCCGGTTGCAAATGGACTTTTTTTTAAAAAAATCAAAGCCCTCTCTAATCTTTTGGCCATTGCTGGCGGGATTGTCCCAGTTTATTCCGGGACAAAAGCTTGCAGGACGGTAATTCCGGACTAGCTAAAGATAATGGGGAAAGTATTTAAAACCTCTTGCGAGAATATCCACGCGATGTTTTCTGCCCCCTTGGTGCATCGGTGGACTCATTCTGCTTGCTGAAGCCGTGGCCAGGAATGGGTTTTAGTCCTGAGAGTTGGGGCAACCCTAAATGCGGTTTGTTTGTTTGTTTGTCTTTAAAAAACCCGGTAATTTTCCACAAGTGATTTCAATCCCGTGGTCTCCACCATGCATGCATTTTTTTCCTCTTTAAATTGCATTTTGAATGTATTGCCTACAACAGTAATGTGGAAGCGCTATTCCTATAAGCCATGTGCTCCTTATCTTTAATTTAATTGCTATTATTTAGCATGTGTTATTATTCTAATACCATGCCCTTTTATATCTGTGCTAGCTTTTATTCTTCATCGGGGTTTAATTTTGGTCCAGATAACATAAATAGCAGCTCCACTTTTGGCCAGATAATGCAATAAAAATGCATATGGGATTGTGGTTTTTTTTTTTTTTCAGTCTCTATTTTTTTGCTCTTTGCACTTCCTCTCAAATTATTACAAGGTAGTCCTCGGTTTACAATCCCAATTGAGCCCCAGATTTCTGTCGTTCAGCGTGACAGCTTGGTGAGTTTTGTCTCATTTTACGTCCTTCTGGCTGCAATTGTTAAGCGAATCCCTGCAGTTGTTAAGTTAGTAACGCAAGGTTGTTAAGTGAATCTGGCTTCCCCATTGACTTTGCTTGTCAGAAGGTTGCAAAAGGGGATCATGTGACCCCGGGACACTGCGACCGTCATAAGTATGAGTCAGCTGCCCAGCGTCTGAATTTCAATCACGTGATCATAGGAATGCTGTGTTGGTCGTAACTGGTGAAAAACGTTAAGTCAGAACTTAATTTATTGAGTTCGTGACTTAAGAAACAAGTCAATTGTTTTCAGTGCCGTTGCAAACTTTGAACGGTCACTAAACGAATGTCTGTAAATCAAGGATTTCATTCCCCAGTTTGAGTAGCCGCTTCTACTACAGGTTTCCACCTTGGTGCAAACTGGTTCATAAGCATAAAATCTCCTTCTTTCAAAATCTGAGAATTGCTTATCAGAGCCCGCCAAGGGGAGCATTCGATGTTGACGTCCAGAATGTTTTCGGTTCGTTTTTCAGCCCAAAGAAAGAGTCTTTTGTGTGGCTGTGTGTTCCTTACCGGTTGTCAACTTGTAATGTGTTTCACAGCTGCTTGTGTGAAGCGGGGGGTTCTGTGTATCGTGGTGTGGGGCCGCCCCAGGTTTCTGCAAAAGGCTGGGGATTAAAACTCGGTGAGAAGCAATTGTTGTAGATCCGGTGCACTTTTAATTATACTCTTGTTATGACTAAGCTCTCTGTTGAGTTTGGCCAGAGTCCACGCGGAGACATTCCTGTGTGTAAACTCGGTGTAATGAATCAGCGTAGAGAATGGACAAGGGAGTTTCTGCATTTAGGCCCGTCGAGCTGGGATTTGGGGCGATTGCTTTTGACTTTTGGGGTTTTTTTCTTGACTTCAGAAAAAATACCAAGAACTCTCAAAACATTTCCGGTCTTCTCCCACGGAAGGAATCCACTGATTTATTTGTGCTTTGCTAGCTGTGCTTTAATAGTTCTTGCTGCCTATTGTCTTCCTGGTAGATTGCAAGTAGTCTGATCACAATGGAGCCTTCTGTTGCTAAGTGAGGCTTTTGTCAAGTGAGATTGGCCCCATTTTACGACCTTTTTGCTACCACCGTTGTTAAGCGAATCACTCCAATGGTTAAATCAGCAACACGGTCGTTAAACGAATCTGGTTTCCCTGCTGACTTTAAAGTTGATATAGTTAATTCTCAATTTATGAGCACGATTGAGTCCAAAATTTCCTTTGCTGAATGAGACAGCTGTCATGTGAATTTTGCCCCGTTTTACGACTTTCCTTGCCACCGTTGTTAAGTGAATCTGCAGCCGCTAAGTTAGTGACACGGTTGTTAAGTGAACCCAGATTCCCCATTGACTTTGCTCATCAGACGGTCCCAAAAGAGGATCACGTGACCCCAGGACACTGCAACCGTCATAAATGTGAGTCAGATAAAATCCGATGGATTTCACAACCCCTGGGTTTTGGCCCAATAAGAATATAGCATTTAGGATTTCAGCTCCTTCTGCCAAAAGAAGAGTTACGCAAATGAACAAGGCATGGGGACTCATTTGCATGAATTAATCAGCTCAATTTTTTCTTGGAAGGTGGCATGCTTTCCCTTGGCACAGCATTTTTTCATCTTCCTTTTAAAACTCACCCTCCAACTCCCTTTTTTTTTTTACGATTCTGTCATCTTTTAAAGCGGGGTATTGTCGGGGCAACTGAATGGAGCTGAGCATTTACCGGCCGGATGCCCTTCCGGACGCCTATCCAGAGTTCACAGCAGATTTTTTTTTCCTTTGCGTCCTGAGACAGAAAACATCTGCCACTGCCTAGGATTGGACTTACAACCTTCTGAATGGGAGGCAATGGTCTTCACCACTAGACCTCTTAAATCCCATCCTCTGATTTTTTAAGATGGTGGACTTCAACTCCCAGAATCCCCCAGCCAGCTGGCTGGGGGATTCTGGGAGTTGAAGTCCACCCATCTTAAGAGTTACTAACCGTGAGAAACACTGCTTTCTCCAGGTTGCATTTAACAATGTGCAGACAATTTATCTTTGCTTAATCATCGTAAGAACATTTGCACAGGGTGGCAAGTACACAACCTTCGAGAGGGCAGTAGCTAAATTTATTTGGGCCTGTGATAAGAATTCCAAAAATGCCATCCCCCCCCCCCCGTGCCCTTCTCCAGCAACCATGGGCAGAATCCACAGGAAACGAAACACGTCAGGAAGGGCGAAGCACTGAAGCCAAACGTTGCATTGTGTTTCTTCCCTTCACTCGGATACAAGCAAGCGATTTATTTTGTGTGCTCTGTGCTGTTTGAGGCGGCTTGATTTTAAATTTCCCGTGTCTGTGGAGCCTCTTCTGTGCGTGGGAAAAACACGCCGCATGGATGCGAACTGACTTTTAAAAGAGAATTACGGTATCTAGGAATTAAATTGAATGTATTGTCCACATTGGAGGAGAAAAAGAATATGCAAATAAATGCTCATTAACGCATCCATCAAATTACCGGTCATACCGCGAATGATGGGACCAAAATTTTCGTTGTTAAGTGAGACAGTTAAGCGTATTGTGCCTCGTTTTAGGACTTTTCTTGCCGCTACTGTTAAATGAACCATTGCCATTGTTACGTGAGTAACACGGTTGTTAAGTGAATCTTGACTTTGCTTGTCAGAAGGTTGACCCCCCCCCTGTCAAGACACTTGCGACCGTCATAAATGTGACTAACTTGCCAAGCGTCTGAATTTTGATTACGTGAGCGTGGGGATACTGCAACGGTCGTAAGTGTGAAACACAGTCATAAATCCCTTTTTTTCAGTCCCATTGTAACTTCTTAACGGTCACTAAATGAACTGTTGTAAGTTGAGGACTACCTGGTCAAAGGAAAAGAAATAGACACTTTCAACCATCCTGACCGTCACAAAAAATTCCTCAACTTTTTGAATTTCTACATTTATAATTTTCTCTGAAATGTCCTTGCCTAAGCAGGGGGCTGGACTAGATGACCTCCAATGGTCCCTTCCAACTCCATTATTGTGAGTTGGGAGGGACCTTAGAGATCTTCTAGTCCAACCCTCTGCATAGACAGGAAAACCTACACCATTTCAGACAAATTTATATCATACTCCATTAGAAATGTACCCTTTACATCATCCACACTGGGAAATTAAATCTTTTGGGGTTTATTATAGCTAAGTAGGAATACCTTGAGCAAGTATTTCCTTCCATTTCAAGGGTATTATTTTGGGAAAGCAGTGATATTTCCCAGCAAAAGAATTTCTGGCCTTGGCAAACTTCACAATGTTAAATATTCCAAACAAAAATGGTTCCTTTTGGGGAAATGCAACACCTTAATTTGGCAACCACAATAATAACCAAAAACGTGGCCTACTTAGAATCTTGGCATTTTCCATGTCATTTCAATGATCCAGGGGGAGGGAAAAAAATCCATATTCTGTGTCAAGAAGACATTTCATTGTGCAGCATTTTAAATGTCCACCTTGCTTTTTAAGGATACCAGATTATATTCATATCCACATAGAACGTGTTGACGTAATTAATCCAATAATTAAAAAGAAGAAGAAAAGATTAGCCAGGGTGTATCTGCCAATTAGGAAATCTGGATCCAGCAGGAGCATACTTCAGATTCTAGGCTCTTAGCCAAAAGGGATAGTATTTTAAGATGGAATTGCTCAATGGCTCCGAGATGGAAGGCAAGCTATTGCAACCATGCTGTTTTTAAAATTATCTCTTGCAAAGTATTTCCACCTAGATGCACGAAAGGCTTAGGAGACGGATCTAGGAGCCAACATGGAAGGTTTGGGGAACACTGTCCTACTGTAAGGAAGACTCACAGGTCACTTTCTCCGTTGACGCTGCTCTTCTCTTCTCCTTCTAGGGCGTCGGTGACCAGGAGGACGTTCGGACATAGTGGAATTGCTGTGCACACTTGGTACGCCTGTCCTGCCTTGATCAAGTCCATCTGGGCTATGGCCATCAGCCAACACCAGTTTTACCTGGACAGGAAGCAAAGCAAGGTAAGGACCGTCAGCGGCCGAGGGAAGAGAAGGGTCCAATGTAGACTTTTGTGTAGACCTTCTTCCAACCAGACATCCTGGGAAGAAAACGGAATAAGGAGAAAAGAAGGGATGTAGAAGGACCTCTTCAGAGCAATACATTTCATTCAAAGGCATTAACGGATGCTTCTTCCTTTTAGTCTGAAAAAGTGTGATTATGTTCCTCGTGGTTTTTGGATACAGTGGCCTAACATGGATGTTCTGATGATGTTGTTGTCCATTCAGTCGTGTCCGACTCTTGGCGATTCTGTGAGCCAGGTTTTTCCACATCTTCCGATCTTGCACTGCTTCTTTGAGTTGTTCTTTGGTGATGAGGAAGAGGAGGAAGAGGAGGAAGAGGTGGTGGTGGAGGAGGAGCAGGAGGAGGTGGTTATCCATTCGATCATGTTCCACTGTTGGTGATTCTATGGGCTAGGTCTCTCCACATCTTCCAATCTTCCACTATTTCTTTGAGTTGTTCTTTGGTGGTGGTGGTGGTGATGATGATGATGATGATGATGATGATAATGAGGAGGAGGAGGGAGGTGGTTATCCATTCAATCATGCTCAACTCTTGGTGATTCTGTGGTCCAGGTCTCTCCACGTCTTCCAATCTTCCACTATTTCTTTGAGTTGTTCTATGTTCTGGTTTTGATGGTGTTTAGCCATCGTGGTCTTTGCTGGTCTGGTTTCCTTTGACCGCTTCCTCTTCCCAACATAATTACTTTCTCCAGTCAATTCCCCCGCGTGACATGGCCAAAGTGAGACTCGGTTCTGTGATTTTTTATGGCCGTTCTTCTATTCCTTCTTATGTAACTCACGAGTTGTCAGAACCAAGATGAACTTCCAAATACACGTAGTTGAAATTTGTTCCCTCAACTCTTGAGTCTTGATTCATAGCCAAGGGGCTGCAGGTTCTGTGAGAAATGCGTGTAGCAATACCTGTAGTTTGCAGAACGTGGTGATCTCTTCAATCTACGAATTGGATCATAGTCTATTGGACTTTTCCAGGCCATAAATTGGATCAAATTGTCTAATTGATCTTTTTAAGTCAGAGTGCACTAGAAATCACGTTTCTTGGTATTTCAGGAGTCTAGGGATCAATTGCGCTCATTGTTCCAATGAAGAAAAGTGACCATTTCCATAAAAATAAGCCAAAATCATCCGTAAGTTCCAGAAATCATGGTTTATGGACAAATCGAACGGTTGTGTTCTATGCCCAATGTAGCATTTCTGATAGGCCAGATTCAGGATGAAGATTCTGGCTTTTCACTCAAATAGAATTTCCTATTACATTTACTAATAGAGAATTAGGGATGAGACTTGATCACGCGGTGGCTCAGTGGCTGAAATGCTGAGCTTGTCGATCCAAAAGGTGGGCAGTTCAGCGGTTCGAATCCCTAGTTCAAACTTCAGTTGAACCACACCTCTACCTCAGAACAAACCACGATCACCTAGAGTCAAGATGGTGACCTATGCCATGCATGCCAGAAAAATCAGAAAATGGCTGAAAAACGGCCTGAATCGACTGCTCTTCTTTCCTAGCAGGAGTTCTGCATATAATGGCGTGCTATTATGGCATCCCAAAGGCGCCTTTTCAAAACGCAGGTGGGCTTTCCGTGATGATGAGGTTTCACTCCTCATCCAAGAAGCTTCTTCAGTTTGGGGTGAATGGTGGAGGATGGACAAACTGAAGAAGCTTCTTGGGTGAGAAGCGAAACCTCTTCAAGGAAAAAAAACACCATTTTTTCTCCATTTGCCTCTTGAAAAAAAGCACCTTTTGGGACAACCGTGACCTGGATGACTGAGAATCTGCACCGACATTTAGTGTTATGAAGCCTTCTCTGTCTCTTCTTTGCTCTAAGAAAAGATTTAAAGAGAAGTTGAATCACTCTTCACGTGGTCATTCAGACCCTCACGGGAAATGTAAGCAAGCGTCACCTCTGAATCTTGCTAAATTGTTTGGCTAATCCTGTTTATACCAGGATCTCCCTACTTGTTTAGAGTCTTCTAAACAATGTGAGCATTTATCTTTCTGCTGAACCTGATTTTCCTCGGCTGCTGAGGCATCGTGTTTAATTTTATGGGACTGGGCTGAGACCCCTCCTTCCTGCCCTGGAGATCCTGCAAAGATCCTGTGGCTCAACACAATCACACGGAGTGATGTTTCTTTCCTTCAGAGGTGGCCTTGCCCGTGCGTTTTGATGGATCTTCTTGGCACACTCTGGAAGCTTCTTCAGTTTTTTTTTAAGAAATGCAGCCAAACAAATTCAGCAGGGTGGCCTCTGTCTCCAAAATTATTTAGGAAATGTCTATTGGAGATGCAGCCCCTCGGCTTATGGGTGGGCTGAAAAATGTGCAGTGTATTTACAGAATAACAGAGTTGGAAGGGACCTTGGAGGTCTTCTAGTCCAAACCTCTGCTCAGGCAGGAAACCCTATACCCCCTCCCCCCCAAATGATGGTCAAGAGTGTCCAGCCTTAAAGCTCATTTATGGAAACATAAATTTGCAATCAAGTCATGATGACCTACAGTCTCATAAACGTCTTCCTTGGTTATCTGAAGTTCCAGTGTTTGGATTTCTCCTTTATAAGAAGCTCAGCTGTTTTTTTTAATAATAGTTGTCCTGATATTTGTTTAGTCCAAGCAAAATAAACCTCTGAATTTTTTTTTCAATAGTAATTCAGAGGAATGAGGACTTTTACTGTAACAAAGAATCTAATTATCAAATGTAGATTATTTATTTGTTGTTGTTAGTTGCGAAGTCGTGTCCGATCCATCGTGACCTCATGGACAACGTTCCTCCAGGGCTTCGTGTCCTCTACCATCCTCTGGAGTCCATTGAAGCTCATGCCGATTGCTTCGGTGACTCCATCCAGCCACCTCCTTCTCTGCCGTCCCCTTCTTCTTCTTTTGTCCTCAATCATTCCCAGCATGAGGCTCTTCTCCAGGGAGTCCTTCCTTCTCTTTAAGTAGCCAAAGGATTTGAGTTTCCTCTTCAGGATCTGGCCTTCTAAAGAGCAGTCAGGGTGGATCTCCTCTAGGACTGACCGGTTGGATGGCCTTGCAGTCCAAGGGACTCAATGCAGGAGTCTTCTCCAGCACCAGAGTTCAAAGGCCTCCATTCTTTGGTCCAACCTTCACAGCCATCCTTTGCAACTGGAAAAACCATAGCCTTGACTATGCACACTTTTGTTGGCAGGGTGATGTCTCTGCTTTTTAGGATGCTGTCTAGATTTGCCATCGCTTTCCTCCCCAGGAACAAGCATATTTTAATTTCTTGGCTGAAGTCCCCATCTGCGGTGATCTTGGAGCCCAGGAAAATAAAACCTGTCACTACCTCCATTTCTTCCCCATCTATTTGCCAGGAATTGAGAGGGCCAGATGCCATGATCTTATTATCATGATGCCATGATCTTATTATTTATAGCGGACAAATTTATAACTGGCAAATTCAGACTTTAAAGGCTTATTACAATCAATTATGAATATCTTGAACTGACTGGTTTAATTATTTGTGTATTTACTTACTTCCTTGAACTTGTTGAGTTTACTTTAGAATATGAAGTCAAAAGATCACAGATATCTAATAAAGCATTGCACCTAACATTGCCATTTTATATTCAAAATCATTGATATTTGTTCTTTTTGTAGTAAATGTATATACAGGTTTTTTTTTCACCTTTGGCTTTCAGAAGTTCATTTTCAGACTCCTGTTTTTAGGAAATAAAGATGTTCTTAAGGCTAACTCAGAAATAGTGTGAGTTTTATATAAGAACTGCCTATTATAAGCTTTTTTCTTATTGGAGACATAACTTTTAAGTATGAATAGTCCATCCGAAATGACTCAAACAATGAGGACTAGGAATCCTTTGTAGCTTTTTAAAATAAAGCTGGCTGGAAGCTCATTTTTTTAATGAAATCCTTCAAAACGGGGCTTGGCATACTTGGCTTTAAATATTTTAAATGTTTTTTGAATGAGCAAAGTCTGGAAAAGGCACGGACAATGAGATTTATAGGCGACCCCCTATTGAAAGAAACCATTTTGCCCTGAAAAATAATTGAAATCGCTTATTGGTGGGAATCAGATTTCAAAAGCTTCTCCTAAACCACCATCAATCAAAATGACTCCGTCATCCGGTTAATAATGAATCAATCCACGTGGGAAGGAAATTCCTGTCCTTTTCAGTGGCTGTTTTCATCAAAGCGTGTGTTTATAATTGAGACCTGGAATTTGTTTTGCAGTGTAGGTATTTGTTTAGCCCAAGCAAAATAAATCTTTAGCACCACCGATGGTTTTTTTCCCAGCAGGAATTTAGAGGGGTGAAAACTTTTGCTGTAACAAAGAACCTATAAGTAATGATCAAAGCAGTAATTATTTATGGCTGATTGAAACACCAACAGCTCTTGTTCATAAATCAGCAGTTGTTAGAAATAGTTCTTGAATTCAGTGGCCTTTGGAGTCCGTGATTGGGTTGATCTCTTAATCACGTGATTAAAAATGTTGGATGTTGCAATGATCACAAGGCATTTTTCCCCCCAGGGCTTTTGTAGCTTCAAACAGTCATGAAACAAACGGTTGTAAGTTGTGCACTACATGTAGTGCCTAAACCCCATTCCTTAGCGAGGGGAAATGCAGTCGTCCTTGTTCAGTTGTTGGCTTACAGTCTTGGGATGCTGCTTTCTCTCTTTCCTTCCTTCCTTCCTTCTTTTCTTTCTTTCATTCATACATTCATATATAAAATTTATTGACCACCCATCTTTCTCTCTCCTTCCTTTCTTCTTTCCTCCTTCCTTTTTTTCCTTCTTCCTTTCTTTCTATTATTAATTCCCAGAATACTTTTCCTTTGTCATTTTAAACCCAAGTCAAATGCCTTCTCTTCTGGAGGCAGGGTCCACGTTTGGCAGGAAATCTTCCTCTCCTCTTAACCCAGGGGATTCCTTGTCAGGCGAAGATAAATAGCGAAAGCAGGAAGCAGCGTATGTTTTGGCAACGGAGGTAGCCCTTATTTTTTTATGACAGGAGTGAATGGATTCTATGAAGTGAGACCCTCAGGATCCATTATCTGAGCTGGGGCGAATGCCTCACTTTTACGTTGGGCTCGTATCCCGTTTCGCGTTCCAGAACGAAGAGCAAAACAATTACCAATGGCACAGCAGAGTCAACCCTGCAGCACGCAAAACACCGGGAAGACTAAGAAAGACTTCTGTCTCACTTCTGCCATTTTTTAAAAAGCAAAATCTGCTTCTGCAAAATTTAAGCATTGTACCTCTGCGGACGAAAAGTTCAGTGAAGACGAGACCAAAATATTCCCAAAACCTGCATATTCCTGCCTTGCAAGCACATTTGAGAATTCAGCTTTCCTCTAATTGGAAGGAAGCCAGAGGGAACATTATGGGATTTACTCCTAAGTAAATATAGAGGAGGTGTTTATTGTTATTTTTTTTCCAATGCCATTCTATCAAATCACCCAGGAAGATCTTTGCAGCAAATGTGACATTATGATCCAATTCAGGTCATTATGCTCTCTCACCTTTTGTAGATCCAAATGTTTTCACTTACTCCAGGACAGGGCTGGGTTCCGGCCAGTTCTAACCTCTTCTATAGAAGAGGTTCCACAAATCTACAGGGCCATTTAGAACCGGTTCCAGCTCCCTCCCCCCGCCCGTCTGCACATCATCAAGATGAAGAGCAAGAGGAGGAATTCTGGGAGTTGAAGTCCACAAGTCTTAAAGCTGTCAAGTTTGAACACTGCTGGGTTTTTTTTTCCTAAAGGGTTAGGGGTGCAAAGGTCTTGTAACTTGACAGTTTTAAGACTTGCACACTTCATTGCCAGAGCTCCTGAGACAACATGACTGGAGAAGGAATTCTGGGAGTTGAAGTCCACAAGTTTTAAAGCTGTCAAGTTTGAACACCCCTGGTTTTTTTTCCTAAAGTGTTAGGGGTGCAAGGGTCTTGTAACTTGACAGCTTTGCGTGCTTCAAATGCCAGAGTTTCTGAGCCCACATTTTGGTTGTGAGCACAACCAAACTGGAGTTGGGCATGAGTGTAGATCAATTATGTCATTGATGAATGTAGACTTTCGTGTGATTTTGGGAGTGTAATCCTTGGAATAGGAGCCTGATGAGATTGTTAAGGAGTCACCCACACCATCATCATGATTTAATCACCTCAGGTCTTTCAACATCTCATGTATTTAGCACCAGGGTCATACAGAAGACCCTCCCTAGTTATTTGTGTGAGGTTCTTCCTCCTTTTGACAAATTGTTGTGTGTAGGTGATAAGATGTTGGTGCTGAAACCTTCTGATGACCTACGGAAGGAAATATCCAAGAGAAGGTTTCTGTTTCTTAGTCATGGATGTCTTCATTTCCTTTCTCCTCAGTCCAAAATCCACGCCACCAGAAGCCTGAGTGAAATCGCCATTGACTTGACGGAAACTGGGACTCTGAAGACCTCCAAACTAGCCAACATGGGCAGCAAAGGGAAGATTATCAGCGGCAGCAGTGGGAGTCTTTTGTCATCAGGTCAGTCCTCAAACCCTTTGTAATCGTGCCCACAAGGAATTAGAAAATTAAATAAATAAGAAAATTAGAATAACAGGGTTGGAAGGGACCTTGGAGGTCTTCTAGTCCAACCCACTGCCTAAACAGGAAACCCTTCAGACAAATGGTTACCCAACGTCTTCTATAAAACATCCAGTGTTGGAGCATTCACAACTTCTGGAGGCAACTTCTGTTCCACTGATTAATTGTTCTAACTGTCAGGAAATTTCTCCTTAGTTCTAAGTTGCTTCTCTTTTTGATTAGTTGCTAATCAAGAGAGAACTGGAGTGATAGCTGCCCTTCTCAGTCTCCATCACTCCTCCTGAGGGCTTTATGAACAGTTGGGAGCAACAAACTGAGTATCTGTGTAGTGTCCTACATTTAGTTCTCGTTAGCTACAGGAACTGCACTTCTGTCTCTCTTAAAACACAGCCAAGAAGTTATGTTGGCTGAGGCAGATGATAATTTCCATTCCACTCTTCAGAGAACGAGCTGTCATAGCAGCCATCAAATATTTAAGGGTTCTGATGAGAGCTGCAGTTTGAGAGGGGAACAAATTGTCACGGGAGATGGCATAAGGGCTCTGTCAAGTTGAAGTCCAGCACGACAAACAGTCGTTGAGAGCATTCAACCGGTTTCTTGAATTAAACCAGGGTTGTCCCGGATGGCTCGAACGGTGTGTTTCTACCCTCAGTGCCGCTGTCTAAATATTGAGCGTGGAAAAGCAATTTAGTGAAATTCTATACCAGTCATGGGACTTCATTTGTGAGTTGGGAGTGAGTGGCTTTGGACAGTCCAAGTATAAAATGTTCAGCGTAAGGGGAAGTGAGATTAGAAACCAGTTAAGAATTCCCTTTTGGCAAAGGGCTTCCAAGCAGGGATCAAAACAAACTGGAATAAAACTCTTTCGCCTTCGGATTAAGCTTTTAGCTTGTTATTTAGCCCTCCAAGCACGGAAGAAGGATTTACTACATCCAGGTTACAAGGTAAATTGCTGTGAGAGAGCGTGTGGTCCAAATGGCACTTTCTACGAGGGAAAGAGAAGAGTTGTGGCTGTTTACACAGCAGTCATGATAAACTAGAGCAGGGGTGTCCAAACTTGGCAACTTTAAGACTTGTGGACTTCAACTCCCAGAATTCCCCAGCCAGCAGAGCTGGCTGGGGAATTCTGGGAGTTGAAGTCCACAAGTCTTAAAGTTGCCAAGTTTGGACACCCCTGAACTAGAGCGTGTCCCAGTGTTTGTGGCAGCTGGGCTCATGTTCTGCCCTCTTGTGAGATCCCTGTTTGGGCATCTCTTATGTCCCAAAAGCAGGGGAAGGAAAAGCGGACCAGACCAACAGCTAAAAATCCATTTATTTTCACAGTGGCTAAGAAAGTCTCCGCTAAAGAGCAAATGAAGAGCTAAATACTCTCTTGCAATGGGCAACTTAAAAACTGTAGATTTGGGCTTGTTTGAAGAAAATGCCCATCTGGGCTCATTTCCAAGGGGGGAGAAAAGACACTGGAAACATGGAGGCTGTTTGGAAAGATGGTTTAATGGTGGAGAGGACCTCATGGTTTGAGGTCCTGGGCAAAAGAAAAAGCACATGGGGGTGTGTGAGAGAGAGGGGGATTTATACCCTGGAGCTTCCTGTTCCTGTGTAAGAAATGTATTTTGATTGGTTGTCAGATTCCCATGGGGCCATGCAGGGGTAACCTTCTGGTGTCTTGAGTCCTAGGCTTGGTTGACTCTTGCTGGGTGATGTAATCTTCCCAGGGGCCATGTAATGAGATGGGTAGAGGGCTAATTCTACCCTTGTTGGATCTTGGGTGTGGGCATTTGCTTATGAATAGACCTAGCTGTCTATCTCTTAAGTGCGGACATCTGCTGTCGGCTATTGAGGAGGGTGGGGGCTATTAGGAGTGAGTCCGCTTCCTACCTAAAAAAAATGTTTCTCCGTTTCTCATCCGGGGAAATATAATATTCTGCCTTTTTAATATTTCATTCTTCTAGAGCGGGGTGGGTGCTAACTTCCTACAGGCGGTTGGTCTGAGCTCCGAGACGTTTCGTCACCATTTGAGGAGACGTCATCCGTTTGCTCTGAGTTGGGCTCGTCTCTCCGAGCACTGGCCTTTAAACACCTTTTTTATGTGATGCAAACTGGTGAATGTTGTTTGTACCTTCCGAACCATGAATCAGAGGTATCGTGTTTGTGCATATCGCGACTCATGTTTGTGACGGTCGCAGCGTCCTGGGGTCAAGTGATCCCATTTGGCAACCTTCTGACAAGCAAGGTCAATGGGGAAGCCGGGTTCGCTCAACAGCCATGCTACTAATGTAACCATTGCAGTGATTCACTTAACAACGGTGGCAAGGAAAGTCGTAAAATGATGCAAAAATGGAAATGTTGGGCTTGATTGTGGTCATAAGTCAAGGACTACCTTACTATGTTTCTCCCCGTCCTTAGTGGTAGTGCCTGCATCTATGTCCAGTCTTTTTTTTCTAAGCCCTCTTAAGACGTGTTTGTCAGTTCAAAGCAGGAGTAGCCAATGGCCACCAAAGCACATATTACACTGCCGAGAAGATTGTCTGCCAGAAGTCGAGGCGGCTGAGCGAATGTGCTTCTTGTTTAACCACTAAAATCCTTATTTGGAAATCTCCTCTGGTTTTCATTAAAATTTTGAGATTCCCTCTGGAGTTTTGGTGCCCGAGTTAGATCTTCAGCCCAGGAAATATACGTTTGGGTATCAGTAGGAAGAAAACTAAGCATTGATTCTACTAGCTCTCCGAAATATAATTTAAGGGGAAAGAACAGTGTGTTCTTTTGGGAGAATAATGAATGGCCATAAACCTTGGTCAATTACTTTTGTTTTTATTCAGTCCATTGTTATTCTGTGTCCAGGATAACTATGCGTAGCGTTCTTCTTCTTCTTTTTAAGAAAAGGAAGCATTAAAATACAAACCTAAACATTCTATAACTGAAACGTTAATTTAAAAACGGGAGTGGTGTTTGGCTCCATCTGGAAGAATTCAGGTTGCTGAAACCGAGAGAGAGAAATACAATCGAGGCAGTTCTGGAAACTGGGAGGAAACATTTTGTGGTAACTAGGATACAACAAGCCCTTGCCGTTAGTTGGCTCGTGTTGGAAGTTGTAAACATTGGAACACTCTCTCTAAAAAGGAAACACTGCAGGCCCATCGGTCGTTGGCTGCAGCGTCAAAAGAGGGATTAGCTGTTATGGTCAAGATGTTAGCCACGCACTCTTGCTCTGGTTGGAGAGGAAAGCAGGAGGTCGGACATGGGGAAAACGATGGAGCAGCTACCAAAGATAGATGTTCTATCTGCTTGGCTTCCAGATGTGGCAGTTGAAGGATGTTGTTTTGGATCGGCCATATCCTGCCAAGTCTGGGTGGTGGGTTTTGGGTGGCAGGAAATACTTGGCCTTGGTGATATGATGGCAGATGGGTAGAAAGATCCTAGCAAAGACCTGGGTGTTTGTTTGTTTTTTAAGATGTCCATTACAACCAATGTCTACGGAGATTCTCAATCTTCCAAGTCACGGTTGTCCCAAAGGTGTTTTTTTTCCAAAAGGCAACTGGACTTTCCTGGTTTTTTTTCTTGGAAAACGTTTTGCTTCTCACCTAAGAAGCTTCTTCAGAAGTGAGGAATCTTCTTGGATCACTTTATTGTTCATATGTACACTGAGAGCTTAGACAAATTCATTGTGTGTCCAACCACACTTGGCCAATAAATTATTCTATTCTATTCTACTCTACTCTCTATTCTCTGTTCTGTTCTGTTCTGTTCTATTCTATTTATTCCATTCCACTCTCCATATTTTCTATTCTATTCTACTCTACTCTCTATTCCATTCCATTCCACTCTCAATATTTTCTATTCTACTTTACTCTACCTTACTCTATTCTCTATTCTATTTTCTATTCTATTCTTTTCTGTTCTGTTCTTTTCTATTTTCTATTTTCTATTCTATTTTCTATTCTTTTCTACTCCATTCCATTCTAAAGATCATTGACCAGTTAGCTCAAAGTAATCTGCATTCCAGTTTGTTCTCCTTAGGGGCCTATCAAGAGAAGTATTTTCCCCCCCTCTTCCTTCAGGATTGCTGCAAACAATCTGTGGTTTGTTTGCAAGCTGATCGGGGCCTTTCCGTTTGTTTATTTTGACATCCCCTCCCCTTGATTGTTTAAACAAGATAAGGGAAGCCCAGGAAGTGCCTTTAGGAATGTGGTGTTCTGTTGATTGAATTCCAGGCATTGATAAAATTCACCTTAGCTGCCCCCTTTTCCCAAGCAGACCCTAATTTGGTAAGCTTAAAATCTTATAATTGGTGACTTATTAGATTTTTATCCTGACGTTGGTTCAGGAACCCAAAGTAGAAGGAGTCATTTTTTCTCTTGTTTATACATTTAAAATAAAGGGGATTGACAGATGTGAAAATGCAAACCAAACACCTTGCCCTTCTATTGCCATTGTGATGAAACTCATGAAGGTAGGATTTCATTTAAAAAACTAGAGATTTGGAGGAAAATAACAAAGTCAATTCTAGACAGCAGACTAAAAAGCAGAGACATCTCCCTGCCAAAAAAAAGTGCATATAGCCAAGGCGATGGTTTTCCCAGTTGCAATGGATGGCTGTGAAAGTTGGACCATAAGGAAGGCTGAGTGCCAAAGAATGGAGGCCTTTGGACTCTGGGGCTGGAGAAGAAGACTCCTGCATTGAGTCCCTTGGACTGCAAGGCCATCCAACCGGTCAGTCCTAGAGGAGATCAACCCTGACTGCTCTTTAGAAGGCCAGATCCTGAAGAGGAAACTCAAATCCTTTGGCCACCTCATGAGAAGGAAGGAGAAGAGCCTCAGGCTGGGAACGATGGAGGGCAAAAGAAGAAGAAGGGGACAGCAGAGAAGGAGGTGGTTGGATGGAGTCACTGAAGCAGTCAGCATGAGCTTCAATGGACTCCAGAGGATGGAAGAAGACAGGAGGGGCTGGAGGAACATTGTCCATGGGGTCACGATGGGTCAGACACGACTTCGCAACAAACAAAGGAAAGGAACAGGGCACAAATGTCATTTACAGCTCACATTGTGAGGTAGATAAAAATATGGTGTTAATCTCTGCTCATCTGGATGTTGATTGCTGGGAAGGAGGTGTTGTTGGTCCTTTTGCTTCCTTTTTAGCCTTTTGGTTGTCTCTTTTTGAATAGTGTGTAGACATTGTTTATCTCTGTGTGTCTGTTGATGGCTGATGTCTCTGAATGCCAGGCTTCCAGGAATTCTTTCTGAGGTTTTTGGATTTGGCTTGGGCTAATTAATACATGCTCACTGTTTCCCAGTTGAACCTATGGTCATGGGTTGTGCTATTAATGTGTTTGCCATTTTAGTGAATCAGTTTTAGAAAAGGCTAAAGTCTTCTTTTTAATTATTCTTTCTAGAGTTGGGTAGAGCTAAACTGAATAAAGGATAATAATTCTTTCTTCCATATTCTCCCGATATTCCCTCCTCTTCTTTTCTTGACTCCAGTCCAAGTTGAGAGAAACACAGCTGCTTCTAGAAAAAGATTAGAATCTCGTCATCAAATTATTTAAAGACATGGGACTGGATTCCCAGACATAAATCCATCGCTTGAATGACAGCGTGCATAATGGGACTTTAAAATTATTTCACACATATATTTTTTTGCTAGGGTGTAAGTTTTGCACGAAGTGGTGGAAAACAGTAGATCAGGGATGCAAATATGCAACCATCTGTTGTAAAAAAATAAGAGAATGGGGAATTTACTCGAAATTTATACATTTTGAATGGCAAATTTGTGTTTTCCAGCCAAGGCTGGGTACATCTGAAGCCTAAATTTGTCTCGTGAGCTTTGCACAAAGCAACCTGATCTGAAGCCTCAAAGAAGATTTAACAAATACGGTGTAAACCTGTGTGAACGTTTGCAGAGAGCAGCATTTGTAATAAAAGGATCTGTCCAACTTTAATTCTATCGCCAGTCGTATTTTACTCAAAGACAGATGTTGTTTTCAGTGCCCTTTGTATAGAAAAGCTCCCACATAGGAGAATGAGAAAAAAAGATACACAGCTGGTCCTTGAAATACAGCCCCAATTTGAGCTCAAAATTTCTGTCACTAGGTGAAACAGTGAAGTGACTTTTGCTCCATTTTATGACCTTTCTTGTCACTGTTACTAAGGGAGTTGCTGCAGGTGATCCTTGATTCACAACCACAATTAAGTCCCATTTTTGTCATGAAGCGAGACAGTCGTTAAATGAGTTTTGCCATTTTGTGACCTTTCTTGTCAATGTTGTTTAACGGTCGTTAAGTGAATCTGGATTCCACCCGTTGGCTTTGCTTGTCAGGAAGTCACAAAAGGGGATCACCTGACCCCGGGACACTGCGACCGTCATAAATATGAATCAATGGTCAAGCATCTGAATTTTGATCCCCTGACCCTGGGTATATTGCAACGGTCGTAAGTGTGAAAAACAGTCATAAGTCCCTTTTTTCAGTGCTGTTTTAACTTCAAAGGGTCACTAAACGAACTGTTGTTAAGTCGAGGACTCCCTGTGCAATATGTCGTGTTTTGGGCTAAAAGCAAACGCAACTAAATGCAAACAACTCAACAATCGCCCCAATCTTCTGAAGACCGAAAGTTCCCCCCAGCTGGTCGCACACATAGTTAAAATACTTTTGGTGGGTTTCTTTGCAAGGAAGCCTCACTTAACATTTCAGCTGGCTCGAAGGATCCCGATGGGAATTTCCTCCTGGGTGTTATCCAATGGGCGATCGTTTCTCACCGCCAAATCTTGGACGTGAACTTCCTGAAACATGGGAAGCCCTTCGCTTGATGAATAACACCGGTTGTGCACCGTCGCCAAGGCTGCAGACAAGCACAAGAGAGAGAAATAATATGCGTATCCTGTGCTGACTAAGTCCAGATGGTCTCTCCGCCCTTATCTTGGCCCTCCCCTGCGTAGGAAATCCTATTTGTGAGTCAAGAGTTGTAAGATACGGGCTCTTGGTGGTGACATTTCATGCGTCGGTGACTTCCTGGGGCAGTCAATCATCGCAAAACCATCCAGTAGTGGTCCCTCCAACAAAGGTTTCTGGATTGAGGTCCCACTTTCTCAGGCCTTGGTCATAAGGCCACACTTGGAATGCGGCATCCAGTTTTGGTCACCACGATATAAAAAAGATATTGAGACTCTAGAAGGACTGTAGAGAAGAGCAACAAAGATCATTAGGGGACTTAAACATATGAAGAACGGTTGCACGAATTGGGGACATCTGGTCTAATGAAAAGCAGGACCAGGGGTGACATGATAGCAGTCGTCCAATATTTGAGGGGCTGCCCCAAAGATGAAGGGGTCAACCTAGTCTCCAAAGCAGGGGTCACCAACCTTTCAGACCTCAGGGACCATAAATTTTAAATCCCGCAGACCACTGGTATGATTTTTTAAAAAAAGATGAATAGTATTTAGTGCAATATAAAAAATGCAAATAATTTTTCTGCGGACCACCAAGATTTTCTCACAAACCACAGTGGTCCGCAAACCACGAGTTGGTGATCACTGCTCCAAGACACCCAAAGGCAAGACAAGAAGCAATGGGTGGAAACTCATCAAGGAGAGAAGCTACCTAGAACTAAGGAGAAAATTCCAAACGAGTTAGAACAATTAATCCGTGGACTCAGAAATTGTAAATGCTCCATCACTGGAAGCTTTTATGAAGAGATTGGACAACCATGTGCCTGAAATGGTAGACGGTCTCCTGCCTGAGCAAGGGAGATTGGACTGGAAGACCTCCAAGGTCCCTTCCAACTCTGTTATTCTGTTATGCTGTTTTCCTTCCTTCCTTCCTTTCTTCCTTCTTTCCTTCCTTCTCCATCACTGGAGGTTTTTAAGAAGAGATTGGACAACCATGTGCCTGAAATGGTAGAGGGTCTCCTGCTTGAGCAGGGGGTTGGACTGGAAGACCTCCAAGGTCCTGTCCAACTCTGCACGGGATGCACCTGGATTGCTGCATTAATTGTGCATGGCGTGAGATGTGTGTAACACACATTTTTAAATAACAACTTCATTGAAGAGGCCAGGGTGGGTTGCACATCTGGACTCTAGTGACGTCATCTGCCTGATGCTGGGATATTTCCCTTCTTTCTGAGCTATTGTTCTGTCCACTTCCCCGGAGACACATTTCTTTCATCTGCTCTTCAAACCTCTCATCCCATCTGATATTCTTTCTTCAGTAGCCCTTAGCTCCTGCGAGGAGAGAGAGAGAGTGAGAGAGTAAAAAATCAACAGTGAAATTAGGGATGGGTTGATGGCAAAATGAGTAGCAAAAAAAATCTCTCCATTTTAAGAAAGTTTACGGGGAATATAAACATCAGTTTTCTTTAAGCAGAAAAATGAAGTATTTATTATAAATATTCCTCCCCTTGAAGTCTATCTAATTATCTATCCATCCATCCATCCATCCACCTACTTACCATTTATCTATCTATCTATCTATCCATCCATCCATCCACCCATCCACCCACCTATCATCTATCTATCCATCCATCTATCCAACTATCAATGATGAATTCGTATGATGGACTACAAACCAATTGATAAATGAGGCCTTCCAATAATTAGAACTAATATACAGATTATTCTGTGTATTTTGTAGCAACATATCAACAGAAGGTTTGACCAGCCTTGTCCTATTTGAGTTTATCTTGGAAAGTTGTCATTGTACAAATCATGTTGCTATCATGAACCACATCTGTGTTTTTCAGAGTGAAGGGAATATGTTTTCCATCTAACCATCTCTAAAAAAATAATTAAATGGCAGACAGCGATGGTTCAAATTTATTCAGGAATGCATTCAGATGTCTAAAAATTGCCGTGGTTGGGGGAAGGGGATGTTGGGAAGTTAGAACAATATTTCTCAACCTTGGTAACTTTAAGAAGTGTGGAACTTCAATTCCCAGAATTCCCCAGCCTGCACGAGTAGCTGGGGAATTCTGGGAATTGAAATCCATTCATCTTAAAATTGCCAAGAGTGAAAAATTGTTCTTCAGAGAATGAACTGACAGATCAAATTTTGCGAATGCCTATGCCTATCGATTTGTGTGTGTGTGTGTGTGAGTCCACTTGTGTCATGCTCTCAAATGTGCCTTTGCACAATGAAAAGATGCCTTCCTTTCAGTATTATAATATCATTAAGCATTTGCAACTGATGAGGGTGTTTTAATATGAAATCCTTCTGTTGGGCAAGCCTAACGGAGCGCAACAGACGAAAAGTAATAACTTCTCTTTTTTTTCAAACTGTTTTTATTTATTTATTGTTACATATTTTAACTTCTTTTCTGAACATAATGTTGTCCTGGTTTTCCCTCCCTTTACATCTTCTATTATGCATATTACATTTTACATCATATTTCCATTTTACACTTCAGTCACCTTATTTTTTGCTCCATATTCTCCCGCTTAATTTAATTTTTTTCTTAATATATAAACAATATCCTTTTGCCTCTCAAAGTTAATCAAATTTAACATATCATTTCCATCTATTATTCTGTTTTACTATTAATAACACGTATCCTCAAGTTTAATTTTATATAGTAAACATTTCATTTAATTACTTATCCACAAGTAGTAATTTTAATCTTTATCCCACGCATTTTATTGAATACATATCATTGGCTCTATTTACTAGCTTTCATTCTATTCTACTAGTATATCCTTTTCTTTCTTTCCTCCTTTAAACCATTTTCTCTTAGTCTCTCAGGAGCTTCATTTCTCTCATATTCTCTTCTCTCCATCCATTTGCCTAGTTTTTTCAAAAGTAATAACTTCTGAACATGGAGTGGGAAGATTTAGAGGCTGTGAGTAAGAGAGTAGTAAAGAAGTATATTTAGAGATGAAACCACTAGCACGGTCAACTTCCTCTTGCTGATGTCAGTTTGGCAGAAAGTTGCAAAACATTTCGATGTCAAAGGATCACAACTCCATCTTGCTGGATTCTGACCTTCCTGAAGGACTGCTGATGGCCGTCCGGTTGTCCTGTTTCCTATTTTGAGCTTGCCGGAAGCACTGCTACCTCCGAGTGGAATGTCCCTATGTTTGCTTCATCCCTGTCCTGCACAACTCCGAAAACAAAATGTTTTTATGTCGGGGAATGCACATGTGGCCTCCCTCAAGGATCTCACATTCCTGTTGTGGGAATGCTTGAAGGTGCCAGCTGGATTTCCATGTGGACCACATCCAACGGGAGTGTCTTCCTACACTCCACAGTGTCCCTAATCATGGAAATGCAACTTATATACAAGGCCTGCTTCGGTTATCGCAATGGGGTGTGCGGTAAACCCAGTTTGAGTCAAGAGACATGATTGACTGGCTTGTGACCAGTCAATCAGAATAGAACTGGAAGGGACCTTGGAGGTCTTCTAGTCCAACCCCCTGCTCAAGCAGGAGTCCTGTACCATTTCAGACAGGTGGTTGTCCAATTTCTTCTTAAAGCCTCCAATGATGGAGCGACCACAACTTCTGAAGGCAACTTCTGTTCCAATCTTTTCTTAACTAAGTTTCACGTTGCTTCTCTCCTTGATTAGTTTCCATCCCTTGTTTCTTGTCCTGCCTTCAGGTGCTTTGGAAAATAAGTTGAGCCCCTCTTCTTTGGGGCAGCCCCTTAAATCCTGGAAGACTGCTATCATGTCACCCCCTGGTCCTTCTCTTCTCTAGACTGGCCATATCCAATTCAATGCTCAGTGCTAAAATACGAGATGAAGCTGCAAACGCCTAATGCCGCTTAGCCAAAGTTACTAATGAGAAATTGTAGAGAAGCATCTTATAATGGTTGGCCTGCTTTAGGAGTCTTTGTGACCAAGATAAATCCGTATCTTGCACATGCCTAATGTCAGGGTTCCAAAAAACACCCCCAGCGAAATAAAACTCCAAGGCTTGAGTTCTGGAGTTCCACTTTATTAGAGATGTCATATCGGCACATCTGGGAAAACCTGAATCTGAAAACTTCCAGGTTTGACAAAAGAGAATATCTTCTCCTAGAAATTCACCTACAAGGATCGGGGGATGAAGCAGAGCAACTGACCATGGGGTTAATCCATTCATTGGCGATTCTGTTGGCCAGGTCTCGCCACGTCTTCTGACCTTGCACTGCTTCTTTGAGTTGTTCTGTGCTCTGGTTGGTGTCAGCTTTGTTGGTGTCCAATCATCGTGGCCTTTGGTGGCCTGGTTTCCTTTCATTGGTAACTCTTCCCAGCATAATTGATTTCTCCTGTGAATTCCCCTGCACGACATGGACAAAGTACGTGAGGCTTTTGTGGTTTTTTGCCTCCCAGTGACATGCCTGGTGTTGTGCGCTCCAGTGCTCGCTTGTTGTGTTGGTCACCTCTGCTGTCCAAAGAAGACACAGGACTGCCTTCTCCGGCATCACAGCTCAAATGAGTTGATGCAATACCTGTCCAGTTTGGGTGTCCCATTTCCTGTCCAGAAACTGCCCACCTGGCTGCAGAGGTGTCTCAGCTGCCCTAATGCCCTCGTTGTTTCCCCCACAGGTTCTCAAGAGTCCGACAGCTCCCAGTCTGCTAAAAAAGACATGCTGGCCGCCTTAAAATCCAGACAAGAAGCCCTGGAGGAGACGCTGCGCCAACGCCTGGAAGAACTGAAGAAGCTGTGTCTCCGGGAAGCGGTAGGCGGCAGAGAGGCCTCCTTTGAAAGAATGGCGTTGGAAATTTATCACATTATGAAAATAAGGATGGCAGGAAAATAGGGAAGGGGAAGAGATGGAGAAGAGAGGCATAGGTACAGAGGGGAAGGGAAGGAGAGAAAGGGAAGGGAAGGAAAAAGGAAAGGAAAAAGGGAGGGAGAGAGGAAAGGAAAGAAGAAAAGGAAAGAAGTAAAAAGAGAGGGAGGGAGGAAAGGAAAGAAGGAATGGAAAAGGGAAGGGATGAGAAGGGAAGGGAAGGAAAAAGTTGAGGGAGAAAGGAAAGGAAAGGTCCAACTTTTTCAGCACAGTAACCACAGAATAAAATTACAACCTCATTTTTTTAACTTCACCACTTTAACAAATACTAGCCATGTCTATAACAGCCATTTCTGCACTAATCAGCTAAAACTCAAATGTCATAAGAGCAATGTTGCTCTTATCAAATCATTCAAATAAAATAATGTAAAATAAAATCAGCCCTTCCTTTCCAGAAGACGGAGGAACGAATCAGCTTGGGAATCCCTTGCGTGTTGAGTTAAAATAGGCAATTTAAAAAACAGTGTGGGAAATGAAGCTTTTCACCCCACCCGTTGGGCTCAAACCGGTTCATCTATAAATAGGGAGGCCAAAGGCCAGATTTGACTCTTTAATATACTGCAGGCTTGGATTTAATTGAAATAGATCCAGTTTTATTAGCTGGCTGCAGATGAGCTGATGTTTGTTTATTTATCTGATTTATACTCCGCCTTTCTCCTGAAGGGGCCGGCAGGTGAGAAAATGCTTGAGTTAAAACAGAAAGGAAAATTGGCTAAACTGACAACGCATGGAAAAACAGTTAGACGATCCTTAATTAAAGATGCATTTCACTAAATTGCAATCATTAAATTCCATTACGCTTGCAGACCGACGTAATTACAAGCTTGTTTATATTTGTTTTAAAGGATCGTCCGGCTCATTTAAATTTGGTTTCCGCATGAGACTCAGCAAGTTGTCTACGTTATGAACATGAAATCTATTTGTTTCATCTTGCATAATTTTTTTTCCTAAAAGAGAAACCAGCAAAGATCAGCCAGCTCTTGATTCCTGAAAATCTTGTTTGGTCCTTTCTGAGATTTTCATGGATGAAGCATACATTTTCCCTGACTGGTTACATGTAGTTCTCGATTTACGACCGCAATTTGAGCCCAACATTTCTGTTGCTAAGCGAGATGGTTATTAAGTGAGTTTGGCCCCATTTTATAACCTCTCTTGCTGCCGTTGTTAAGCAAATCGCAATTCGTTCAGTTAGTACCCCGGTTAAGGAAATGTCAGAAGGTCGCAAAAGGGCATCGTGTATACCCGGGACACTGCAACTGTCAAAAGTACATGCCAGTTGCCAAGCCTCTTAATCACATGACCCCTCCCCCAAGGATGCTGCCACAGTCTTAAGTGTGAAACCCTTAAGACTAAGTTGCTTTTTTTCGGTGCCGTTGTAACTTTGAACGGTCACTAAATGAACTGTTGTAAATCGAGGACTAGCTGTATTATCTGTTTCAAAGGGGATTTGACATTTCCCAGAGCCTGAAATTCTATACTTGTAGTGCATTGTGTGACGTTCGTTGCACCTTTAAACACAACACTATCCAAATACAGAAACTTTCTGTTGGTTTTTTTCCCCCCCTAAATCTTTTCTAACCCTGAGCAAAATAATGGATGGAAATTAAAAATAAAAACGAGGAAGTCACTAGAAATACTTGACCAGTTCAAGCTCACAGGGTCATTTCTTTCTTCTTTCTTTCTTTCTTTCTTTCTTTCTTTCTTTCTTTCTTTCTTTCTTTCTTTCTTTTCTTAAATCCTCCTTGGGTTGTAGAGTGTGACAGTGTGAGTCCAGGGGTAAGAGGTCAGCAGAGGTCATCTGAAGGGGAGGCCTTAACATATTTTTTTAAACAACCCTCCTCTTGCATGTCAGTAAATTAATCCTCTAATCCCGCTCTCAACTTCTCTTGTTACTCAGCCATAAATCACTCCGAAGACATCGCTTTTCCTGTGGGAATCGCTGGCTCAGAAGGGGGCTATTAAGTCTGGACCCCCCCGACTATTTGCAAGAGCCAAGCATCGGCTTTCTTAAATTACAGGAGCCTGGATGCTAACAAGCCTTGCATTGTTCCCCCCTCCCCTTTGCCTCTTTTTTAAAAGGCTTCGCAGGACCCTAGCACACACAAAGAGCCCAAGTTCAAGATGAATTGATTTCCTCGCAGCCAGCCCAATAATCTTCCATGCCTGTTTCTGAAACTCTTTTCACCAGAATGTGAAAAGAGCTTGTGCGTTTTAAGAGTTTGAAGGAGTCTAGTGGTTGTTGTTGTTGTTGTTTTTGTTCATCTCAATGATCATCACGTAGAAAAATTAAAAAGTGTAAATATAGACTGTTACCCACAATAGGGGGGGGGTGGAGGAATGGATTTGGTTTTGAGAGCAATGTAAATTGTTTTAAACTGGCAGATTAACTGAGAGGGGGGTTGGGGGGGGGAGGGGCATGATAGCAATGTTCCAGTACTTGTGGGGCTGCCCCAAAGAAGAGGGGGGTCCACTTATTTCCCAAAGCCCCTAAAGGCAGGACAAGAAGCAATGGATGGAAACTAATCAAGGAGAGAAGCAAACTGGAATTAAGGAGGGATTTCCTAAGAGTAAGAACAATTTACCAGTGGAACAGCTTGCCACCAGATGCTGTAGGTGCTCCATCCCTGGAGGTTTTTAAGAAGAGACTGGACTGCCACTTGTCTGAAATGGTGTAGGGTCTCCTGCTTGAGCAAGGGGTTGGACTAGAAGACCTCCAGGGTCCCTCCCAGCTCTATTCTGATGGATTGATTTTATTTGGTCCTCTTTCTATTCCCCTATTCTCTCTCTACTAGTAAATGATTCATCTCTCATGGAAGAAGTGGTTGGCACCTCTGTATTGTTCTCGTAACCCGTCAGCCTGGTCTCCATCTCTTTGCTTGTGATCCTGCCCAACCTCCCTCTGTGCCAACGTCATTTGGAATTTAGCCCTTGATCAAATCAGACACAGAGCCAATGGTTTTACCCTGAATGAAAGAGCCCATGGCAGACAAATGTATGAAGCTATTGTTTTACCAGAGAGACCTATCCCAAAAATGCTCAAGAGGGTTAGGAAAGATATAAATTCTTTTTGAAGTATAATGTAGATGTAAAGTTACAGAGGTATGTACATCTCCACCATCGTTTCTGAGACTGCAAACAATTGATTTAAGCCAAGAGGGAATCAAGAATGCGGGAGCTGGAGTTAAATGAAATCATATAAATTTGACAGACAGACAGACAGACAAATGGGTAGTTAGATATGACAGAGAAAGAGAGAGAGACTTAGAACAACTTTGTCACTTTGAATGTACTCTATAATCGGCATACATTAAAATGAAATTTTGTTCCATGCAGCTCTCGAAGGGAGGGAGGGAGGGAGGGAGGGAGGGAGGGAGGGAGGGAGGGAGGAAGGAAAGATTGAGGGAGGGAGGAGAAAGATGGGTGGTCAATTAATTTTATATATTAAAAAAAGAAGGAAGGAAGGAACAAAGGAAGGAACGAAGAAAGGAAAGAAAGGTGGGTGGGTAGTCAATACATTTTATATAAGAAAGAAAGAGAGAGAGAAACAATGAAGGAAAGAAGGGAAGAAAGAAAGGAAAGAAAGGAAAGAAAGAAAGAAAGAAAGAAAGAAAGAAAGAAAGAAAGAAAGAAAGAAAGAAAGAAAGAAAGAAAGTAGGTACAATTATAGTTTATTTCAGTTGGGTCTTTCAATTGAGAGTTTAAGTCAAGCACAAAGGAGTGGGTCTTTCATCATTCAGTTCTACCCACCGTCTTGCCCCCCTCCCAGCTCAGCCCAGGAATGACCCTGCAGTACCTTGGATCTGGGCGGGAAGGTTACCACCATATCCCTCCCCCTTTCACAAATACATTGGTGGATTCCTGAAGGGTACCAGCAGGGATCCAATGTTCTTGAGCTCATTAACATCCATTAGAGGCAGATTCACAAAGATCTTTGCTAATTAACTCCTGGCTTTGCTGTGTGATTTCAGGAACTTACTGGAAAGTTGCCAAGGGAGTATCCCCTCAACCCCGGGGAGGAGCCCCCAATTGTGAGAAGAAGAATCGGTACTTCTTTTAAACTGGATGAACAGAAAATGCTGCCCAAGGGAGAGGTAATGGCCCACTCTGCGTTACCGTGTCCAAATATTTGCTTGCTACCAGGCTCTGGAAGGTCCAGTCATCCTCTCATCTGTCCTTTTCTGTCCTCCTTCTGTCCATCCATTTATTGCTATACTAAGCGTTCATATTGGCTGGTGAGGGAGCCCAAGCTGACATGAAGCCCAACCCCAAAACAGTTCTTGTTGATCAATCGTGAACAATCCTTGGTGGTCAAGCTCACCTCCTTCTGCTGTTGGCTGAAGGACCAGCCTCACCATCTACCATCCAACGTTCTAGATTAGGAGATGTGGATTTAGCAACCCTTCTCCCTACCTTGGTCAAATCGTGACTGCCCCAAAGGTGCTTTTCCAAAACGCAACTGGACTTTCTTGGCCTATTCTTTTTTCCTTGAAGAGATCTCACTTCTCATCCAAGAAGCCTCTTCCAGTTCTTCAGAAGGTTTTTCAACAAAAAAAACTCCAAGAAATTCCATTTGCCTCTTGGAAAAGCAGCTTTTGGGACAATTATGACCTGGATGATTGAGAATCTCCACAGAAATTTACCCTTGCTTTTAATTTGACTCTTTCTGTGCACTCTGCTTGAGCTACTCTTAATAATCCTAACCCTGAAAAATGCAGCAGATGAGCTAACTGATAGGTGGATCACGGCATGCTGATATTAAAATAAAATCTCTTTTTACAACCCTGTAAATCCCTTAATTCGCAGTAGAGGCAGGGCGACTGGATAAGAGCTGAGCATTTACCAGCCAGATGCCCTTCCCGATGCCTATGGGGAGTTCAAAGCAATTTTTTTTTCTTTGCATCCTAGGAGGGATGCTTTTGTTAAAAGAATTGCATCTAAAGAACTGAGTCTCTGACAATCATATCTTCTATTGTGAATGCGTTCTGGATTTTCAGTCTGCTGGAGAATTCCTTCTTTTTTGTAGAAGTTTGTTTTTTTTTCAATTTTAAAATACATATACATTCCATCTTTCCTTAAGCCATGTTTCTTCTGGGCACAAATATCTGTGCAACATTCTTCCATAAATTATAATGCATTATACAATTAAATCTTGTAAGTCTCTTCATTTCCTTCTTAACATATTTTCTAACATATCTTCTAATATATACACAATAATAACACTGATTATAGTTACTTTCATCATATTCATGCTAACAATTATCATTTTATTCTTATCTCAATACATTGTCTATTCTTCTTTTTATCTTCTTCTTTTATTTCCAATTTCCTTTTTTATTCTTTAACCATTGATAAATTACCTCCCATATCATATAATAGAATCAGATTGTTCTTTCTCCTTAATTGCCAATGTTAGTCTATTCATTTCTGCACATTCTGATATTTTCCTAATCCCCTTCTCTTCATTAAGAATCTCTTCACATTTCCAATATTGCGCAAATACAATTCTAGCTGCAGTTAATATATGGATAATTAAATATGTCTTCTCTTTATTACAGGTTTCAGGTAATATCCACAACAAAAATGTTTCTGGTTTTAACTCAATACTCCGTTTTATCCTCCTTCCCAACAATATCTGTATTAGTCTAGTACTTCTTTGCTTCTGCACAGGTCCACCACATACGGTAGTAAGATCCAGGTAACTGGTGACATTTCCAGCATTTAGCTGATTTTAAACCTCTTTGCCAACCTCGCCAATGGAAAATGGCATCTACAAAGCATCTTATAGAAATTCTCTTCGGAGAATTTCTTCGGAAAAGAAAATTCTTTTCTTTTGAAGGTGTCTCTATCTGCATTAAGGATAGTAGAGCTTTTTTCTCCTGGGATACACATGAATTAAAAAAAGATTTGAAAGAAGTTGATGCTTATATTGTGGGCCTGCCTTTTTAAGACTTCAATCCTGTACCGTTTGCATGTGTGTGTTTTAATTAATTCTGATAAACCACACACATTGCCAAGGCAATAAAATGTTGCTTTGTTTCACATGAAGGAGTATGAGATGGATGGCTTTAGCCTCACAGACATTACATTTTTTAGCTGCACCTCAAACTGGGATTGTAAGTGGGATTGTAACAAACCCATATCCGTTTTTGCAGAATCACATAAGGCTGGTGGGGTTTTTTAAACTTTTTATTTGCTTGGAACGTGCAATGGTTGTAAAGCTTTTTAAAAGCCCTTTTAGAAGTTTTGGACTCTTAGAACTGGGGTGTGAACTTCATCTACAGTTCAAAGATCAAATGCACTTTAAAAAAAAATAAAGCTTGAGTGGTGCTTTTAATCCTTTGGTGCTTTTCATCCTTCGCTTTCTGTGGATGTGGGAGATTTTTTGGGAGGGAGGTAGAACAGAAGTGTAGGAGCGGATGGGAAGGAGGAAACTGGCTGTAGCATTTAGGCATTGTGTGAAATGCATATTTAATCAGCTCACTGTTGACAGAGATTATAAAATCTTCAAAGCAAAACTTTAAGCACCGGCAAATAATAGCCTTTTGGCCAATCGCAACAAGAGAAGAGCTGTAGTCCCGGACTTAAAATAGGGCTGAGTCATCCTAAACATCAAAAGAGCTTTTTGAGATGAGCCAAAGAGAGCCATATTACCTTGATGAAGGATGAAGTCAAACAAAGTCCCTTCTTTTCAGCTGCACATGGATAAACTGAAATAGGAAATATCTCTTTGATGTGCGAAAATTAGTTTCACGTCTTCCAAAACCCACCGCGTGATTAGGAATGAGGGAATCGTTCCCAATCGAGGAGTGAAGCAACCTTAGAACTAAGGAGAAATTTCCTAAAGACCCTCCCCTCCCCCCTCCTGGAGGCCCCCTGGAGGCTTCAGGAGCTTCCCTGAAGCCTCCGGACCACAAAAAAACGGCCCTATGGGCAAACCGGGAGTTCGGGAACAGACTTCTGGTTTGCTCGTAGGGTCAGTTTAAGCCCTCCGGAGGCTTCAGGGATGCCTCCTGAAGGTCCCTGAAGCCTCCGGAGGGCCTCCGGGGGGGAGGGCAGTGGAGGCTGTTTTCACCCTCCCCAGGCTCCTATAAAGCCTCTGGAGCCTGGGGAGGGCGAAAAAAGCATGCAAAAAATGGGGGGGAGCGCCTCTCTTGCGCACATGTGCACTGGGGGGGTCGCGTGTTGCATTATGGGTGTGGCACGCCCGCACACAACCCCCCTGCGCTCCCCCCACTTATGGCACGCGAGCCAAAAAAGGTTCACCATCGCTGGTATATACCATTCCAGACAGATGGTTGTCCAGTCTCTTCTTAAAAGTCTCCAGTGATGGAACTCCTACAACTTCTGGTGGGGAGGTGGTCCACTGGTTAATTCTTCTAAATGTTAGGAAGTTTCTCATTAATTCTGGGTGGCTTCTCTTCTTGATTAGTTTCCATCCGTTGTTTCTTGTCCTGCCTTCAGGTGCTTTGGAGAACAGTTCGACTCCCTCTTCTTTGTGGCAACCCCTGAGATATTGAAACATGGCTATCATGTCATCCCTTTGTCCTTCTTTTCATTAAACCAGGCATAGTTTATATATGATACATGACAGAAGTTTAAAGAAAAGTTCTCTGATAGAGGACAGCCCTGTTTCCCTGTTGATCCACTGGCCCTGTGGGAGACCTTGAGAAATTGGACCATTGACAGTTCTTTCCTCTTGGACAGGAAGCTGAGCTGGAGCGCTTGGAAAGAGAATTTGCCATCCAGTCCCAGATCACGGAAGCTGCTCGACGCCTGGCCAGCGAGCCCAACGTCAGCAAGAAGCTGAAGAAGCAGAGAAAGACCTCCTACCTGAATGCCCTGAAGAAGCTCCAGGAGATCGAAAACTCCATCAACGAGTACCGCATCCGATCGGGGAAGAAGCCAACCCAAAGGGCTTCGCTGATCATTGACGGTAAAGACAGTTGGCCTTCTGTGATCTCCTGAGACTTCCTTTAGAGGGAATGGGGGGGTTAGAGGTTGGTAGATCCCATGGGTCTTGTAGGCCCTTACAATACAATGCAATAGCAGAGTTGGAAGGGACCTTGGAGGTCTTCTAGTCCAACCCCCTGCCTAGGCAGGAAACCCTTATACCATTTCAGGTCGCTTGACGAAATAATGGAGAAACCTCCTAGCTGGAGATTCTCAAAAGTAGGAGTGATGGAAGTCCACCAGATGACCATCTCACGTTCATGGCCCAGCACCTCTTCAAACCCTCTGCAACTAGCCACATGGGTATTAAATTCAGGAAATGACTATAGGAAGCAGGGCTCTAAGGCAATTGCGGATTGCAAGTCTTTTTATGGGTTTGCAGCAGAGGTGAAATGTAAATTTTTTTGCCAATGGTTCTCTGAGCTTGGTGGACGTGGCTTGGGGGGGGTGTCATGTGACTGGGTGGGCGTGGCCAACTTTTTTTAATTTTTAAAGCATTTATTACTACCTATTCGCCAGAACCGGTAGTAAAAAAAATGCTTTAAGAAGTGGAAAAAAAGGTTCAGCTGTGCCATGCAAGTGTGAGAACCTTTCATTTCACTTTTGAAAGCATTTTTAACTCTCTCTTTTTTTTTTTGCTTTTTAAAACATTTTTTCCCCGAAGTGGCCGGGAAAAAAAATGCTTTAAAAAGCTGTGAGCCCCGCGATTGTTGGAAGCGTTTTTTAAAGAAAACTTTTAAAGCTTTTTTTTCCTGCCAGTTCAGGCAAATAGGCAGGGGAAAAAAATGCTTTAAAAAGCAGTGGAAAAGCTTCCGAAGATCACACAGCTCACAGCTCAGACACGCAGTTCTGAGAAGCTTTTTTTTTTTACTCCCGGTTCGCAGAACCAATGACAATTGTCCCTATCGGTTGGCACGAAGCAGTGCGAACCGGTAGCTTTTCACCCCTGGTTTGCAGTCTCACACAAGCAGCTCCAAAGATAAATGGGATTATGACAAACAAAGCCAGGAATGGGATTTCACTGAGCTTAAAAATTCCTCCCTTCTGAAAGATTTCTGTGGAAGAACATTTTTCACCAGGTTTGTGCCAAGAGTTGATGTAATTGCGACACGGGATGAGAGGAGTTATCATTACAACATACACACAAAACGCCAGTGATAAGACTCCATTTTGGACTCTTCAAAATTTTGTCTTAAGATCCCCCCCCCCCCCCCGTTAAAAGGGGGCACTGATTTACAAACCTGTTAAAAATTCACTTCGTCCTTGACTTACAACAATTGGAACTGCTGAGTGATGTAGTCATTAAATGCTCACACCTGATTTTAAGTGAACTGCATGGTTATTAAACAAACCCGCGTTCCTCCGTGGACTTTGCTCGTCAGAGGGCCCCCCCCCGCAAAGGTTGTAAATAATGTTGCTGTGACTTTGTCATGTTGTGCAACCCTCCTAAATCCATGCCGGTTGCTAAACACGCAAATTATCTGATTATCTGACTGCAGTGATCATAAGAGCGAGAACTGGTCGTAAGTAAACCTTTTTCAGTGCCACGTAAGTTCAAACAGTCACTAAACGAATTGTCCTAAGTCAGGGGTTACTTGTGGTCAAATCTTCCATATATATAAAAACGGCTGTGTGTGTGTGTGTGTGTGTGTATGTTCCAGCATAACTCTGGAACCCCTCAAGCAATTTCAACCAAACTTGGTGCACGGATGACTTACTCTCTGGAAACAAATACTGTGGAGGTATGATACTCCTAAAACCCCTCAGGGAGGGGGGGGTGTTCTGTTAAGATACAGCCTGTTATGCCTTAAAAGGGCTTCTACTGTACTGCCATAAAATGGCTTCTACTGTGCAGCACAGTGGAGTTGCCATGGTAACGGCTTCACAGTACTCCACAAGGGGGAGTTACTCTGGTAAGTTGGAAAATCCAACAAATTATGTTTGGTTCGGAATTTTTCCCCCCTATAAATAAATACCAGGTTATCGGCTAGTTAATGATAAATAGGCCTATCAGAGGCTGTTTATCATCAATGAATCTCATTGTTTAGGGACAGAAGTCAAAGTATCATCTCCATGTCCTGCCTGAATTTCCTGGAAATGTTTGTAGATGAGAAATAGGATGCTGGAGAAACCTTGGGGAAATAGGTGGCCTTCCATCTTTGCTGTCCTACATCCTCTAGAGTCCCTGGCCACTGGCAAGACTTGCGAGGGTAGTTGGGAGTTATAGTACAGCAAAACCCAGATGACACCCATCCTTCAGCTAATGGGATGGGTCCGAAGAAAGAGAGCGCATCTTTCATTATCTGGCTTTTGGGGTATCAATGCCGATTCCACTTCCTTGTTGACGGGATCTTCTCTGTGTTCTCTTGGCTTCCTAGATGGGAACATTGCCAGCGAAGATAGCTCCCTCTCAGATGCTCTTGTTCTGGAAGACGGTATGTAAAAAATTGTGGAGTCTTATCATCTTTTGCATTTGATAAGAATCAGTGGTGGGATTCAAAAATTGTTACTGGCGGTTCTGTGGGCGTGGCTTGGTGGGCGTGGCAGGGGGAAGATACTGTAAAATCTCCATTCCCACCCGTCTCCAGGGGAAGGATACTGGAAAATCTCCAATGATCTAACTGTCTCACCCATTTTGGTGTGATCTATATCTTGAGTTGGGTTATAGCAGTGCTTCTCAATTATTTTCTGTCATGCCCCCCCTAGGAAGAAGAAAACATTTCGCGCCCCCCCCCCCCGCGCGACTGTAAATAGTATAATTTGTCTATAAAATTGTTATAAGTACACCTCTGCATAACATAGCACACCGGTCTTTCCTCGACTCCCACCGTAGTCACATGCTTTCTTTCCTCTTTCCCTCTTACTTGTCTATCCTTCCTTCCACCCTCCCTTCCTCCTTCCCTTCCTTCCTGCCTCCCTTCCAGTTCCCTCCTTCCTCTTTCCCCCTGCCTGCCTGCCTTCTTTCCTCTTTCCCTATCCTCCTATCCTTCCTTTCTCCCTCCCTCCTTCCCTGCCTCCCTTCCAGTTCCATTCTTCCCTCCTTCCTTCTGCCTCCTTCCTGCCTGCTTGCCTTCTTTCCTCTTTCCCTCTTGCTTGTCTATCCTTCCTTCCACCCTCCCTTCCTCCTTCCCTTCCTTCCTGCCTCCCTTCCAGTTCCCTCCTTCCTCTTTCCCCCTGCCTGCCTGCCTTCTTTCCTCTTTCCCTATCCTCCTATCCTTCCTTTCTCCCTCCCTCCTTCCCTGCCTCCCTTCCAGTTCCATTCTTCCCTCCTTCCTTCTGCCTCCTTCCTGCCTGCTTGCCTTCTTTCCTCTTTCCCTCTTGCTTGTCTATCCTTCCTTCCACCCTCCCTTCCTCCTTCCCTTCCTTCCTGCCTCCCTTCCAGTTCCCTCCTTCCTCTTTCCCCCTGCCTGCCTGCCTTCTTTCCTCTTTCCCTATCCTCCTATCCTTCCTTTCTCCCTCCCTCCTTCCCTGCCTCCCTTCCAGTTCCATTCTTCCCTCCTTCCTTCTGCCTCCTTCCTGCCTGCTTGCCTTCTTTCCTCTTTCCCTCTTGCTTGTCTATCCTTCCTTCCACCCTCCCTTCCTCCTTCCCTTCCTTCCTGCCTCCCTTCCAGTTCCCTCCTTCCTCTTTCCCCCTGCCTGCCTGCCTTCTTTCCTCTTTCCCTATCCTCCTATCCTTCCTTTCTCCCTCCCTCCTTCCCTGCCTCCCTTCCAGTTCCATTCTTCCCTCCTTCCTTCTGCCTCCTTCCTGCCTGCTTGCCTTCTTTCCTCTTTCCCTCTTGCTTGTCTATCCTTACTCCCTCCTCCCTTTCTTCCCTCCCTCCCTGCCAGCAGCTCCTCCAGCATCCCAGCTGGAAGCAGCAGCACAACAGTCGCCGTTACCAGGGGCGAAGGGGTGGCGGTGGCAAGATCGGGCAACCGCCGCCCCTTTGTCCCTTCCCCAACAGCGGCTGTTGCGCTTCCGCTTCCAGACGGAATCCTGGCGGTGGAGCTGCTGGCGGGGAGGCAAGCTACCTGCATAAAGACGCCGCCGAGGGCATGGCAGAATATATCCCGGCTTGAAGTGGCAGCGCTGGGGACTGCTCAGAGACTCATCAGAGCCGCGGGCTGGAGCTGTGCAAAAAGTCTGCTTGGGCTGGGGGGGGGGGGGGTAGGGAGGGAAGCCTGGGACAGCCATGCTTCCCTCCCTCCCACCCCCGCCCGAGCAGGCTTCTTGCACAGCTCCAGCCCGCGGCTCTGATGAGTCTCTGAGCAGTCCCCAGCGCTGCCACTTCAAGCCGGGATATATTATGCCTCGCCCACGCCGCCGCCGTTGCACCCAGAGGGAAAGGGAGCCTTCGCGCCCCCCTTTACGGAGCCTCGCGCCCCCCCAGGGGGGCGCGCCCCACTATTTGAGAACCGCTGGGTTATAGGAAGTGAGGCAGGAGCTTATCTGCAGATCTTCTAGCAGAGAGGCATCAGTCTAAAATCCTTACGTAGCTACAAGCAAAGTAAACCCAATTCCCTTTGAGTGCTATTGGCCGTTGTCTAACTCTAACTACTGTATTTTTCGGACAATAAGACGCACCGGAGTAAAAGACGCACCTTAGTTTTTGGGGAGGAAAATAAGAAAAAAATTCTGCCTCTGCCTACCAGCATCCATGGTATCCATCTGGCTAGTGTCCTGTCAGTGTGTGAGAGAGTTGAGGGCCGTTTGGAAACAAACAGTATTTGTTGTGTGAGCAACAAGGAAGGAGGCAGCGAGGACCCTGGGCGTGGCTTGTTCTGTACTAAAGCTGCATGCTGGGCTGATATCTGAAACTAAAAGTGAAAGTGAAACTTCTCTCTGCTGAACTACCACTTGGGAAAACCTGCTTTTGGTATTGTATATTTACTTCATGTGTTACACTATATATCAAGAGAAGTTATTGAATCCTGCTGAATCAGTGACTTGTGCTGTGCTTTCTGAATGTGATTGCTGCTGCAAACTCTGACACCTCCTTGCAGCAAATAGCGAACTGCCAGGTCAGTTTCAGCTCATTATTGCAGCCTGATTCAGCACGAGCAGCTGATTGGTGGGTGGATCAGCCTCCTGGAATACCCACAATCAGCTGTTCCAGGCCGCAGGGATTGCCACAGCCTCCTCCGTGCCTCGTGTTTTTGGCTACATTCGGTGTATAAGACTCACCCAAATTTTCACCCTCTTTTGGGGGGTAGGGAAGTGCGTCTTATAGTCCAAAGAATACGGAGGTGCTGACTGCTAGTTGAGAAGATTTCTCTGTCAGTTTGATTGATCCTTCGTGCCTGACCCTGCTTCTCCTTCCATTCCAGAAGACTGCCCGGTTACCAGCACAATATCCCCTTTACAGTCACCTCACAAAGGGCTCCCTCCTCGGCCACCCTTGCACAACAGGCCTCCCCCTCCGCAGTCCCTGGAGGGTCTCCGGCAAATGCACTATCACAGGAATGACTACGACAAATCCCCCATTAAGCCCAAGATGTGGACCGAGTCTTCCTTGGACGAACCTTACGAGAAGGTGAAGAAGCGTTCTTCTCACAGCCACTCCAGGTGAGTCCCGAGCAGGCAGAGGTGGCCCTTCTTTCAATCATTGGAGGACTTTATAGTAATGTTTGGTAGAAATAAAGCAAAGGCTTGCCAGCACATTCCAGGGCCGTGCTGCTGTCTATCTGAAGGTTGAGGGACGCGGTGGCTCAGCAGCTAAGATGCTGAGCTTGTCGATCAGAAAGGTTGGCAGTTCGGCGGTTCGAATCCCTAGTGCCGCATAACGGAGGGAGCTCCCGTGACTTGTCCCAGCTTCTGCCAACCTAGCAGTTCGAAAGCAAGTAAAAAAATGCAAGTAGAAAAATAGGAACCAACTTTGATGGGAAGGGAACAGCATTCCGTGCGCCTTCGGTGTTTAGTCATGCCGGCCACATGACCACGGAGACGTCTTCGGTCAGCACTGGCTCTTCGGCTTTGAAACGGATATGAGCACCGCCCCCTAGAGTCAGGAACGACTAGCACATGTGTGCGAGGGGGGACTTAACCTTTTTACCTGACAGTTGTTCCAGCTGCATAAGTAGAGATTGTGGCCATTTAGCGACCTATGTGAAATAAAGAGGGTGTTTTGAATTCTTCCTTGTCTTTCGTTTGCATTAGTCACAAGCGTTTTCCCAGCACCGGAAATTGTGTGGAAGGGGGAGGAAGTAACTCTCTTCAGAACAGCCCAGTGAGGAATCTTCCCCATTGGAACACCCAATCCAGCATGCCATCGACACCGGATCTACGAGTGCGCAGTCCCCATTATGTCCATTCCACCAGGTGAGTCCTCCCCTCTCTTTCTCCTCTTCTGTTGGTCTTCTGGCATAAACTCTTTTAATCCAGGTTCATAGAAACGGAGAAGAGAAGTTGTACTTGAAATGTTTTGAGATCAACGTGGGTTGTTTCCATCCAGAGCGCAGTGGTGAGAATGTAGTATTGCAGGCTAATTCTGCCAATTGCCAGGAGTTCGATCCTGACCGGCTCAAGGTTGACTCAGCCTTCCATACTTCCAAGGTCTGTAAAATGAGGACCCAAATTGTTGGGGGCAATATGCTGACTTTGTAAACAGCTTAGAGAGGGCTGTGAGGTGGTGCATAAGTCTTAAGTGCTATTGCTAAGTGCTAAGGAAGTGGTGTTGCACAGTGGTTAGACTGCAGTATTGCAGGCCAACTCTGCTGACTGCCAGGAGTTTGAGCCTGACCGGTTCAAGGTTGACTCAGCCTTCAGTCCTTCTGAGGTGGGTAAAACGAGGACCTGGATTGTTGTGGGGGAGAAGAGGCTGACTCTGCAAACCGCTTAGAGAGGGCTGTGAAACTCTGCAAAGCGGTATATGTCTATTGCTATATGCTGTAATTATCCCAAAGGCCAATTTCCACCGAGAGAAATCCCTTTGTAGCGATGTTTAAAATCTTAATTTGTTTTCCGCCTTTCTGTTTCTCTGGCTTACAGATCGGTGGACATTAGCCCTACCAGACTGCATTGTTTAGTTCAGCACTTTAGACACCGGAGTTCTAGTTTAGAATCACAAGGAAAGCTTCTCGGCTCAGAAAACGAGACGGGGAGCCCTGACTTCTACACCCCAAGGACTCGTAGCAGTAATGGGTCGGACCCCATGGATGACTGCTCCTCCTGTACGAGCCACTCCAGCTCCGAGCATTACTACCCGGCTCAGATGAATGCGAATTATTCCACCCTGGCGGAGGACTCTCCCTCCAAAGCTCGCGAGCGACAGAGACAGCGGCACAAGTCGGCTGGAAATCTCGTCTGCTCCAATTCGGGAAGCATGCCCAACCTGGCTGCTGGGAACGGGAACGGCCATCACGGCGTCTACCTGCACAGCCAAAGCCAGCCTTCCTCCCAGTACAGGATCAAAGAATACCCACTGTACATCGAAGGGAGCTCGACGCCAGTGGTGGTGCGCAGCCTCGAAAACGATCAGGAGGGACACTACAGCGTGAAAGCACAGTTTAAAACGTCCAATTCGTACACAGCGGGGGGCATGTTTAAGGAAAACTGGCACGGAGACGAAGTGGACTCCATCCGGTTGACTCCTTCCCGGTCTCAGATCATAAAGACTCCTTCGTTGGGGAGAGACGGCCACGAAAAGGGATCGGGGAGGGCTGTGGTCTCGGATGAGCTCAGACTATGGTACCAGCGCTCCACAGCCCCCCACAAAGACCATAGCCGGTTGTCGCACACAAGCTCCACTTCGTCGGATAGCAGCTCCCAATACAGTAGCTCCTCTCAAAGCACCTTCGTGGCGCACAGTAAGGTAACCAGGATGCCTCCCATGTGCAAAGCAACGTCAGGTAAGAGTGAGAAATTCTGGGCCCAGGTGGCATTTAAACCAGGTTGAATGAATAAATCCTGGGTCTCTCTGATGGGGTAGGGAGACATAATGTCAGGGAATTGTGCAGCAGTTGGCCAAAAATGAAGTCATAGACACTGATATGAACTTGTAGTCTATATAAATAAATATATTTAACATACATATTAATGTAGTCAGGCACAGCACTCCAACACAAGGTAAATCATGAGGTAAATCACAGAGCAGCATACAGGGCACACCCCCTTTTTTCCCGCCTTTTTTCTTAATGTGTGCTCCATATGCTGTTCTTTGATTTACCTTACAATTTACCTCATGACAGAGTGATGAGTCTCCCTGCAACCAATCATAACGTAGATTGCCTCAGCCAGGAGCCCGCACTCTCCAACCAATCAACTATTATGGTGTGTCCTGGCCCATTGTACACTTTACTACTCCAGCTATTAAATTAAACATACCAGAACAACTCAGTGAATAGGCCAAAGTAATTTCTTTATTGTCGATCGCTTCTTTTACAAGAATCTCACCATTCTCCATTCTCTTGGGATCAGGCAGATAAGGGCTTCCCTAGACTGGCTTATGTCATTCCTCCCACAGAGTGACTCCATATTGGCACATCTCTTTATTCCCTTCTCTCCTTTAGCCAACGATTCCGCCACACAATGTAACATAAAAAGTAAAGTCTGTGGAGATTCCCAATCAACCAAATTGAGGTTGTCCCAAAGCTGCTTTCCCAAAAGGCAACTGGGCTTTCTTTTGTTTTCCTTTGAAAAGGTTTCACTTCTCATCCAAGAAGCTTCTTCAGTTCTGACTGAATGGTGGAGAACGGAAGGATTTAGTTAGTTTATTCCTCGCGGTCCTCTGCTCCATAGAGCTAACGACCAGATCAGTACAAGGAATATATTAAATCCTTCCGCTCTCTGCCATTCAGTCGGAACTGAAGAAGCTTCTTGGATGAGAAATGAAACATTTTCAAGCAAAAAACAAGAAAGTCTTGAAAAAAGAACCTTTGGGACCGCGATGCCATTGATAACGAGGAGTTACCTGTCTGCCTTTGGTGTAAAGCAAAATGAGTCTGTGGGAAGTAAGCGGTGAGTCCCTACAAAGAGGTTACTCCTTGGAACAAACGTCAAGGCGTTGCAGAGGCCGGGCGACTTCAAATTCCAATTTTAATTCTGATCTCAAATAAACTATTCTGTCTCAGCCTCGGCTCCTACACAAATCATTGTATATCACGTAAATGACATACCCACTCAGAGCGTTGTTTAGATAAGAAACTAAGTGCTGAGAGCAGTGATTTAAAGCTAGAAGTAGATTAAGGATTGGTGCCACTGCTGTAATTAACAGTTTCTCAAATGTGTAAGAACTTGAAGGTGTTTGAAAGTCACCCACCGAGAGCGATCCCCAAACACAAGCAGCCTCTTAGCTAATAATTACATTCGGTTAATACTTATATATCCAGTCTTTTATTTACACAGCCAATTAGAGGCTCAGCACCCCAGGTGGGGTGGGAGGAATGAGGAGGGAGTAAAAAAACAAAAAACAAAGCCGAAAATGTCCACATTAAATGTGGGAATTAGTCCACATGCATGTAGTATGTCTGGAGTTCCAGGCTGCGTTAACGGAAGGATAGAATCAAGATCACGTGAAGTGTTAGTACCACTTTACAAAGCTTTAGTAAGACCACACTTGGAGTATAGGCAGCCTGGAAAGCCTAAACTTTCTACTGCTAAATGAGACAGCGGTCAAGTGAATTTTACCCCACTATTATATGACTTTTCTGGTCACAGTTGTTAAGTGGATCACTGCAGTAGTAACATGGTTGCTAAGTGAATCTGTCTTCCCCGTTGACTTTCTGCTCTGACAGATTTTTCCTTTTTCTCCATTTGGTGCATATGAAGTGTCTAAAACAACAACCACAACTGCACATCCATTACCCTCAATAGCACACAAACCTTGCATTAAGTAAATTTTGGCTTGCATTAACTATGACCCAGTATTAATTTAACATCATCATCTTCATTTAACGACCCCATAATAATCCCTTGCGGGGAGGAGTCTGGGCAACCGAATGGAGCTAGCAGAGTGTTTTACTGGCTGGATGCCCTTCCTGTCACCAGAACAGTGTTTTGTTTAGCAGATGTAGTCTCATTGTGCCCAGAGCGAGAAATATCTAGGATTGAACTCACAACCTTCTGATTATGAGGCGAGAGCTCCACCTCTAGGCCACCGCACTACTCAGTATCGATTTCACAATTTGCACTAATTCAAATATCGCATTAATCGAACACCCACTCGGTGCGACCCACCTACCTACGCTCAAACATATAGGACAGAGGTGGTATTCAGCAGGTTCTGACCAGTTCTGGAGAATCGGTAGCGGAAATTTTGAGTAGTTCAGAGAACCGATAAATACCGCCTCTGACTGGCCCCGCCCCCATCTATCCTCTGCCTCCCAGTCCCAGCTGATCGGGAAGGAATGGGGATTTTGCAGTAGCGTTCCCCTGCCACGCCCATAGAGCCACGCCCACCAAGCCATGCCATGCGCATCCAGCCACGCCCACAGAACCAGTAGTAAAAAAAATTGAATCCCACCTCTGGTATAGGATCATTAACCATAACAACATTTGATTTGGAAGCTCTGCATCGCTGAAGGACTTGCAGAAATAAAATATGAACTTTTGTGACTTTTATTGTAGCTTTAGAGACCGACAACCCAATTTGTGTGATTGATCAATCCGGTGAAACTCTTAAGTGCTTTACATAAGAGTTTTTTATGCTTTGTTTGCCCAGAAGGCAAACAAGCTTTTTGCTTGTCAATAGCTTCTAAAAGTCCATTTTTTTTGCTGATGAGATTATGCTCTACTAATTCCAGAGCTCAAGGCCCGTCTGGTGCCTCTTGCCATTCATGAAACATTTAGTTATGCCCGTCGTGAACCCATCGGATTCCAACAGCAGACAGCCTGGCTCTGCTGAAGAGTTTGAATATTGTCTCAGCTGTCTGGAGTTAGGGCCGTCGGAGATATTGCTCCTGCTAAAAATAAGCGGCTTTCGTGAGAAATTCGGCCCATTTAATTAAAATTGAGCAGATGCAGAGAGGCCCAGAGTCGCCGAGAAGACCGCAGCAATCAAAGCCCTCCCATTTTGCAATGCAAGATTCCGATCACAGTCACAGCTGCCGCCTCAACTCTTTTGACCATCCTTGAGGGCATGGACAGGAAGGCAGGCAGGAAAACTCTACTCCCACCCCCCACCCAATCAATCAGAATAGAGCTGGAAGGGACCTTGGAGGTCTTCTAGTCCAACCTCCTGCCTAGGCAGGAAACCTTATACCGTTTCAGACAGATGGCTATCCAACATCTTCTTAAAGACTTCGGGAGTTGGAGAATTCACAATCTCTGGAGGCAAATTCTGTTCCACTGATTATTGTTCTAACGGTCAGGAAATTTCTCCTTAGTTCTAAGTTGCTTCTCTCCTTGATTAGTTTCCACCCATTGCTTCTTGTCCTGCCTTCAACTGCTTTGGAGAATAGTTTGACTCCCTCTTCTTTGTGGCAACCCCTGAGATATTGGAAGACTGCTATCATGTCCCCCCTAGTCCTTCTTTTCATTAAACCCAATTCCTGCAACTCCCCCTTGCTATGTCCTCCACCCATCCACCTTTCTATTCAATTACAATTTATTAAATTTATAAACCGCCCCCCTTTCTGGTTATCACATTGATATATTTTCCTTGTGTTCATTTGTCATTGTATACTTTATTCTTCTATTGTTTTACTTCCATTTACACAATGTTTTCATTTTTCTTCCTTTGCATTAATGTTAAACATCTAGAGGTAGGCGAGATAGGCGGGCGAACAAATTTAACGAATAAATACATACAGTTAGTCCTTGACATAAGTCACTCTTTTCAGTACCATTGTAACATCAAAAAGTCACCAAATGAACTGTGGTAAATAGAGGACTATCTGTAAATAAAAAAGGAGGTTGGAACTGCACTGGCTGCTATTTAGTTGAAAGAGAGAGAGTGAGGGAAAAGGAAAGAAGGAAGGAAAGAGAGAGAGGGAGGGAGGGAGGAAGATGGAGGGAAGGAGAGAAAGGAAGGAAGGACAGAGAGAGGGAGGGAGGGAGAGAAAAGGAAGGAAAGAAAGAAAGGAGAGTAAGAGAAGGAAAGAAGAAAGAAAGAAAGAAAGAAAGAAAGAAAGAAAGAAAGAAAGAAAGAAAGAAAGAAAGAAAAGAGAACTTGCCATGAGTCACTTCATATTTAGAATCCCGCCAATAGGTCTTTCACAGACAGGAGAATCTCAACTTGATGTCTCCCTTGTTTTTCCAGCTGCCTTACCTCACCATCCGAGGACTTCAACCACCACACCTAGTGATTGTGGGTCGTTGACCCCCAGCTGCCCACACCACATCTTAGCTTGGCAAACTGGGTGAGTTTTGGGTCCCTTGGGAAGGGAGGGCAAGGGCCGGGCACGGATTTCCCCTGTAAGCCCACCTGTTGGAGATCATGTCTGGGCCAGTGGAGCTCAACATTTTCTCCACCACGGTCCCCCCTTTAAATACCTTTGGTGGCCACAACCACCAACACTCCTCCCAAGACTTAAGATTTAAATCACAGTATTTGTTGCAACCCTGCGACAAAATTGCACACGCACGCACACACCCAGGATTCCACGGACCACAGGTTGAGAAAGTCCAGTGTAGACTACTTGCCCCTTTGCAATAATTTTTTTTATACTTACACTGTGTACTCTCTGAATTAACCTCTAGCGTCTCCAGATAATTGCAAAAGAAGAAAGGGAAAAGAAATCCACCCAAATAATGTTCCAATTCCCATTTTTGTGAGCTTCCCTGATTGTCCCCACAACAACCACAGTGTGGTTGCATCAGGCATGGGTTTAGATCCATGGTGACGTTTGGAAGCCAATGGGAATATTTTGCATGTGGTACAGAGGCTGCTTGGGCCATCAATCTCAGGCGTCCCAGAAAGGAAAGGTGATTGCCCGAGTTTTTAAAATCAGTGATATACCATTTTGCCGGAGTTTTCCAAAGGGGGATCCAGTTTTCTGAATACTGCGATCCTAGCTCATGCGCAAAGTTTCAAGAGAAGGGATCTGCGTGTGAACTTTCCCAACGCTTGATCTGGGTTATATTTGCAGCTGATTGCTAAAAAAGTAATAATACATGATTTTGCACCCTTGGGGAGGAAAAAAAAACCCATCCAGGAATATCTGACCTCTTAAAAAGGAGAACTTTTTTTGCTAAGACTAGGGCAGTCTTTTTCAATTTGAAGAACTTGTTAAGAAGCGTGGACTTCAACTCCCAGAATTCCCCAGCAGGGGAATTCTGGGAGTTGAAGTCCACGCTTCTTAAAGTGACTTAGGTTGAGAAACAGTGTTCTAGGAACTGAGTTGTCTTGTCTAGCCCTCCCCCCACCCCCCAAAAATGTCCTTTTTCTCGCTTTTTACACCCTTCCCCAATTCTTCCCGCGCAACTTCCAGCGTCCTGAACTGTCTCTAAGCAAATTTCCCTCCGTCACTAACTCCCTTTTGTCCTCCTGAAATGACTCCCCAACTCCTTCCACAACAGGTGTGAATTTAGCTCTTTGCGAAGTTGTGCGTCCCTGCTTTTCTTTTAACATGGCTGATTCTGCTCTTTCTTCTCCCCTTCCTTTCTTTCTCTCTCCCTTTCTCTCTCTGCTTTGGTTCTGCTTCGCTCAGAGATGCCAGAGGCAACTCACCCACTATGGATGAGTCTCAATCTCCAACTCAGCCGAGTACCGATGATGATTAGAGGTATAGTGAGAGTTTGGGGGGGGGTGTTTCCCTACTCTGAACCCAGATTTCGTTTCCTCTCTGTTGTCTTGTCCCTTGTTCTTTGTGTCTTGGGCTTTGCACCATTTCTTTCGGGTGGGAGAAAGGGACCTCAAAACAATGTAGGGAATTGGACCAGAGCAGAGTTTCTTAACGTTGGCCAGTTGAAGATGGGTGGACTTCAAGTCCCAGAATTCATGGGAGGCTAGGGAGTTCTGGGAAGCAAAGTTCATCCATGGTGGCTGGAGAATTCTGGGAGTTGAAGTCCACCCAATGCTGGCTAGAGAATTATGGGAGATGAAATTCACTCAAGCTGGCTGGAGAATTATGGAAATTGGTCCCACAATGCCTGCTAGAGAATTATGGGAAATGAAATTCACCTGTGCTGGCTGGGGAATTATGGGAGTTGAAGTCCACACCTCTTTAAATATCCACGGTTGAGAAACACTGGATTAGAGATTGCAACTCAAGAAAGCAGGAGCTCAAAGAAACGAGCAGAGGTCTGGTCACCTTCATAGTCCAGAATATTGAACTGTACTAAGTAAGAGCGCAATTTCCTTCTCTTATCCTGAGTAAACAGCATGAAGTGTGCAGGGAAAGGTTCCCCCTGGTGCCACAACCAAGGTCACCTAAGATTAGCAGGAAGAAACGTAGTGAGGAAATGTTAAGCGTAGAGGAGGAGCAAGAGAAGTGAAAAGAGAATCCTCTAGATTTGCTCTAACACAAAGCCCAGCAAGCGAGTGGGTAGTGAAACTGTTGGTGGAAGTGAACCAATCCACCTGTGAAAAAAGCACTCCCAAATGCATGTTCCACCCTTGACGTGCATGAATCTCTCTCCTTGCTGCCTCTCTCCGTCCTTGCTTTCCATCCCTTGGTGTGTCCTTCAGCTCTTGGCTCTTGCAACCCCCTCTGGTGCTTCTCCCAGCTCGGTGGTTTCCTTGCAGGGGTTTCATTTCAAAGCTAGGTGAACGTCATTCGTGGTAGCACTGATGATGTTCCCTAGTTGGGTCGTGAAATGTCTGCAAGAAGACACCTCCCCCATTCAAGCACGGAGAGCACCGAGGGCCACACCAGTCCAACCCTGAGCTACAAATATTCTCTTCCCTTGGTCACAACCATCTTCTCCCAAAGGCTGAATGTGTCTGTGTTTAGAGAGGAGCAAATAAGGGGGAGGAAAAAAGAGGAATAATGCACGCCAGATTTTTTTGAAGGGGTTTCCCAGATGAATGGCTGGAAGGGTGAAATCCTGCAAGTCAAACAAGACCTCGTTCCACCAGTGGGGGTACCGGTGTCCAGGTGTGAGGGGGATCTGGGTGCAACATCTGTCACCCTCATTGATGGCCAGGGGTTGGGTACCAGCGTTCCATATATGGTTTTTTCCCCCCGTGTCTCTTTCTTAGCTTGTTCTTAGGACTTTAGTTGAAAACATGAACCCTTCTAAACAATGTAAGAAGTCCACCTGCTACAGGGAAAAATAGTCTGTAGAGATTCTCCATCACCCAAGTCCCTGTTGTCCCACGGGTGCTTTTTCAGGAGGCAACTGGACTTTTCTTTGAAGACATCGTTCGTTATAATCTTTGCCCAAAACCGGACATAAACACTGGTTTCCAGCAAAAGCATCATAAATTGTAGTCAGAAGGACATTGCAAATGGCCATAAATGCCAGCCGGTTGCTGAACACCCCAAATGTGGTCCCATGATTTTGGGGGGAGGGGGGGAGAGCGGTTACCAGAATTTCAGAACTGGGTTGTAAGTAGCTTTGGAGGAAACCATTGTGGGTTTGGTCACTGTTGTGATCTATCGGCCCTCGGCCCCTCCAGCAGCAGAGGAGGAGGAGGAGGAGGAGGAGGAGGAGGAGGAGGAGGAGGAAGTGTGGAAGTCAGGGTCAGCATCAGGGCAACCTGGGAGCTCCGCAGGGGGAAGAGGGAATGGAGCTGGCAGAGAGAGAGATGGAGGTAGAGCCTGGTCCATCCATCAGCCCTCAGATGGAGGGACAACTGCCCCCAGGTCTGGAGGTGGCTGATGAGGAAGAGGAGGAACAGCTGGGTCCAGTGCCTGACATGCGGATGCACAGAAGGCAGAGGAGAGGAGAGTAGTGGAAATCTATGGGCTGGTCCTCGGGACAGAAGAGCCACCGCTGCTAGTGAAACCCCACCCTAGCTCTGGGGACAAAAGGCAAGGGGCAGAGACAAATAGATGTGACAAAATAATTTTTTACTTCCACCCAGAAGGACTTGTTAGTCTCTGGGGAGAGAGAGACTTTTATACGGGGGTTGCCAGCACTCCTAATAAAGGGAAAAATTGATTTAAATACAGAGGGTTTGTTGTGTTTGGGGAGGTGGGTCAGAACAGTCACTGAGCGATCCATCATAAGTAGAGGACCACCCATAACGCACACAGACTAACTGCAACTTCCATCTCTCCGTAGGAGCTACAGCGAGAGCTGCTACCTGGATTCTGCCCTTTATCCAGAACTCTCGGACGTCCAGTGGTACGGACAGGACAAAGCCAAGCCTGGGACTCTAGTCTGACCTCAGCTGTTCCGATGCATCCATGCCATTTTGGTGGGTAAAGAAAGAAGAAGAAAATCACCTCACTGCCTCTTCATTTGCCTTATCCAGCTGCCCGACACACCAGCTTCAAGCGAAAAGCACTTTTGGCCATCCGACAAGTGAAAACAGTTATCCCCGAAGGAGCAATTGTGTCAGTAGTGCAAATCTCCCACACACACACACACACCATTCTTCAGTCCTGGTTCTGCACACACTCGTTCCTCCCCCCCCCCCCCAGTGGGTGTCAACGCGAGATAATCAGGGTGTCCAATCCAAACCTTTCCTGGGTTATCCTTCAGCGTGCAAAAACGTACATTCTGGTGCGAAGCGGTGAAATTGAAAATTCCCGATTTGAAACGTAAAACACAAAGCGGCCCCGAAGAAGGATGGCAAACACCCGTTTTGGTTCGAGGGCAGGAGATCTGGCCACGCTTGGACTCCAGAGATGAGTCAGAAGATGGTCAAAGCGATTGGTGGAGGCTGCCAAAGATTTGGGTAACTTGCCCAAAGGACTCTCTTTTCTCTCAAATGGGGGTATTTTTAAGAAGCAGCAATAGTCTTTGTGATGCTCTTTTGAGGCCCGACAAACCTTGAACCATTTTAGATCAGGGAATATGTCTGCTGAACAAAACACCGCTCTGGCAACAGGAAGGGCATCTGGCCATTAAAACACTCTGCTAACTCCATTCAGTGGCCTAGATTCCACCCCGCAGGGGATTATTATGGGATCGTTAAAAGAAGATGAATATAAACCTAGGATCTATTGGGAGAGACCAGTTGGGAGAACCGGGAGGCAGGCCAGGTTATGAGGAAGGGGAAATTTAGTAATGTTTGCAACATTCCTGGGCAAAAAAATGGCAAGAGCACACCGCGATACGGCTTGGGAGAACCGACATCAAATGAAGCGAAAATGCCCCCCAAATGCTCAGTGTTAGCAAAAAAAAAAACCAACCCCATACAAGGGAAGATCTCGAATTAAGGGATGAATTAAGGGAAGGTAGATTGGGAGACGTGGATCGTGATTTCAAAAAGTATATTACGTATTACTAATCATAGGAAAAGGGGTTTGTGATTCCCCCGGGGGAATTTTTCTTCCACGAACAAGAGATTATGGGGCCGAACTAAATTTACCTTCCCTCCATTCCTAAAATCAACCGTCTGACGTTATTTCACCCACATTGAATTCCAAAAACATTGAGACAGAACGAGGGAACAGACACCCAAGCCGTGATTTCTATGAATCTAGAAAGCCATCCAACGTCCAAAAAGCCTCGATAGTTTTATAAAAAAACCCAGACGAGACCTTTGTGGTCCCAGGCTGACCATCTTCGCGAGCCCTCGGGCATCGTCTTGAGCAGTATGAACAAGAGCCAAAATCTGTCTTTTGGGGGAAGGGGGGGGGTGCTTTCATTAGCCACCCCTAATCTGGCCAGATCTTGAAGTGAGCAGGCCACGTCTTTGCCATGGTGCTACTTTGATTTTTTTTATGGCCACTGGACAACCAAGGTCCCTGCCTTTCTTTTTGTGTGTGTGTGTGTTTGTGCGTCAGTTTGGCAATAGCAAAAAATAAAAAAATTCAAGAGAGAGTCCAAAGATAAAAAAAAACAAATAAATAAGAATGCCCACCAACTGCTTCCATTCGTAAATGACGAGGAATAATCAGGAAAGAAATCAGAAGGGACTTGAAAGTGGATCGCTCTTGAAGAAAACGGATCAGGGAAGGGACAAGGTTGAAACTGCAGAGGGCGAACAGAAGAAAAAGTAGAGGCACGCTGTTGGATAAAGGGAGGCTGGTCCTCGACTTGCATCACTTCGCTTAGTGACCAAGGTTACAACCGCACTGAAAAAAAAAGAGAGGCTTACGACCATTTTTCCACACTTAACGATCCCCGCGTGATCGAAATTCAGATGCTTGCCAACCGATTCATATTTATGACAGCCCCGGGGGTCATGGGATCCCCTTTGGCGACTTTCTGACGAGCCAAGTGAGAATGGGGAAGCTCGATTCACTTAACAACCGAGTTACTTGCTTAGCGACTGCAATGATTCGCTTAACAAACGGGGCAGAAAAAGTCATAAAATGGGGCAAAACCCCACTCAGCAACTGTCTCGCTTAGCCAGGGAAATTTCGGGCTCCATCGTTACGACGCTACAACTGTCATAATTGTGGGTCAGCCGTCGAGCGTCCGGATGTCAGTCACATGACCACGGGAGAGGCTGCAATGTTTGTGTGGGAAAACAGTCCCAAGTTTTTTTCAGCAACGTTGTAACTTCGATCACTAAGGGAACGGCCGTAAGTCGAGGACCACCTGTATTTAGGCCATGGACAAACAACGGAGAGATCAAAAGAGGCAAGATGGCAGCTGCCCACCCACTCCAGACAGCCACCCCTGGCAAAGAGCAGGAACTGGGGAGCAATTCCAGCATTTCATTATGTGTTGATTTCCACCCAGCTGGACTATCAAAATATTATCTTTTAAAATCTGGTCAATCATTTACTCATTCGCTCATCCAAACCAGAAAATAAGCTTTTGGGTGATGTCTGAACATCATGAAGACATTCCTTTAAGGTTAAAATAACTTATCACTGCCCCACCTGCCCATATGTCTTTTATGGTTTACGGTATTTTCCAATCTCTGCAACTCTTCAGCTGTGTGGACTTCAACTCCCAGAATCCCCCAACCTGGGCAGTTCTGGGAGTTGAAGTCCACACAACTGAAAAGGTTGCCCAGGTTGAAAAAAATGCTGGTTTTATTAGCATCCTTTTGCTGGTCCCCTTCTTATTGGGGGACAAAACGAACCAGGGTATACGGGAGAGCAAGAATTAGCAGAATTCTCTGCTTCTCCCTCAATCTGTAATTTTTCCAGAGGGAGGGAAGGAACAATCTACTATTTTAAAACATGCAACATGCTTTGAAACATACCACGTCATGGGTTTTTTTTTAAAAAAAAAAGAAAGACCGACTTTTCAGTTCAATCAGCAGCTAGAAATCTTGAATTTATTCTTATTGTTTTTAATTTGAATGCCAAATGAGAAGCCAGAATGCTGGCAGACGACCAGGGTCAAATGGGAAACAAATAAACCAGAGATTCAGGGAGTTTTCGGACGACTACAGAATTGCCAAGTTCACCCCCAGTTAGTAAGTCGGTGGTGTCCAATGTTACCCATCACAATGTTGGCTCACAGCCAAAAATTCATTTTCTGACCACAAGTAACGCCTTCTAGATTTAGTGAGATTTTGGGGTGTGACAACCCCACCACAACCCTGTACCCCTGGCTGCAAAGTTAATTTAAAAGGGGGGGGGAGAGCTCAGATTCTTCAGCTACTTTGCAAATGGTCCTTGGGTGCATTGGTTTGTCGTGGGAGGGGGGGGAAACCGGAGTGATTTCCAAGGTATTTTTTATTTCTTTCGATCAAGGCACTTGTGAGCCAGCCTGGTAGTAAAGACGGAAGTGAAGTAAAACAGGTTTTACTGTTTAAACTCGATTCAGTTCTACGGAAAATGTACATAAGAACGTTAATCGGGAGATCGGAATATAAACAAGGAAGGGGGTTTTATTCATGGCTACTGTATGGCCCCAATCAGCCCCCTACCCACCCTTGAATTCTGCTTTTATATAGAGGAGGAGGAAGAAAGGTTCCTCCTGGTTCTGAAAATGCTTTTAGTCTGTATGTAAAACCTTCCCTCCCTTCTCCCGCTTTGTATATGCATTTGCCCCATGTCAAAATGGTGGCCAGGGTTTATTTTTTAAATGATATTATATGCAGTTGGGTGTTGAAAATGTTGGGGAGAGAAGAAGAAATTAAAGAAGGAAGTTGGTTTTGTTTTTCAACTCAATTATTACTTTGGGAGACAGCTGACTCATTCAGGTGCTATCATGAGGACCAGTTATACTGCTTAGTTAGATATAAAGAAAGGAACATCTGTATCCATATATATACAGTATTGTATACAATACAATTGTATTGTATACAATACAATACTGTATTCATATATATATATATATATATGAATATGCCTATGAGCTCCTTTCTTTATGTCTTATATATATATAGATCGATAGATTGACTCGTTCCACATTTTTTTAAACTGAAATAAAACAAGACAGAACTCTTCTGAAATCGACTGTAAAGCATGTAAAATGATTTGGGCTCGTTACAGCAGCAATCAAGAAAAACGAGATTATACGATGTAGAGTTGCAGAAATTTGTTTTTTGATTTTTTTAAATCCGCTTTTAATTTATTCTTTTTGTATTAAGAATTTGTATAGTTCTCTTTACATTTTGCAAAAACGGTGTTGTAAACACTTCCTTATTAAAGCATTTTCAAGATGAAAATAAATAAATAAATCTGACCCCCGTGTGCAGCTTTTCCCAAAAACCTTCGACCACCCCAGTCCTCTTATTTTAGCAAGTTTTGCCTGAAATGGAAAAAGGAGCAGGATTAGACCCATTCAGTCCTACAGCGAAGAAAAACCATTTCCATATTCCTGCCCAAAAGGAAATATGATATGGACATATCCATCAGGTTTCCAAGAGTCAAGCTGGTTGTTGTTTTTAATACTGAGTCTTGCACAAGTCCCATTGAGCTTTTAAGTTACGCTTTTGAAACTAGTTTTCATGTTTCTATGCATGCAGGTTGGAATCTAATTCATGGTCATTTAAATCTGGGACAATGTTTTTCAACCTTGCTGGCGGGGGAATTCTGGGAGTTGAAGTCTACACTTCTTCATGTGGCCCAAGGATGAAAACCACTGTGTCGGGGTTCCAAATAGCATCCAAAAGTAAATCAGAGTCCGAGGCAAAGTATTGCTCAAAGTTCCAATTTACGAAGAGAGCCACGTTGGCACATCTGGGAAAACCCCAATCTGAAAGCTTCCCGGTTTCCCCCCTCCCAGTTGAAAGTCCAAGATCTTGCCCCCCACACCCACAAGTCCATCCCATGGTCCAATCTCCCACTGCCATGCTGGCAGCTTCCAGACATCCAGTTCCGGTCAGGTGCAGAGACAGAGGATGACCTTGGCTTTCTAGAAAGAATGTTGTTATGGCTACCTATCATCTAACTCCTTACAATCCTCCCTCCCATTTTCCCACAATAGAAAAGGCATAGTAGAATAATAGAAAGTGTGGCAGGCCAGAGACCCAAAAGAAAAGATGGCTGCAGGCCTGACAGACTGGTCCAAGAGGGACCTACCCAAGGGATGTGCCATCTTGCCTCCAGAAGCTGTGGTGCTCCAACACCAGAGTTTTCTAGTATAGCTTTGACTGTCATTGTACATCATGTATACAACGAAATTAGTTTAAGCCTCACCGGTGCAATCCATGACAAGAAATGCAAACAACATAAATAGTATAAAGAATAATCCCTGTGCAAGTAATTAGGAAAAAAGAAAAAAAACTAGTTGTATGTTTCTGCGTTTGCATAAAGTGGTTGTCGTCATGTGAAACTGTAAGAAGAGATTGGACAGCCGTCTGTCTGTAATGATGAATGGGGGGGGTTGGACTAGAAGACCTCCAAGGTCCCTTCCGATTCTATTGTTCTTTCAATGACTGTGAGTTTTGCTTTAACCTATTAGGCCGCTGTGGGCAGGGCCACAATGCAAGCTAGAAACCTTTATTCCTGGGAGGATGGGTTTGGAGGGCGTAAGCCAGGGGTGTCCAAACTTGGGAACTTTAAGACTTGTGGACTTCAACTCCCAGAATTCCCCAGCCAGCCGGCTTGGGAATTCTGGGAGTTGAAGTCCACAAGTCTTAAAGTTCCCAAGTTTGGACACCCCTGGCGTAAGCAAAGAGTTGAGCCAAGGCTAGTGGGCAAAGCCAAAAGGGAAAGTGGCTTTGGAAGAGAATAGAATGAAAGAGTTGGAAGGGACCTTGAAGGTCTTCTAGTCCAACCCCCTGCTTAGGAAGGAAAGCCTATAGTACTACCTCAGACAAATGGTTAGCCAATCTCTTCATAAAAACTTCCAGTGTTGGAGCATTCGCAACCTCTGGAGGCAACTTCTGTTCCACTGATGAATTGTTCTCATTATCAGGAAATTTCTCCTCAGTTCTAAGTTGCTTCTCTCCTTGATTAGCTTCCACCCATTGCTTCTTGTTCTACCCTCAGGTGCTTTGGAGAATAGCTTGACTCCCTCTTCTTTGTGGCATCCCCTGAGATATTGAAACACTGCTATCATGTCTCCCTTAGTCCTTCTTTTCATCTAACTAGACGTACCCAGTTCCTGCAACCGTTCTTCATATGTTTTAGCCTCCAATCATCCCCTAATCCTCTTTGTTGCTCTTCTCTGCGCTCGTTTTAACAATGAGCTAACAGCCAATTTATGACAACTGCAGATTCGGCTGACATGTTGCAATCTATGCTTCCCATAAACTGCCATTCCATGCTGGGCAAAAGGATGAAGTTACTTTCAACCTACATGTTATACGAAAATCAATGTATTGTTTATGAGTTGGAGTAAGGCATCAATTCAATTATTGGACAGAAAGTGCCTTTTTGACCATTCCCCTCTACATCTGAAAGCATGTCAAGAAACAACGGATGGAAACTAAAGAGAAAAGCAACCTAGAAATATGGAAAAAATTCCTGACAGTGAGGACAATTGACCAGTGGAACAGAAGTTGCCTCCAGAAGTTGTGGGGACTCCAACGCTGGAGGCTTTTAAGAAGAGATTGGACAACCACTTGCTCTGAAATGGTAGGTTTCCTTCCTGAGCAAGGGGTTGGACTAGAAGACCTCCAAGGTCCCTTCCAACCCCGTTATTCTATTAACTGCTTTTTTCCCCATCAGATTTTTCTTTTAGTAAAAAGCAAAAAATAAATAAATTACACCACCCGAAGAGTCAATGAAAGGCAAAAACAACTGCTTAGCAATAAAGGAGAAAACTTTAGCTCAGGGTATGAAATAAGGGGTCCTTGGTGCTCTCTAAGCGTGGTTATTTCCTTGCAAGACGTTTCACGACCCAACTAGGGAACATCATCAGTGCTAGTCTGTGGATAATGAAACCCCTGCCAGAAAACAACCAAGCTCAGAGAGCACCCTCCTAACTGCCTACGTTGTCCCCCACAGACGCTCAGGTCATTGCTAAGCAGTCATCCTAGTTGAAGTAGTCAAAAATCAACGCATGGTGGCCAACACAAACAGCGCTCTTGCCCACATAAGTCTCTCTTGCAGAGCAAAATTATAACACTGTAAATCACGGAGAGGCGTTTCTGAATTATTTAGAGACCATTCAACCGAAGCCAAGCTGGAAAACGTTGTGAAACCACTGAAATGAGGAGCAACTTCCAATTCTGTGAAACATTCTCCAAGGTGATGCAATAGAAGCTACGGAGGCTTCGCCCCCATTTCTTCAGGACGTCTGGGGGTTTCTATTTTTAAGAGCACCGTCTGCTGAAGCCCGGATCACACAGCAGCCTTGCGGTTCGAGCTCTCTTCCCTCATCACGGTCTAGAAAGTTTTAGATGGAAGTCCCCACCTGTCCCAAGAGGCTTTGAAGACACCTGGCTCAAAGCGGGAAAAGAACCCACCGAAAGACAAGACAAGCAGATCGGTTCTGCTTTTAGAAAGAAACTTTAAAGTTTTCTTTAAAGTTTTAAAGTTTTTTTAAAAGAAATAAATTGCTGAACGGAATGGAATGGAATAAAAAATAGAATGGAATAGTATATAAAATAGAATAGTATATAAAATAGAATAGAATATAAAATAGAATAGAATAAAATAGAAAATAGAATAGAATATAAAATAGAATAGAGTAGAATATAAAATAGAATAGAATATAGAATAGAATAGATTATGAAATAGAATAGAGTAGAATAGAAAATAGAATAGAAAATAGAATAGGACAGAGCATAGAATAGAATATAAAATAGAATAGAATATAAAATAGAATAGAATAAAATATAAAATAGAATAGAATATAAAATAGAATAGAATAAAATAGAAAATAGAATAGAATATAAAATAGAATAGAATAAAATAGAAAATAGAACTGAACAGAAAATAGAATAGAATAGAAAATAGAATAAAATAGAAAACAGAACGGAACAGAGCATAGAATGGAATGGAATAGAATAGAACAGAATAATAGAATAGAAACAGAAATAGAACAGAACATAATAGAATATAGAACAGAACGTTTTCAAAAAGAAAAAACACCAAGAAAGTTGCCTTTCTTTTTCTTTTCTTTCTTCAGCCCCAACCGGTAGCATTGGGCCCCTGTTTTGGGGGCTTTGCATCTAAGAACTAACCAGGTTCAATCCAAGCCCAGACATGGTCAGTGCAGTGCTGCCACCTACTGGTAGCAACCAACAGAAACCTCTCTACTATGCCGTATTTCAGGCAGCCTTGAAGCTCCCTTTGCAAAGGCCATTCCCTGCACACCTGGAGGAAGAGCTTACCCCAGAGGTCTTCAAACTCTGAAGTCCACAAGCCTTAAAGTTGCCAACTTTGGGGACCTCTTTAATTGCAGCACTTTTAATTTTCAATATATTTATTTTGTTTTCTCGTAAAGAATAAAATATGAAAGAGAAAAAAACAAAAAAGGGGGGGGGGAAACCCCACCATACTTCCAGCACTGACAACAAAGAGAAAGAAAAAAGATGGATGCACGAAAAAGGAGGGGAAAAAATGATCCAAGTACCAAATAAACATTAAACATAAGAGAATCCACACCAGCTGGATACTAAAAAAACAAACATAGATAAATTCTCCTCCCCTTTCAACAGTGGGTCTACAAATAGTCCTAAGAATACTATATTAAATAAACACATATTCCAGGTGAGGGGACTTCCAGCTAATATTCAAATTTAACTGCGGTGCTTTAAGTTTGTAAAGTTATAACCTTGGTTTCAACTACCTGTTCTTCCCAAAGGCATGAAGGAAACTCCTGGTCCCAAGAAAAAAAAACCTTTTATTCATTGACTGTGAATTCTTCTCCTTCACATCCAGCAAAGTCTTTCGAGGGAGGATTTACAGTCACAGACCTTCTCTGGCTTGGAGGGCTGCCCGGCCGAGATCTTCAAAACTTGGCAAGGAGCCTCAGAGAGTCACGAACCAATGAAGCGAACAGATTGTCTCCTGCAAACTCCACTCCCCTTTCGCTCCTCTTTTATTTCCTCTGGGAGGGGCCATTCATCATCCATCTGTGGCTTTACTTCCAAGTCGACCCCTGTTCCTTAGCTGTTCTCTTCATCTGGCACCTCTGTGCATATGCACACTGGGAACAGGCCCCAGCTGTTTGTCTGCCTCACTGATGGCTGACTCTGAAGGCAGCTGATAACTCTTAGACGGCCCTGGCCCCCTCTCTGCTTCCGACACAGATCCCCCATCCGAGCCTTCCCCAGACTCCAGGACTGGCCCATCTTCCTCCCCAACCTCCTCACTGTCCGAATCTGCTGACAGCTCACACTGGCTGCTGGCTGGCCACAGCACCACTTTCCAAAATATTTGCCGACCAAAATCACCTTTTTTTCAGCCTTCAGTGTCACAGAAATAATTCTCCAGACGTAATGGGTAGGAAAGTTACTTTATAAATTAAGAAACGCAGAGCGAATGTAAATATTTGTCGGTTCTGGAGAGCCAGGTGATTAAAAACTGCCTTTGGATGAGCTTGTTCCCAGTTCCCAGAAGGCGCTTTTGTGACCTAATAATCGGAATTATTATTGCCTGTAATCCGTAATAAGTTATTTTTTAAAAATTCCTTTAAAAAGGATCAAGAGTGCTATTACGAACCTTTGTGGCGATGTTTGAGGCTCCTCTTAAGCCGGCCTTCCAGGTTTCACAAACCACAACCCAAATCGGCAGGTGATTGGGGAAAATAGAGAAAGGAAAGAGGAGGGCAGGGTGTTTCAGATTTGAACCCAGAATCAGAGTTTGTCCCAATGGGACAGGATCAAACTTTGGAACAATGTGGCTTGTTTTAAACAGGCTTCAATTTGCAAGTTACAAGTCTTGCACATTGCCAAATCTTGATTTGTTTAGGCAATCAGTGATGGCGAACCTTTTTCTTACGGCGTGCCAAAGTTGCCCACGCACCCACACCAATTCAATCCTCCCTGACCGCCTGCGCATGCAAACCCCCCCCTTCCTTCCCAGGCTCTGGAGGCTTTCCTGAAGCCTGGGGAGGGTGAAAACGGCCACCCCCAGCCCTCCAGAAGGGCAAAAAAATCAGCTGGCCAGCATGCACATATGCGCCGGAGCTTATGGCTGGTGTGCCAGAAATATGGCTCCTCATGTGCCACAAGTTTGTGCCACAAGTTTGTGCCACAAGGGGTTCAGGCGTACTTATGCACAGCTTTGGATTTTAAAAAAATGAAATTAACCCCTCTTTTTCAAGTCTCTCTGTTCCCCTGCATAAGATCACCCTCTTCTATTAATTGACATGGCTTCCCCCGGACATCGCTTCTCTAATCTAATGTGACTCCCTACAAGATTTTCTTTTTAGAGACGATTTCCTATAAAAACTATACAACAACAACAACAACAACAACAAGGTATATACAAGTTGATAGAAGCTTCAGCTGTGGGAATTGACTGCTTGGCCAGAACGTCAGACGGTGTTTTGTCACCTCTGGCAACAGGAAGATCCGTGGACTTCAACTCCCAGAACTGCATGGCTGCCTGGGGAATTCTGGGAGTTGAAGTCCAAACAGCCGAAGTTGACCCACGTTGACTTCAGCCAGTTCTCCCAAGATGCAGAGGCCAAGTTCTCGCAAAGGCTGCTGGTCTCCCGCCTTGCCTGGGTCCCCAAGAGCCGGAAGGAGGTCGCGGCCTGGTCACAAGGCGTTGTACTCCACACACTTGGAGGGGTCAGTGGAGAAGTGCTTCTGGCAAATGGTCATCAGCCTCTTCAAACCCTGCGGAGAAGGACACAAAGTGAGCCCTCTCACCAGCGGTGGGAATTCCATTAGGAACTTGAATTAGGTTATGTTCATCATGCAAATTGTGAGATTCGAAGACTTACTTTGTTAATGGAAAACCGATGGAAAAGAAATGATGAATTGTTTATTTTTTAAAGAGAAGGGAAAAGTACGTGGTTTGCACATGTTAAAAACTAGAAATTGGAAAATAGGAGAAGAAAAGCAAAATGGCTGAAATTGGAAATAAAGGAAATATAATGTAAAATGAACTGTGTTTTTTGTGGGAAGGTTAAAGGGGGGGGGGGAAACGGGCCATTTTTTGCTCATTCCCCCCCCCCATCCCCAGGAGCTCATTGCACATTGCTCAAATCTCTGCAGGCCCAGTTTTTCACAAAAACAACAGGACATGCAGAGGGTTTGAGAGGCCTACAGAGTGCAAAAACTTTTTTTTTTAATTTCCTTCTTCAAAATCTTGGTGCGTCTTGTACTCCAAAAATTACGGTAATCACCATGGTTTCGAAGCTGCGCACATGCTCACGTTTTCGGTGCTGGGCGAATCAGTTGTTACATTCCGTGACGCCCACTTCCCCTTACCCCGGAGCCCAAGGCATAGAGCGGAGGGCTCCAGAGATGCTGCCGTTCAGGTGTTTGGAAACAGTCCCTGAAAGAGACGTCCGTAATTCCCTCCCTCCCCCTTACCTGGATGTATTTCCTCTGAGTCTCGTCGTTCAAAACGTGGGCCACGTGTTTGGAGAAGATCTTCTCACGGCCGGTACGGGCATGGATGCCAACCATGGTGACGCCAATGGGCCAGGGCGCATTCCCAATAGCCATCTGGAGGTAGGCGTCGTTGGCCTGCAGAAACAGCCCACTTGGTATCATGCACAGCAAGGCAGCCATTGGCCTGGAATGGTACAGGGTCTCCTGCTTGAGCCGGGGGATGGACTAGAAGATCTCCAAGGCCCCTTCCAACTCTTGTTATTCTGTTAAGCAGCAGCAATTCCAAAGTTCTACTCTTCAGGGGGTCAATCCTAACTTCTGAAGAACTTTCTGCCCCATGTTCCAAACTTACATTTTAATCACTTGCCTCCAGAAGTGGGTGCTCCATCACTGGAGGCTTTTAAGATGACATTGGACAGCTACTTGTCTGAAATGGTAGAGGGTTTCCTAGTTGGGCAGGGGGCTGGACTAGAAGACCTCCAAGGTCCCTCCCCAACTCTGTTCTTCTGTTAAACAACAGCGGTTCCACTCTTCAGAAACAGTTGGACGACCCTAAACTCTGACGACCTTTCTCCCCCCCCCCCCGTCCCCATTCTAAACTTACATTTCCTAAATAAGCAAACAGATAAATAATATTTATATTGTTTAATTTATATTGTTTTAATGAATATTTATATTGTTTAAATATAATTAATGTATCCAAATTCTGAACCTTTCTGCACTTTAAACTTATATTTTTAAGTATTTAAGTATTAAATATTAGCAATATTTATACTGTTTAATTTATATTGTTTCATATAATTAACCAGTGAAACGGCTTGCCTCCAGATGTTGGTGGCTGTTCTACAACTGGAGATTTTTAAAAAGAGACTGGAGAATCATTTGCCTGGAATGGCCTAGGGTCTCCTGCCTGAGCAGAGGGTTGGACTAGAAGACCCCCGAGGTCCCTTCCAATATCTATTCTGGTAGTCTATTAATATAAATAATATTGCTCTGACATGTACCCTGTTTAGACTTTCAACATCTTAATCCAAAGAAGCTCCAGAGTTCAAGTATCATCTGATTTTTTTCTTTTAAATTGGACAGTACCTTCACGTATTCTCTTTGCAACATGAACTTGATAATATCTGTGATGGACTCCTTGATGTCTGCAGGGAGAGTCTAGAAAGAAAGGAAGCACAAACCCCGAGTGAAGCAAAGCAACATAAAGCATTAAGGGAGGGGTTGTTGTTGTCGTCTTTAATTTCTGATTGCCAGGAATAATCCTGCAGGCCTTACTCTTTTGCGGAGTTTTCTGAAGAGAGGCCTCAGGTACGACTCCGTCTGCTTCTGGGTGGCGCTGTTCAGCTTTCCCTGGACGCCCCGTTTCAAATAATCCTCCCTCGCATTCAGGTCCTTTGCCCAAACTCCGAGAAGAAACTGGAAGACAGCGGAATCTGGTTTAAGCTATCTTTCAACACAGACATAAGACGCTCCGAAGTATAAGGCGCTTTTGGGGAGGAAAACAAAGGGGGGGGAAATCTGCCTCTGCCTCCCAGCAATTTGCCTTTCACATTCGTTTAATAAAAGGGGTTTTGCCAGGACCAGAAATCTGCTTCGTGCTTTTTGGGGGAAGCTTCAGTCAGAACACATACAGATGTAAAATCAAGATTCTCACAGCTTATCGGCAAGGTTACAGCTTTTACGGAGGCCTTGTTTGCCTTTTTACCTTCAGGAATTTAGTGATGATATCCATATCTTTGTGGTCGTCCCCTCGACCTAAGGATTCTCCCAACGCCTGGCACAGAAAGAGAGAGAGAGAGAGAGAGAGAAAACAAATTCAGATATATTTGCAACAACAGACCATGATACCAATGTAGAAAACTGAAGAGCCTTATATTTTAGGGATGAAAGTCCAAGCAAGCAAGGATGTTCTGGGTCTGGAGAAGAGTTCTTCTATTTCTTTAAAAAGTTGGAACCTTTTTTCCAACACTTATCCAGTACGAGAGAAACAAAGAGGATTAGGGGGCTGGAGGCTAAAACACGAAGAACGGTTGCTGGAATTGGGTACGTCTAGTTTGATGAAAAGAAGGACTGGGGGAGACCTGATCGCAGTGTTACAGTATTTGAGGGACTGCCCCAAAGAAGAGAGAGTCAAACTATTCTCCAAGGCACCTGAAGGCAGGACAAGAAGCAATGGGTGGAAACTAAACAAGCAGAGAAGCAACCTAGAACTAAGAAAGAATTTCCTGATAATTAACCCACGGAATAGCTTCCTTCCACAACCTCCATCACTGGGCAGCCATTTGTCTCCTGCTCCAGCAGGGGGTTGGACTAGAAGACCTCCAAGGTCCCTTCCAAACCTCTTACTCCACATTTTATCCTTCAAAGCATCTGAAGGCAGGACAAGAAGTAACAGGTGGGAAAATCAATGAAGAGACACCCAACCTAGAACTAAGGAGAAATTTCCTGACAGGGAGAACAGTTGATGAATGGAACGGCTTCCCTTCAGAAGCTGTAAATGTTCCAACACTTTAGGCTTTTAAGAAGAGGTTGGAGAACCATTTGTCTGGAATGATCATATAGGGCTGTGATGGAGAACCTATGGCATGCGTCCCAGAAGTGGCACACAGAGCCCTCTCTGTGGGCATGTGCACCATAATCAGCTGGTCTTCGGGGGCGCTGAAGCACCAGAGAATGGCCCAAAAAACAGGCCCCTTTTAGCCTGTTTTCCTTCTGTTTTTGGCCTGCAAACAGCCTGGAAAAAGCCCTGAAAACTGCTGAAAACGGGCCAAAAGACGGCCAAAAATGCCCCCCAAACAGGCATGTGCACACTGGGCAGCTGGTCTTCAGGTTTCCGGCACTCTGGCACGCACACACACACGCACACACAGTGCCCAAAAGGTTCCCCATCAGTGATGTAGGATTTCCTGCTCAAGGACTAAAAGACCTTCCAACTCTGTTATCCTGTATTTTATTCCACCAACCTGAGAACAAATCTCTTTCCAGAGCCTATTGAGGGCCATTTTCTTATACAGGGAACAAAACGTTCCCAGAATTGAACCGTGAATAAAGCTGCGGGACGTTTCCTGCATTCCCGAAACCTGCCAAAAGTTCAGGACTCTGTTGACACGGAGGCTGCATTCAATTCTTGATTTGCGTTGCGGATGAAGAGATAACCGGAGGAGCGTAGTTGTTCCTTTGGACTTAATCCCAACCAAACAAGGCACACCTGGTCAATGCAGCAGGAACAGGAATCCCCACAATGTGTAGCTTGTGTTGCCCCGTTTTGCTTGGCGCACTGCCCCCGGGCAAAATGTCACGCCATACCTCCAGTTCTTCAATGGTTGTGTTCTCCTCGTGGACTTTGAGGTCGTTCTGTGCGTCATCCTCACCTTGTTCCTGTCCCCCTACAATCTCGTTCAGGTACTGCTGGTCGATCTTATCCAAAGCTGCTTTCAGGTCGTTCCTCAGCCCCTATGAAGCATTTAAGAATTAAAAAGTTAATGTTACATGTAATAACAGCGGCTAGAATCACATAGGCACAAAATTGGAAAAACAGAAGAATACCCACAGATGAAATGGGAATAAAGAACGAGTGCAGAGAAGAGCAACAAAGAGGATGAGGGGACTGGAGGCTAAAACGTATGAAGAACGGTTGCAGGAACTGAGAATATGTCTAGTTTAATGAAAAGAAGGACTAGGGGAGACATGATAGCAGTCTTCCAATATCTTTGCCCCAAAGAAGAGGGAGTCAAACTATTCTCCAAAGCACCTGAGGGTAGAACAAGAAGCAACGGGTGGAAACTAATCAAGGAGAGAAGCAACTTAAAACTAAGGAAGAATTTCCTGACGGTTAGAACAATGAATCAGTGGAACAGAAGTTGCCTCCAGAAGTTGTGAATGCCCCAACACTGGAAGTCTTTAAGAAGATGTTGGATAATCATTTGTCTGAAATGTTATAGGGTTTCCTGCCTAGGCAGGGGGTTGGACTAGAAGACCTCCAAGGTCCCTTCCAACTTTGTTATTCTATTCTAAATATTAAATTAACAAAAAGATCTACCAAAGTTCAGACTAGATCACCAAGCTGGTGCATCTCGGTGGTTCTTGACTTACAACAGTTTGCTTGTTTTGTTGAGTTCCTTAGAAATACAAGCAGTCCTCGACCTACGACCACAACTGAGCCCGAAATTTCTGTTGTTAAGTGAGACATTTGTCCAATGAGTTTTGCCCCATTTCACGTCCTTCCTCGGCACAGCTCAAAGTGACTACAGCATTGAAAAAAGTGATTTAATGCCGAAGAAGGACTTGAAATTGGGTGAAACTCATTGAACAAATGTCTCACTTAACGACAGAAATTTCGGGCTCAGCTGTGGTCGTAAGTCGAGGGCTGCCTGTATTTCTAAGGAACTCAACAGAGGTCTTCAGCTTCAGTCAAAATCCTGGAGCGACCCAAGATGAACAGCTTCAGTTGGCAGGATGGCATAAAACACACAACATGCACAACCGCAGTGTTCCTGCATCCCTAAAGTCCATCACAAAAATCTGATCAGAAACACAAAGTGGCTCCAGGTTTTCATGCACTACAACGCCTAAACATTCGTTGTGTCAAACCATAAGCCTCAACGTAAACACTGCTTCTCTTTTCAAGAATTTCCACGTAAATTGTAAAGCCCAAACACAGAGCGAGGGATGGAAAGGAGCCTTCAGTTTCACTTCAGCTTTTAAAACTATCTGATAACCCAGCGTAGCCCAGGTGTTAATTTATGGGGGGGGGGGGAGAATATCCAGACCAAATGTAATTTCTAATGTTGGATTTTCCCCCTTACCAGAGGGAGCCCCCCTTGTGAAGGACTGCGAAGCCATTCGCATGGCAACTCCACTGCTCTGTACAGTAGAAGCTATTTTACACCAGCACAGTAGAAGCCTTTTAACAGCACAACCGGCTGCATCTTAACAGAAACATACACCCCGAGGAGTTTTAGGGTCTTAAACACACACATACACCCAGTATTTGTTTCCAGAGACTGTTATCTATGGGCCAAGTTTGGTTGAAATTGTTTAAGGGGTTCCAGAGTTATGCTGGAACACACACAGCCATAGATAGATAGATAGATAGATAGATAGATAGATAGATAGATAGATAGATAGATAGATAGATAGATAGATAGATAGATAGATAGATAGATAGATAGATGATAGATAGATGATAGGTAGATAGATAGATAGATAGATAGATAGATAGATAGATAGATAGATAGATAGATAGATGATAGGTAGGTAGGTAGGTAGGTAGGTAGGTAGGTAGGTAGGTAGATAGATAGATGATAGAGATAGATAGATAGATAGATAGATAGATAGATAGATAGGTAGGTAGGTAGGTAGGTAGGTAGGTAGGTAGGTAGGTAGGTAGGTAGGTAGGTAGACAGACAGACAGACAGACAGACAGACAGACAGACAGACAGACAGATGATAGGTAGGTAGGTAGGTAGGTAGGTAGGTAGGTAGGTAGGTAGGTAGATGATAGAGATAGATAGATAGATAGATAGATAGATGATAGATAGATAGATAGATAGATAGATAGATAGATAGATAGATAGATAGATAGATAAAGATAGATAGATATAGATATAGATGATAGATAGATAGATAGATAGATAGATAGATAGATAGATAGATAGATAGATAGATAGATAGATAGATAGACAGACAGATGATAGGTAGGTAGGTAGGTAGGTAGGTAGGTAGGTAGGTAGGTAGATAGATGATAGAGATAGATAGATAGATAGATAGATAGATAGATAGATAGATAGATAGATAGATAGATAGATAGATAGATAGATAGATGATAGATAGATAGATGATGATAGATAGATAGATAGATAGATAGATAGATAGATAGATAGATAGATGATAGATAGATAGATGATGATAGATAGATAGATAGATAGATAGATAGATAGATAGATAGATAGATGATAGGTAGGTAGGTAGGTAGGTAGGTAGATGATAGAGATAGATAGATAGATAGATAGATAGATAGATAGATAGATAGATAGATAGATAGATAGATAGATAGATAGATAGATAGATAAAGATAGATAGATATAGATATAGATGATAGATAGATAGATAGATAGATAGATAGATAGATAGATAGATAGATAGATAGATAGATAGATAGACAGACAGATGATAGGTAGGTAGGTAGGTAGGTAGGTAGGTAGGTAGATAGATGATAGAGATAGATAGATAGATAGATAGATAGATAGATAGATAGATAGATAGATAGATAGATAGATAGATAGATAGATAGATAGATGATAGGTAGGTAGGTAGGTAGGTAGATGATAGAGATAGATAGATAGATAGATAGATAGATAGATAGATAGATAGATAGATAGATAGATAGATAGATAGATAGATAGATAGATAGATAAAGATAGATAGATATAGATATAGATGATAGATAGATAGATAGATAGATAGATAGATAGATAGATAGATAGATAGATAGATAGACAGACAGACAGATGATAGGTAGGTAGGTAGGTAGGTAGGTAGGTAGGTAGATAGATGATAGAGATAGATAGATAGATAGATAGATAGATAGATAGATAGATAGATAGATAGATAGATAGATAGATAGATAGATAGATAGATAGATAGATAGATAGATGATAGATAGATAGATGATGATAGATAGATAGATAGATAGATAGATAGATAGATAGATAGATAGATAGATAGATAGATGATAGATAGATAGATGATGATAGATAGATAGATAGATAGATAGATAGATAGATAGATAGATAGATAGATGATAGATAGATAGATGATGATAGATAGATAGATAGATAGATAGATAGATAGATAGATAGATAGATAGATAGATAGATAGATAGATAGATAGATAAAGATAGATAGATAACCAACATACTGATGGCTATGTGTACAGTCCAAATTGAATGTCTGTTAACTCAGATCCTAAGACTTTCTACCAACCAATTCATAAGCAGAGAAAAAGTGTTCTGTGTTTCACCAGGGAAGCAAAAATCTATTATGAATCAAGTACTGTTTTGGTAATCTACTGACAGATCCTTTAAAGCTATGGAGAGAAGTAACAAGCGGTTGCTGATAAGGCTCCTGTATCAATCATTTCAGCATTTCATCTCCCTTACCTTGTTCACTTCCGGGGCCAGAATTTCTATTTTTCGCAACCGCTGAAAGGCGTCATAATCTGTTTCCCCAAAGAGTCTGATGGGCTCCCCTCTTTCTCTCAGTCCCCGGATGACCTGAAAACAGTCAGCAAAAGGCTCCGATACATCAGCTGGAAAACACCGATCTGTAAATTTCTGCAAGGAAGGTGGCTCCATCCAGGTGAGGGCTCCATGTGGAGCAACGCCAAAGGCTTTGGAGAAACGTCACAATTGGGGGATTTCACTCAGAAGAGTTTTCACCTCAAACACAGGTGGGTGAGAGGGAGAGAGAGATGATAGATAGGCAAGTAGGGGCAAGTAGTCGGGGGGGGGGGTTGTGTATATACATACATACACAGAGAGAGAGAGAGAAACAGAGAGATGGATGACAAAAATAGACATATTGGATGATGATGAAGATAAACAGGTAGGTACTAGGTAGGTAGATGATAGATAAGAGAGGTTAGATGATGGATGGATGGACAGATAGATACATTCATACATAGATATAGATATAAAGATATAGATAGGGAGGGAGAGAGATTTAGATAGATAGATAGATAGATAGATAGATAGATAGATAGATAGATAGATAGATAGATAGATAGATAGATAGGTAGGTAGGTAGATAGATAGGATAGACAGACATGAGAGAGAGAGAGATAATGTAGAAGGATGGATGGATGGATGGATGGATGGATGGCACAGGATAGATATAGAGAGAGATGGATGACAGAATAGATATACCGTATACAGATGAGATGGTGATGATGATGAAGATAGGCAGGTATGTACTAGGAAGGTAGATGAGAGATGAGAGAGGGAGGTTAGACAATAGACACAGAGAGATACAGAGACAGAGAGAAGCTTCATGTGGCATTTCCAACCTCACCTCGGGGGCATCCAAGCAATCTTAGTAAGATGCAATTGGGGGCAGTGCCAGCCTCCAGCTTCACCTCCCTCCTGGCCCAGAGAAGCCTTGTCCCAATGTGTCCACTGGACCACAAGATCAGCAACTTGTGGTGCTCTCAAAACTCTCCGTCCCCTTTGAGAGCGGAAGGATGGGCCGGACCAGAGTCTCGAGGGTGGTGAGTGGCACGTACCAACTACGACGTGATGCTGGCTAAATAATCTGAACCCATACAAGTCGCTTGGCTTTACCTCCTGCCTGGAAAGAGTCATGGGCAGCTTCTCCTCTGCCAGCTCCAACTCCAGCACCGGATTTGAAGACCCTTGGTTGTCATTCTTTTCGGCCTCATCGCTGACCTAAATAGTGTTGAGGAGCACAATATAAACCACGGCTTTCAATATGAACACACAACACAGGTTTCCTGCGCCTAACAATCTATAGCCGGGAAGAGAGGCACAATTTCCTCTAGAACGGCCAATAAAATGATTTAGTTAGCACTTCCGTTGTTTTTAGGATTGCACCTTTGCTCCAGGCTACCTGAGTCAGGTACAACAACTGGCACAAACCCCATCCAGCTAGAAGGCAACGTATCTGGACCAACTGTTTTGACCAAGGCTTCCCAAGAGCCTGAAGCAAACTCCTGGTCCCAACAAAAAACCCTTTTCATTAATTGACTATGAATTCTGCTCCTTCACGTCCAGCAAAGTCTTTCAAGGGAGGATTTATGGTCACAGACCTCATCTGGCTTGGAGAGCTGCCAGGCAGAGATCTGCAAAACTTGGCAAGGAGCCTCAGAGTCACGAACCAATTAAGCGAACTAACTGCCTCCTGCAAACTCCACTCCCCTGAAGCTCCTCTTTTATTTCCTCGGGGAGGGGCCATTCATCCTCCACCTGTGGCCTTACTCCCAAGTCGACCCCTGTTCTTTAGCTCTTCCCTTCATCTGGCAACTCTGCACATGCGCACACTGGGAACAGGCTCCAGCTGTTCTTCTGCCCCACTGATGTCTGACTCCGAAGGCAGCTGATAACTGTCGGTCGCACCTGGCCCCCTCTCTGCCTCCGACACAGAGTCCTCATCAGAGCCTTCCCCAGACTCCAGGACTGGCCCAGGTTCCTCCCCAACCTCCTCACTGTCTGAATCTGCTGCCAGATATGCTGGTGGGCCACAACACCAACGTCACAAAGAATGTGGACTATCAAACAAAGTTAAAAGTAAATATTTTTTGAGAGGGAACAAATTAAGACTTTGAAGTTAAACCTTGCTAATTCAAAAAATAACAACAATCGACGATTTAATTAAAGGAGGAAGAGAACATAGGAATGCAAGCAGAGGAGGGAAAGCAGAGCCTAAAATTGGAGACCATTTCTGTTGCTTTTACAAAAATTAAAGTACAGGTAGTCCTCGACTTACGACCACAACTGAGCCCAAAATTGCTGTCGCTAAGCGATACCTTTGTTAAGTGAGTTTAAGTGCCCCATTTTACAATCGTTCTTGCCACAGTTGTTAAGTGAATCACACCGATTGTTAAGCTAGTAACGCGGCTGTTAAGTGAATCTGGCTACCCCCTTGATTCGGCTTGCCGGAAGGTCGCATAAAGCGGATCGCGTGACCCCGGGACACGACAATGGTCATAAATACGAGTCAGTTGCCAAGCAGCTGAATTTTGATTACGTGACCCTGGGGTGCAACAGTCGTAAGAGTGAAAAATGATCGTAAGTCACTTCTTTCAGTGCCATCGTAACTTTGAACGTTCACTTAATGAACCGTTGTTAAGTCGAGGACTATCTGTATGCCACCAAGACAGAAATACTGCTGGGGGCAAATAATACAACACCGACCCTTCCCAACTCCAAACCACTGGAGAAAATATGGAGCGTGTGTTGATGTCTTAGGCCAGTGATGGCAAACCTTTTCAGCACCAAATGCCCAAACTGGAACGTGCATGTGCCTGCTTGCACACGTGTGCTGGAGTGCCAGAAACCCAAAGACCAGCGGTGCGCACATGCCTGCATTTTGGGCTGTTTTCAGGCCCTTTTGGGGGCAAAAAACAGCCGAGAAACGGCCATATTGTTTGGCTGTTTTTCGGGCTGTTTTCAGGCTGTGTTTTGGGCCGTTTTCCAGCACTCCAACACCCGCAGAGACCAGCTGGCTGTCGCACATGTGCCTGCCAGAAACCAGAGGAGCAGCTGGCGACAGCGCTTGTGCCACAGCGAAGGCTCTGGCTGCCACCTCTGACACGTGTGCCATAGTTTTTCCATCACGGTGTTAGGCTAACCCACAACTGGTACTACAATGACCCCAAGTCCTATGCTACCAAGTGACCCCAAGCCCATTCAAAGAAACTTCCAAAAGGCAATGACATCTTCAGATATGTAACAAGGCCACATGTTGTGTTAGGATGTCGCAAATATAACAGGTTCATCCATGGAACGGGAAGGCGGCTATGAAAACAGTGGAATTAAGCCCAAGATGGAAAGCAAAGTTGCAAAATCCTTCCGTCGCCTGGAGCTCCCTGCAAGCAATGGGGGTTCACACAAACACAACATGTGTGGTTCCACTACTTTTTGTTGTGTAAGCCAGTCAAGACATTGATCAGCTAAGGCAGTGTAAGCAAAGCAAAAGCATCTACGATGGTATAACATGATCAGGCCCTTGTGCACGGGTAACAAAGGTATGTACAGGTGAGGAACTCTGCGTCATTCAGGTGAGCTGCAACACCTCAAAAAAAAATGCTTCCTTAGAACTTTCTCACAGGAAATTTGATTTTGTCCACACTGCTGGCTATCTGGCCTCACTTTTTTTCCCCAAACTGAACTCCAAGAACTAAACGGTGATCAATTATTTAACCGTATTGTAATACTAGAGATTCATTTGTACTAAGACCAGATCTTTCCCATTAGCATTTTTTCTGTTCCTAAATATAAAAAAACAGCATCCATCTTTTCAACTCTTATCTCATTCCCTCAGAAGAAAAAGTATCCCTTCCTGAATCAATCAATCAATCAATCAATCAATCAACCTATCTACCAACCAACCAACCATTTACAGTATCTGTCTGTCTATTTACAATATCTGTGTCTCTCTGTCAGTCTATCTATTTACAGTATCTATCTGTCTGTCTATCTATGGTATCTGTGTCTGTCTATCTATCTATCTATCTATCTATCTATCTATCTATCTATCATCTATCTATCATCTATCTATCTATCTATCTATCTATCTATCTATCTATCTAAGGCATCTATCCACCTACCTACCCACCTATCTATCTATCATATCTGTCTTTCTGTCTATCCATCCATCCATCCACCTATATCTCTATATGCTTTTCACACTTAACCAGCCCTCAGAGAGGGACTCAGAACAAGGTACAATTCAAATCAATAAAAAAGCCTTAAAAACAGAATAAAATAAGTGTTTCCTAAAATCTGAAATACATAACTGTCCCAGATCAGTTTTGGTTGCCGCTAAGTGAACAGTTAAATTGCCTCAGATTCCACTGGATCCCTTGTTGGTCAGGATAACGGCAGAATGCCTTCTCTCCATGTCTCTTCTACTTCGTGAGAAATGAACCGGTCAATTTCTCTTCCTTCCATCCATAAAGCAGAATGCTAAACTAATCCACCCACATCGCTTTTGTTTAGATTGAGGTAAGAAGGAAAGAAACACCCTCTTTTAGATGATCTGTTTTGAAGTATCCTATATTATTACTATTTTTCCCTAGCCAATCAAACACCAGCTTTTACAGCCCCAAAAGTGCTTTTTCCAAAAGTGCTTTTTCCTTTGAAAAAGTTTCATTTTTCATTCAATCATTGAACTGAATAATTTTTCAAAGAGGGAAAAAATCAAGGAAGTCCAGTTGCCTTTCAGAAAACACACCTTTGGGACAACCACAACCTGGAGACGGAGAATCTAAATAAACACAAGCTCTTTATTCCTTTGTAAAATTGTATCTTTTCGAGGCATGAAAATACCGATCGATACGAGATGCACTTGCTGAGTTCTGGAGGGTTTGACAGGCAAAATAAATCAAGCCAGCAATTTAACAGCTTCTGATCTTGGCTCAAGAGGATTAAATCAGGTCCACCCTGCATGCCTGGTGGGCACAACGTAAAGAAAATAAGAGCATCTCCATTCTCAAGCAGCCTCATGCCCTGGGCACAGGAAGCCAAAGTAAAAATAAAAAACTCAAAATAGCTGCATATTCATGCATGGCACTTCCTGCATTGCAAACTTAGCTCGGGAATTCATACCTCTCTCGGTGGCGTCTCCCTTACTGGCTAAAGTGCAGAAGTGACAGAATGAGAGAAATAACTGGGATTAATATATTTTAATACAGGGTCAAAGAGAAACTGCATAACTAGGGGGCGTGACTGACTTGAATAGCAAGCCAATACCTTATATCCACATCTTTTGAAATATGCCTCTTCGTCCTTCTTCGCCAACTCACTGCGCTTGAAATATTTCTTATTTCCCTGAAAGAGAGAAACGATCTCGTGTTAAGCAAACGCTTCCATTTTTTACTTCTTCTTTTTTAAACAATGCATGTTTAGATGTAAGAGTGATAAACAACCCTTTCCCAACTCTGCAATACATGTAAAGTGAGCTGTAACATTTTAAATGTTCATATTCAATCATCCTTATCCCAAAATATATTTGAATATGAGATACTCTATTAGGAACCGGTTTGTTGAAACAAAGTAATTTTATAGGTGTTGCAGTGTAAAACGTGGTGAAGGATAGATTCCAATCTGCTCCTGGCATAAACACGTGAGGGCTGTTTCAAACAGGAATGACACGTTTTCAAACAACACTCATTCCTGGGTGGGTTTTTGGAGCTATCTGATCTTGGTTGTAGTCTCATAGACATTTCATGACCCAACTAGGTAACATTAATCCGGATTTCCTTCCCCAAAGGCCCTCCCAAGGCGACCTCCAATAACAACCACCCTACAAGGTAGGACAGGCTCCATGCACCCCCAAAAAACCAGGAGAGTTTTTTTTTAAAGCCCTTTAATGGCATCTCTCGCTCTAAACAACCCGAATTTCTTCCTCCTAAGGCGGTCTCTCCTAAGAACGACAACCCTGCGAGGTAGGCCCATCCCCCTCACCGCCAGCAGCTCCTTCTCCTCCACCAGCTTTCGCTTCCGCTCCACCTCCGCCTTGAGAAGGTCCATCTAGTCTTCTCCGCGGGTGAAAAATAAGCAGGCCAAGGCCGCTTCCCGGTCTGACCGGAAGTCTCGTCGCCGAAAAATACCGTCATTTCCGCACAGGAGAGCCGGAACGCGCCGTTTCGGGACATAGAGGTTAAAAATGTGTAGAGGCGCCGCCGCGTTCCACGAGGAACGACTTCCGGGTTCCTTTTAACCCGCACCCTTTGTTTGCCGGAAGGAAAGAAAGGCGGAACTGTCGCGATCCTCCGACTGAGTGAAGAAATGCGCCGCGTTTGGATCGCAACTGGATATTTTTGAAATATTTTTTAAAAAGCTTTGCTAAGGGTTATCCTCAAAGGATTTGGGGCAGAGGAAAGTGGGAAATATCCCATCAATCTGAATAGAGCTGGAAGGGATCCCTTAGAGGTCTTCTAGTCGGACCCCCTGCTCAAGCAGGAGACTCCACTCAGGTCGTCCTCGACTTACAACATGTCATTGAGTGACAGCTTGAAGTTACAATGGCACTGGGGGGGAAAGTGACTTTTGACCGTGTTTCACACTTACGACCACTGCAGCATCCCCATTATTTGGATGCTTGGCCACTGACTCGTATTTATGATGGTCGCTGTGTCCCTGAGTCACATGGTCTCCTTTTGGGACTTTGACAAACAAAGTCAATGCTGAAGCCAGATTCACTTAACAACAGGGCGACTCGCTGAACATCTACAGAAATTCACTAAACGAATGTGGCAAGAAAGGTCGTAAAAAGGGGCAAAACTCACTTAACAGCAAGATGCAGACAAACCTCCAAGTGGCCTCAACAACCCTCTCAAAATGATGCAAATGACCAGCTGTCTGCAAGGAATATAAATCCTTCCATTCCTCCCACCATCCAGTCAGAACTGAAGAAGCTTCTTGGATGAGAAACAAAACGTCTTCAAAGAAAAACCAGAAAATCTTGGGTAAAAAGCACCTTTGGGGTCACTTAACTACTGTCTCACTTAGCAACAGAAATTTTGGGCTCAATTGTGGTCGTAAGTCAAGGACTAGCGGTATTCTGCTTGGGTTGCAAAGGACTTTGGCATATTTTACGTCACATTCAAATATGATCACAATCTCAGTTTTGCTGCCCTATTGTGCTTTCTTAGAGAAATCCAACAATGCAGACACAAGACTTGATTGCATTGTCGCAAATGCTGTTGAGCACAACAGGATGGGAGCCGCATAAATATTGCACATTTGTCTTTAAAAGCTCCAAAATGATTGACTCCCATCTGGAAACCAAGTCAAGGCAAAGATCTCCAACCCATCCTTAAGATCTTAGCATAACTCAGGGGACAGCTCAGATTGGTAAATAAATTCTGCATGTATTTATTTTTAAAATTTGCATGTCTCTCCCGTAAATCAATCCAAAGCAGGTTTTATTCCAGTTGCTTTGTCCAGCTACGAAAATTTGGATGACCCCTAGGTGGTAGCGGGGAGTTTTGCATTTTCTCCATCGCTTTGCTGCCCTCTGGTGGCCCCTTTAATTTCTGTAATCTTAACTTTTGCTATCTTCATAGTCAAGTCCATGAAATTTTGGGATATTTGGAACAAAAAAAAATCACTCTACAGTTTACTTGCAAAAATAATCAGAAGGAAATTAAGATTAAGATTCCTCTTTCTTATATATATTTGTACATTTTCTTCCTCTTCTTGTGATTGAGAGAGAGTGACTGGCCCCAAACTACTCAGTTGATTTTCATAGCTAAGCCTCATTTCACAGATCTCTCTGCTCCTGGCCTTGAACACCACACCATCCTGGATCTCACTTGCCTGCCTTTACTGTGCATAAATACTTCGATTGCAGAATACACTTTGCACGTGCCCAGAGTTCCACCCCCACCATATTCAACAAATTCCTGTCAATCCATGAGCTTCATCCCTGGAGGCTTTCAAGAAGAGACTGGACTGCCATCTGTCAGAAATGGTGTAGGTCTCCTGCTTGGGCCCTGGGGGTTAGTCTAGATGACCTACAAGGTCCCTTCCCACTCTGTTAATCTGTTAAAGTATCTGATCTGCAGGGCCAGTTGTAATGAGGCATGTTTTTCTACATTGGCAATTCTGGGAATTGAAGTCCATTGTCTTAAAATTACCAAGGTGGGAGAACACTGAGTTAAGATATGTGTGCACAGTTATATTAAGCTTATTGGCATGTTATTTCTTGGTGTTGTTATTTTAGCAATTGCATCTATTTTAATCTGGACAGTGCCCCTAAGCCATGGGAAGTTGGCCAATCTTATAAATTATAAAAAAAATTTTTTACAAAAATGCTTTTTTCTTGCTGTACCCATTAGATTTGAATAGGGTCAGCAATTAAACCTTGTAAACAAAAATGAGACTTCCCTTTCCAAAAAGCAGATAGTCATTTTAAAAAGTTCTTTTTTCCTTCAAAAGCTTTTACAAATCACCCAAAATAGGATACGGTTGTTATGTTCATTTCAGGAAAAATGCATTTAAAACACCACAAGAAAGTATAGGTTTTCAAAAAGAAAAAAGCAGTCGGTCATTTTAAAATGTTCTGCTTTTATTTGCTTCCAAAGAAGCCCATGCTTTGCTTGATATATTCATTTTAGGGACTGTATTTATGCCAAAAATCTATTTTAAAACAAACTGAGGCAATGGCCAAGATTTACCCAGAAGGTATATAGTACAGACACAAAAGTCTGTTAATGGCTTAATTTTAAGATTAGAAAGATTTGGGTTTCTTAGGGCTAATGATGTAATATCTGGTACTGAAGAATGCTTTTGTTGTTTATTTTTTTTAATTTGTTTAGTTTGGTAATACAAACTATGGAAGAACCCATGATAAATAGCTAGATAATAGAAGACAGGTGACAGACAGACAGACAAACAATGATAGAGGTAGGTAGGTAGGTAGGTAGGTAGGTAGGTAGGTAGGTAGGTAGGTAGGTTGGTTGTGGAGTAGATGGGGTCCTTGGTGTTCTCTGAGCTTGGTGGTTTTCTTGCAGACGTTTCATGACCCAACTAGGTAACATCATCAGGGCTAAACTAGCACTGATGATGTTCCCTAAATGTTTCCCATGAAACATCTGCAAGAAAACCACCAAGCTCAGAGAACACCAAGGACCCCATCTTCTCCACATCCTCCCTTCTAGCACTGATGATGTTCCCTATTTGGGTAATGAAACGTCTGGAAGGAAATCACCAAGCTCAGAGAACACCAAGGACCCCATCTTCTCCACATCCTCCCTTCTAGCACTGATGATGTTCCCTATTTGGGTAATGAAACGTCTGGAAGGAAATCACCAAGCTCAGAGAGCACCAAGGACTCCTTCATTTCAACCCTGAGTTATAAATATTTTCCTTTATCAGTGATAGATAGATAGATAGATAGATAGATAGATAGATAGGGATGGATGGATGGATGGATGGATGGATGGATGGATGGAGAGGATAGGATAGGATAGGATAGGACAGGACAGGACAGATAGATAGATAAATTGATTGATTGATAGATAGATGATGAATGGATGGACAGAATAGATAGATAGATAGATAGATAGATAGATAGATAGATAGATGATAGATAGATAAAAAAATAAAATGAAAGTTGATTTTTTTTTCTTTTGCCAGGTTCATTTTTCTCCCCATGGAAGACGGAAGGCGGCCGTCTGCTTTTGAGCTTCAGAGCCCTGTTGCTTTGCTCATAACGTATAGGTATAAAAAGTTACTTGATCTCATTCTCCTTCGTCCCCTAGGAAGGCCAATTGTCATGAGAAATGAAGGCTGGCCTGTTTTAGGAGGGGTGCGGATGGGGCAATAAAATTATGGTCTGGAAAGAGTGAGCAAACTTGCAGCAACCACACAAGAGAAAAGAAGAAGAATACATTGGAGTTATAAGGCAAGAACACAACATCTGGCTCCTGCTACAGTGAGGAATTCAAGTCCCCGTAGGTCATTACTAATTTAGTTGACTTTGATGTATTATTGCTTTTGATCTTTCGAATCTGATTGTGTTGAAGGCAATTATGCTCATTAACCAATTTAATTGTAGCGGCTGCTCTAATGTATTCTAATTTTTTTTTATTTTTGGCCCTGTTTTCCGTGAAAATGCTATCTCTGAAAAATGAAATCTTTCCTTGCCATTGGTTCCTACTAGATTTAAAACAACGTACAACTGTGTTTAAAGCATGATGAAATATTTGAATACCTTTTTCATGTGAATAACTTCATTATCTATCAAGTTTCCAGCATGCCCCCTTTCATTCTGGATTTGTAAAATGCCTTTGTAGAAAACAAATGGTTTAGCAAGGCATAAGATGACAAGCGAGGCCTTTTTTTCCTTTTATCTTTCAAACTGTGAGATCGTTCCTTTTTATTTTTTCAAATGTGGAAAACAGGCAGTTATTCCATTTCTTCAGAGAAATGTTGATCAGAGAAGGGATTAAAAAATCCGGCTACTTTTATCTGTTAAATCAACTGACTCAGATGTTGACAGTGTAACTGATGACACAGAGATCAATGCATTAGTTTTGATTAATATAAGCTACATTGTCTCCTTCAATTTCCTTTCTCCCATTTTATGTGTATTGCTTGTATGTTGTGTTTTTACAAGATCTCTCTCTCCTCTCTCTTTCTGTTTTTCTCTCTGTTTCTCTTTCTCTTTTTGTCTCTCTCTGTCTCTATATTTCCCTCTCTATCTGTGCCTATCTGTGTGTGTGTGTGTGTGTTTCTCTCTGTCTCTTTCTCTCTCTGTTTCCCCCCCCCCCTCTCTCTCTGTCTCTGTCTCTATATTTCTGTCTCTCTGTCTCTATCTCTCTCTGTCTGTCTCTATGTATGTTTCCCTCTCTCTGTGTCTCTATTTTTCTGCCTCTGCTTCTCTCTCTCTCTCTCTAAGAGAGAAAAAGGAGGGGAAATTTCCAATGTGACTTGAATATTTGGGACCCGATTTCGATTTTTCTTAGAGGACTTTCATTTTCTCTCCCCTCTCAGCGTTCTAGGGAGTCAGACGGAGAAGTGAATGTCAACCTGCTGAAAAAGCACATTTCGCACCCCAACAGGAGTCAAAAAGGAAAGAAAAAAACCCCGCCCTCTTTGCGCGTATGCTCAGACACGTGTAAAAGGGGCGGGGCTCCGACCACGTGGGCACGGGCCCTTCCCCGGTTTCTCTGCATCCTTTCCCTATGGACCCTCCGTCCTCCCCCCCCCCGCTGGTTCGAAGTCCTTTCTCAAGAGACCCCCCAGTCCTTCCCAAAAAGTTTTCCCCGTGGTTTCTCGCGTGGGCCGTCTTCCAAGGGCCGTTTCAGGATGAAGCTCCCGCCCTTTGGACTCTACACGTGTGCACAAATTGCAAAAAGAAAAAAAGGGGGAGGAGAAGACCCCACGGAAACGCAGCCTTGGAACCCAAAGTGGCCCGGGGGGGTCGTTGGAGACCCTTCTTTTCCCAAGCTCAGCCAGAAGGCTCTGCGTCGCCTGGAAAGGGACTGCTGGGCAGAAAGGGGGGCATAGAGGCCCCCCTCTCGCTAGTGCACCCCCAAAACCCCTTCTCGGGGCTCGGCTTTCCCGCGTGGACCGGAGAGCAAAGCGCCGAACTGTCGGCCAGCTGAGGGGAGAGAGTGGAAGGGCGCGCGCGGTTCCTGCCGGGGGGGGGCAGTTGGGGGACCTCCCCCCACTTTCCTCGCCGGGGCAGTTTCCCCCCCCCCCGCGGTCCTGGCCAAAGAGCCCCCGGCTGGTCCAAGCGAGCGAAGGCTGCGCTCTTGCCAAGGTGCCCGGGATGGAGAGGCGGAGCGGCGCGCTCCCCTCTCCATCCTTTCGGCTTTCCCTCTCCGGGGGGAAGAGCCCCCTTCCCCCGTGGGCTCTGCCTCCCCGGGGGTGTCGGCCAGCCCTGGCTCTGCCCGCCGGGCTCCGGAGCCGCCACGGGGTGCGCTGTGGTGCCTGGCAGGCCGGCTTCCCCCAGCAGGTGGCACCGGGAGCCCAGGCGCAGCTCCGGCAGGGCCACCCGCGAGCCATTGCGGCGCCCTGCGCAGCCCCAGCCAACCTCGCCTCTCCAAAGCCAGCCGAGCGCTGCCCTTCTCCGCCGCCCGCCCAGGCCCCGAGCAGGGCGAGAGGCTCCCGCAGCATCGCCCCGGGCCAAAGTTTGGGCTGGATGCCAGGGCGGGCGAGGCGCCGTTGGGGAAAAGTCCCGAGCCAAGTTGCCGGCGGGGCGCGCGACAGAAGCCCCGGGGCACCTCGGCCCGTTTCTTGCCAGGGGCCGATGAGAGCCCCGCGGCCGGTTCTGCCTGGCTCGGCGGCGGTGCCCGGTCCTGGTGGCTCCCTCCCGCGACCCTTCTGAGCCTCCTGCCTCTCTTCCTCCCTCCCTTTCTTCCTCCCTTCCTTTCTTCCTTCTCCTCCTCCGGCGCGCCATGGAGTTCTCGGCCAGGAAGCGCAGCAGGAAATCTCAAAGCTTCAAACTCATCCATCCAGGTGAGTCTTTGCAGGGCCCCGAGGGAGGAGGGATGTGGGGAGGGGGCAGGAAGGGGACGCCAGGGTTAAGGGTGGGGTCCCCTCATGCTGCCCCTCCTCCTGCCAATTCTCCCCAAGGGGTGGGTGGATTTGGGCAGGGCTGCAGCAGCTCCCCTTTCCGTCCCGTCCCCCCAAGAGATGCGCACCCTAAAGTTTCAAAGGCGGTGAAATGGGGGTCTCTCCCTCCCCCTCCCCAATCCACCCTTTTCTTTTTAAGATCTGCTGCTCTCCCGGAAGAATCCCAATCCGATCCCGGTGCCCTCCTTCCTGCCCCTCTCCCACCAGCGCTTGGGACGGGGTCGGCATCGCCCTGCAAAGCGCCGAATTAATTTGGGGAGGTGGGCCATTTAAATAGTTGCAGTTTGGCCCTGTGGGGGGTCGAAGGGGAGTCCGCTTTCCAGAAGGGAAATATAGATATATAAATAAAAAGCTCGTGCAACGCCGTCTCCGTCTCACTTCGTTTTCTGTGTTGTATAACAGGTGTTCTTATTGGGGGGGGGGGGATCCTCAGTTTAATTTGAGTTTAAAACATGGCTGGGAAAAGAAGCCTTGAGACAAATATCTCCAGGAACTGCGGGTGTGGCCTGAATGCTAGGTTCAAGGCAGGTAATTGTGAGTTTAATCTCACTATCACAGGATGGTTGTTCTGATTATTGTTACTCACACTTAAGGGGACTGGGTTCTTTCTTGGAAATATTTCATAGAGTGGAAAACCGTGAACAAGATATTACCAAATGAAAAAGGGAAGGGGGGAAAAAAGAACATTATTGTCGGGAATCGAAAATCGCCCAAAAGATTGGTTTAAAAAAAAAAAAGTCTAAGGCTGCGTTTATAACACAATGGCTACGTTGTTGGGTGTTAACAATCTAGAAATGACACAAAAAATTTTCCCAGAAGGAAAGCAGGATTAATTTATTTCTGAACTTTCTGTTTTGTTTTACAACTTTTAAATGAAGTAGCCGTGTAAGTTAATGGTAGATTTAGGAAGGCCAGGTAATATACAGGTGAACTTACGACCACAATTCAGACCCAAAATTTATGTTGCTAAGCGATACATTTGTTAAGTGGGTTTTGCCCCGTTTTTACAACCTTGCTTGCCACAGCTGCTTAGTGAATCACTAGAGTTATTAAGTTAGATACACGGTTGCTAAGTGAATCTACCTTCCCCGTTGACTTTACTCATTAGCCAATTGCCAAGCCTCTGAATTTTGATCGTAAGTGTGAACAATTGCCATAAGCCACTTTTTATGGTGATGATGTAACATTGAATGGTCACGAAATGAACTCTTTTAACTCAAGGACCTTCCTGTACAGAGAAAGTGCTGTGATTATATAGGATATATACTATGTATATGATCCTTTAAATTCCCATCATGTAAGGAATCCCAAGGAATTAATTCTCAGTAAGAAAATAATAATAACGGCTCGAATTAAAGGAATTTACACCCATCTAGCATTTCATCTTGCTTTTACATTTTCTGCAAACGTTCCTGTTGTCATAATCTGGGTGAAAATTCCTTTGGAAACTGAAACCGAGTGGAGGCTTAGCGGGTTTTTTAAAAAAAAATACAACGCTTTGAAAATGTGCGCGTCTTGTTTTTCTGTGTCATATCCTATATGTGGATATATGCAGAATTTTGTACTTATTTTGTCGTGTTTATTTATGTGGTGCATATTGGAGGTGGGTTCTGGCAGCCGCTACTGCAGGTTCGCTCGTGGTCATGTAGCATGCGCAGGCCTATGTGCAGTACTACAAAAATGCTCCTGTGCATGCGCAGAAGCCAAAAACAAGATAGGCACCGCCGGGAGAACCAATTCAGGCACAGCCAAACCGGGCCAAGCTGGTAGGAACCCCCCACAGGTGGTGACCCTTTGAGAGCTGCATGTAATGAAATTTCCTTTCAATGTATGCCGATTAGTGTACTTTCAAAGTGACAATAAAGTTATTCTGTTCTGTCATGTCCCATCCTATCCACTATTCCATTTTCTATTCCATTCCATATTTTCTATTCTAGTCTGTTCCTGTCCTGTCCTATCCACTATTCTATTTTCTATTATTTTCTATTCCTATTCCTTGTTCTATTCTATTCCACATTTTATTCTATTCTGTCCTGTCCCTTGCACAGAGGAGCATTTATTTTCCCCATCAGTGTGCATTGGGAAGCATTTCCGCAACAGAGGGCCGCCCAGGCCTTTCTCCTTCAGCCATAACCAGAGTCTCTGAGGCCATTGCTTGCTGTCACTTGCAACAGAGGCACATGGCTCTCCAGGGCCCGAGCTTTAGCATCCCTGAAAAATAAGAGGCCATGCCCTACTACTCATTGACTGACTCATAAATTGGGGGAGTGTGTGGCGCGCATAGCTGCAGCCTTAAATGAAGCAGCCACATTGTTTCCAAAGGTTCATGGAGGGCAAGTGAGTGTCTGGGACGGTAAATAAATAAACAGGCTCTCGGCTGATGTTTTGATGCGCATCCTGAACCAACCTGAATTGCTGCCTTTATTTTTTATTATTTTTGTATACGTCCCTTCTTGGGAATAATCTGACGTTTCATGACGAGGGACAGAGGGAATCTGGAGTCCCCCACTGACTTTGCTCGTCATAAGGTCGCAAAAGGGGGATCATGTGACCCCGTTACAAAAATGAGTTATTAGCCAAACGTCTGAATTTGGATGACGTGACCACGGAGATGCTGCAATGGTCATAAATGTGAGGAACGGTCATAAGTCACTTTTTTCATTGCCGTTGTAAGCTCAAACGGTCATTAAATGAACTGTTGTAAGTTGAGGACTATCTGTAAAATGCCACAGCGCCACCCTTAGGATGCCCCTGGCATTTATGTTGGTTTCGTGTTGATGGTCCTGTCGTCTCTTATATCATGAATTCGATGTCAGTTCTGCTGTTTGCTTATTGATCTCAACTGTCACTCATGTCATAAATCATCTCTTCTGCATTCTACAGTGGCTCCTTATGACATAATAATAATAATAATAATAATAATAATAATAATAATAATAATAATAATAATAATAATAATAATAATAATAATAATAATAATAATAATAATAATATAACAATAGTTGAAAAAAAAGTTTGGTTCATTGATATTGCAATACCTGGTGATTGGTACGAATTGAAGATAAACAGCAAGAAAAAAAATCAGAAAATACCAGGACTTGCAAATTGAGGTTGAGCAACTGTGGAAAAAGAAATCATGTGTTGTCCCAATTGTAATTGGAGCCCTTGGAGCAATAATACCTAAAGGGCTACCTCACTATTTGGAAATTCTAAATTTACCTGACTTGAACATTCTGATTCTACAAAAAACCTCCCTACTTGGAACAAGTTATATCCTTCGACGTTACCTTAACAGTTCCTAAGTCCTTGGTTAGGACTCCAGCTGTTAAGCTACCAACCAGCCCCAAAGGCTGTGGATCTCACCAAAGGTTAACCACATAATGATAATAATCCCCTGGACACTGCAACGGTCATAAGTATGAGTCAGTAACCAAGCGTCTCAATTTTGTTCAGCTCATCATGGGGTTGTTGCAACGGGCATAAGTGTGAAAAATGTTCCTTTTTTGCAATGCCATTGTAACATTGAACGGTCACTAAGCGAACTGTTGTAAGTCAGGGACGCCCTGTGTTTTTATTTTTAATCAGTCCTGCTTCAGTGGGTGTTTTTCTTGGCTCCTCCAATTTGCATCAGATGCATCGAAGATGCCTCCGTAACTCACGAGAGAGCTATCCGGTCCTGAGCTCAATGTCCATTTTGTTTCCCCTTTTGCTCCCAGTTGCTTTCTGATTTCTTTCATTTCTTTCTGGAATTCCAGATTATCATCCAGAGGTTTACAAGATCCCCGACTACAGCAACGATGTGAACGGAAATGCCAAAGAAGTACCACCACTTTATTTAGGTAGGTTTTCGCGGGGCTTCGTTTCCGGGTGTGACATTGGTGTGGAACGAACGACGTGTGTGTGTGTGTGAGAGAGAGAGAGAGAGAATGAGAATTGCACAATTGGAAGCATTTCCTCCTCTTCCGATAGCCAGTCCTTTCCAAAGGCTGGGTGTTATTATTATCTCTTTTATTCCTTAAACATGAAACTCAGTCAACTGAACATTCAAAAACGCATCTCAAATACCATTGACTGGCGCTGATGCTTGATCCAGGTGGCTGCCAGCCTCCTAGGGATCAACCAGGTACCTTCTTAAAATATACGATGCTCCGAGGAGCGCAGTTTTTTGCAGCTCCGTTGGTGTTATTGCAGGAAGCAGTAATGTTGTTGTTGTTGTTGTTGTTGTTGTTTTCGCAGTTTGCCAGCATACCTTTTATTAACATTATTTGCTAAAAAAAATATCGTTTGAATGTAAGATGCAAATGGAGCTAATTGTCACTCACCCGGAAAACCAACGCAACCAACGCTGACTGTGCATTTTGCAGCCCTTGGCTTAACCCATATTTATTTTGCATATTTGCCGGCGTGCTTCACTTAGCAGAAGTCTGTGTAATTGGGGGCATTACGTCTTTGACATCTGGAGAACAGGAATTCAATTTCCAAGAAGTCACTCGTGGTTTGATTTCTGCCACGGCCACCGAAGGGATTAATGGGTTGTCTCCATGCAATGTTCCCCCCCCCCCGCTGCTTATCTCCCTTGCAGCAAAAAATTAAATTTAGTCAGCTGTCCAAAGGGGACAAAGAAAAATATTAGACATATTATATGGGTGATCCTTGACTTACGACCGCAGTTGAGCCCAAAATTCATGTTGCTGAGAGAGACAGTTGTTACATGAGTTTTGCTCCATTCTTTTTTGCCACCATTGTTAAGTGAATCACTGCAGTTGTTAAGTTAGTAACCTGGTCGTTAAGTGTTAAGGTTGTTAACTTAACAATCAGGTTACTAACTTAACAACTTAACAAAAACTCACTTAACAAATGTCTCACCACAATGGCTCAGTTGTGGTTGTAAGTTGAGGAATACCTCTCTATAATTTTCTCAAGCACCACAATTCAGAGCCGTTAATTTGGTTTTTTCCCGAGACTCTCTGATAGTCCAGGTTTCACACCCGTGTGTTACAACAGGGAAATCTTACACACCTTTGTGTCCCTACCTGTTAATATTTTGTCTGGATATTTTTTCCCCCCGTTTTTCTACATCCAGGAACAGATGTCTCTTTATTTTACGGAGTCTGTATGGCCAATTAGCAATCCCTACAACGGTTTTATCTCCATTATCCGCTGGTCTCAAAGGAGATATTACATCTGCTTCGAAAAATAATATTATATTAAATGGTAACGCCGAGCGTATTACTGTAACAGGATATCTCCTCATTTTAATTTATGAAAGAGCTATTATATTCTAGCCTTCAATAATGCCAAAATAGATTTTACAGTCCTGGGGAAAAAAAATGACTGCACTTTTGTTGTTCCTTCTGCGTTTTTAGGGTTGCATTACTTTTCACGAGCATAAAAAGGGCCCAGCCCTCTCTCATACGGGTAAAATGGACTCGTAACAGTTCATTTAGTGACCGTTCGAACTTACAGCGGACTTGTGACCGTTTTTCACACTTACGACCATTACAGGATCCCCACGGTCGTGTGAATGAAATTTGGACGCTTGCAACCTTGGCAATTTTAAGCCACGTGGACCTCAATTGCCAGAATTTCCCCAGCCATGTTCAACTTATCAAAGTTGAGAAAGGCTATCTTACAACAACCTTCCAGGGTAGGCCAACCACAGCATTTTCAGGGAGTCCTCAACATACAACCATTTGTTTAGCAACTGTCGGAAGTTACAACAGCACTGAAAAAAAAAGTGACTTTCGTCCGTTTTCACACTTTTATGACTGTCGCAGCATTCTCTACAGTAATCAAAATTCATCTGCTTGGCAACAGGCTCTCGTATTTATGACCATTGCCGTGTTTTTGGGGTCACGCGATCCCCCTTTTGTGACCTTCTGACAAATTTCCTTAACAACCGGGTTACTAGCTTAACAACTGCGGTGATTCATTTACAACTGTGGCAAGAAAGGTGGTAAAATTGGGGTGGGGTGGAGAATACGTTTAATGAATGTTTTGCTTAGCGACAGAAAGTTTGGGCTGGAGGACTTCCTGCAAATGTTATTTTACAATGGTTCTTAACCTGGATTCAGAGCTTGCTTTTGAAGAGTTCATGCAGGGAAATCATTAGGCAGTTCTGGCATACAAATTGTGTGAGATCCGTGTAATTAACAGTGAAAAGTTTTAGGGTTTTGTAAAATACGATGCTAGAAGGCAGTGAGCAGCCTTCCGTGGGCATTTTATTTCAAGAACTGCTGAAAAACATACTTTTATTATGGATATAAAATGGGAGCCAGGTATCTTGTGTTTTTTACAACATTTTTCTCTTGATCAATTGGACTTTGCCAGGCCATAATTTTATGTTTCTCTGACAGGGAAGGCGTGTATATAAAACAAACCAGGGCTTTGTAAAACAACTCTTGCTTAATTTCCTACGGATCGATGTAGAAATCAGCCCTGTTAAATCCGCTGGCATTTCGCTAGTCATGAAGGATAGAAAGTGGAAGCCTCAAAGAATATGGTGATATTTGTAGCCGTCATCAGAAGAAGGAAAAAAGATATCTGGAGTGTGCATACCATAGTTGTCTAATCAAAGACAACGTTGACTGACAGATGGTCACAACAGTTTATTTAGTGACCATTCAAAGTTACAACGGCACTGGAAAAAAAACCTTTAGAATCATTTTTCACACTTATGACCGTTGCAGTATCCCCTCGGTCACATAATCAAAATTTGGATGCTTGGCAATTGACTCACAATTATGACGGTCGCAGCGTCCCTGGGTCACACGACCCCTTTATGCGACCTTCTGACGAGCAAAGTCAACGGGGAAGCTGGATTCACTTAACAACCGGGTTGCTTGTTTAACAACTTGCAGCGATTCACTTAATAACGGTGGCAAGAAAGATCGTAAAATGGGACAAAACTCACTGACTCGCTTGGCAACATCAATCTTGGTCTCAAGTTGAGCCCAACACTTTCAGGGCTGTTGTAACTTCGGACAGTCACTAAACGGATGGATTAGTGAGTTGAGAACTAAATGTAATTTCAATGGATCTTAAGCACGAATAGTTTGCGGAAGAAGGCGAATCTACGTCTCCCAGGATAATTCATTTAATTCCACTAAAATGATTCTGGACTGGCTGATGTTCAACAGTGCTGAAATTGCTGCTCTTCAAAAAGATGCTTCTGCTACTCCTTCACTTCTTCCACAATCGCTGGAGCAAGAACAACCATGTTTCAATCGTTGTCTGGAACAAACCAGCTTTGTTTTGCTGGATACGATTTGGGTCGGTCACCAGGACGGGAGGTTTTGTCTTCCGTGCTTTCGGACTCGTGCTGGAGCCCATCCTCAGGGGGCTTCTCTCTAGCGGACTGTGTGCTTTGGACTATTCTAGGAGTAGTATTTACGTGGTGCCTGGTTGTGTGTGACGTTTTAGTTGTTGACTGGGGTGTTGATGGCTTGCTTTTAAGTCGTTTGCTTGTGCTGCCCAGTCCTCACTTCCTAAGTCCTTGATAAGCTGGTGGTAAATCAGCACTCCTGTTCCCAGGCTTCAGTCACTTCCCTGGCTGTTTTTGTCCCTGCTCGTCCGACAATCTGAGTAGCTGCAAAATGGAATGTATTTCCTTGTTCGTTACAGTGTGAGGCTACCAATGAGTTCTGGTCTCCTCGTTTGACCTCTTGCTTGTATTCTTGCAATCTGGTGGTTAGCTTTCTCCTCGTCTGTCCTACACGGTCACAGGGCAGGGCAATCGGTATTTGTAATGTTATTTGCTGTTGCTGTTATAACAACGGCCTGAGCTGTTAGAACATGGAACTAAGCTGGCTTTGAGAAGTGACCCATCTTCTAAATAGTCGGGAAGGTTTCCTTGCCGTTGATGTCTTTTTGAATCCTTCCCTGCTCTGCCAAGAAGATGAGAAGAGGGAGGGGGCTGGACGCTTGAAAAAATCTTTTGCATTTTTCTTCCAAGCATGACTCTTGTTCTTTCGAATCGGAGTTGACTCATAAGCTTTCTTGGCACAGCTCGTTGATCGGATCGGATGTGCAAAAGATACTCGAAGGTGAAGGAGAGCAGAATTTCTCTGACTTAACTGCAAAGCAACAATGGCAACAGCACTTTTGAATGACCCATCTCTGCTTTTGGTACATAGGATTTCTCTTAGTTGCTTAACTGAATTGTTGGGTTCCCAGATCCATGGTTCTGTTTGTGGGGCGTCTAGGCCCAAGGTCCTGTCGTTTTGAACTAAAGCCTCTCCAATTCCTTGCTAGTTGTGTTGTCACCCTTGTTGACCCCAACTTCATGGCACCTTAATATATATATATATATTAAGAAGAGACTGGGCAGCCACTTGTCTGAAATGGTCTCCTGCTTGAGCAGAGGGTTGGACTAGAAGACCTCCAAGGTCCCTTCCTGCTCTATTCTATTCTGAATGCAATAAACAGCAGGGGTATTGATGGGGGAAAAATTGTCCTACTTGTCAGACCAATGCTGGTCTGCTTGCATTATAGGTGCCACATTCTAACTTTATGTTCAGTGTAGATTTTCCATATTTATTTGTTATATTTGGAATAAGCCAGTGTCCACAATCCAAACAAGAGTTCAGCATCTTTTATTTCCCAGGCACACATATTTCATTGTACATCAGAGCTGCATAAATCGTTAAACATCTGTGGTGCTAGTCTTAAGTTTGCAAGCTCTAATGCTTCCCTGTGTTCTGCCCCAGGAGGCACCTATTTAAGAATATAAACCCTAGCTGAATGATAGCCAACACAAAATAGCTCAATAACAGAGCTGGAAGGGACCCTGGAGGTCTTCCAGTCCAACCCCTTGCTCAGGCAGGAGACCCTATCCCATTTCAGACAACTGGTTGTCCAATCTCTTCTTGAAAGCCTCCAGTGATGGAATACGTACTTCTGGTGGCAAGCTATTCCACTGGTTAATTATCCTCACTGTTAATTGTCCTCACTGGAATTAAGGAGAAACTGTTAGGCCATTTCTCCTTAGTCCCAGGTTGCTTCTCTCCTTGATTAGTTTCTATCCATTCCTTGGTAGAAACCAACCAACCTTAAGTCCTGCCTTCTGGTGATCTGGAGGATCGGTTGACTCTCCTCTTCTTTGCCCAAGACAGGGGATCTGCAAAATTATTAATTCTGTTTCCATCTTTATTTTCTCCTGCCTCCTTTTAATGCGATGCCTGTTTTTCTTCCTAAAGCGTAGTGACACTTTTTCCGGACAGCCTAAAGAGCGACCCAGGGTGACTGTTTGAATCAGGCTTCCCTTTTCTCTTGGGCTGCTGTGATCTCCACTCTTCACTTCCTAATTCTTTGGAAACTGTTCTTGGGTCTTTAAATCTGCAAGGGATGCTGCCGTCTGTTAAAACACAGTTTGCTTTTAAACTGTAACGGAATATTTATTTATTTATTACATTTTTGTCCCGCCCTTATTACAGATAGTCCTCAACTTACAACAGTTCATTTAGTGACCGTTAGAAGTTCACAACGGCACTGGAAAAAAAGTGACTTGTGACCATTTTTCACACTTATGACGATTCAAGCTTCTCCATGGCTAGGTAATCAAAATTCAGACTCTTGACAACTGACTTATATTTATGATAGGAGTCATGCAGTCACATTTGCATCCTTCTGACAAGCCAAGTCAGTGAGGAACTGAGATTCACTTACTGACTGAATAACTGCCATGATTCACTTAAGAGTGGCCAGAAAGATCGTGAAACCACAACAACCGTCTTGCTTAGCAATGGAAACTCGGCTGCGGTCGTAAGGCAAGGACTGCCGGCATAGTCCATGGCTACCCAAATCACTGCCTGAATAGGTTTTGCATTGTGTCGATAGGCCACTATTAATTGATTATTCCACTGGGGTTGATAGAGTATAAATATGGCAATAAATACATCGGAATAAGCCAAGCAAATAGAGGCTTAAAGCAGTTATTTCCAAAATTGTAAGAGACTTCCCAGCATGCATTTGCTAGAACAGAATAATAGAGTTGGAAGGGACCTTGGAGGTCTTCTAGTCCAACCCCCTGCTCAAACAGGAGACCCTCTACCATTTCAGACAAATGGCTGTCCTGTCTCTTCTTAAAAGCCTCCAGTGACGGAGCCCCCCAACTTCTGGAGGCAAGGAGTGATTGTCCTCATTGTTAGGAAGTTTCTCCTTCATTCCAGGTTTCTTCTCTCCTGGATTAGTTTCCACCCATTGCTTCTTGTCCTGCTTTCAGGGCCTTTGTACAATAGGTAGACCCCCTCTTCTTTGGGGAAGCCCCTCAAATATTGGAAGACTGCTATCATGTCATCCCAATCGCCTGGACATCCAGTTATGCGGCCCCTGTGATTCCCCCATAGAAGTTCTACCTATAATGACATAGTCTGCTGCGAATATATATTTACTTCTCATCTGTCGTGTTCTCATCATATGCCAAGTAATAATGGCATCACCCCTAGGCCTCCTTTTCATTAAAGGCTACCTTGCGCCAAGAGGAATTTGCTGTCTGTGAGTGTGAAGAGGCCCGTGGATAAAGAAACCCCATTGGTTTGGACTTTCAAAGAGCTCGAGCAGGAGATGTTCTGTCGATGGGTCTAGTGATGGTTCGCCAGAGGGGAGAGGAACGCAGTCGGAGCGCAAAGGCAGCATGAATGAAAACGAAAGAGGAAGTGGGATTTGCCTCCCTCGATAGGCAGCTTTCTCTCGTTTCTTTAGGCGGCTTAGCAATTCCGGTGAATTCTCCGTCTTCTTCGCTCTTCAGGCTGAGCAAGGCAAATATTTGCTTTTGTGCTGACATGGACACAACTGATTGGGTCACACACACACACACCACAACACAGACAAGCCATTTTTGCGTTCACGTTGTCTAATCCGGGAATCGCTTTTTAATACAGGGGGCAGAAAAGAAAGAGGAAATTTGAAGGTGAAAGCAATGGGAGGGGGAAAAAAAACCCCCACCAGATTCCTCCCAGTGTGTCGCCTGTACGTGGACTGGTGTGAACTTTATGACTGTCACGTGCCAATTCCACACACACACACACACACACCTCCTCCAAAACATATTCTTGCCATTCCTAATTTAAAAGCTCCTGTCCTGGTTAACAGTGTCCGCCGTAAGATTGGGGTCAAAGAAAAATATATATAACAAAGGCAAAATAATCAGGTCGGGAGGAAAGATGTTTGTTCCTGCCCTGGTTTTTTTTTTTTTTTTTAAAGATTTTATTTAGCCTTTTACTTTTCTCCTTCTTGCTTCTATCTTTGCAAAATATTTAAGGAAGTCCTCGACTTAATGGCAGCTCATTTAGGGACCGTTCAACGTGACACCACCAATGAAAAAAGTAACTTGTGGCTGATTTTCGCACTTATGGCCGTTGCAGCATCCCCGTTTGTCACGTGATTGCAGACTCAGAGGTTTGGCAACTGACTCGTATTTACGACGGTTTGTAGCATCCCCGGGGTCACGTGATCCGCTTTTGCGACCTTCTGAGCAGCAAAGTCAAGGGGGAAACCAGATTCACTTACCAACCGGTTTACTCATTTAACAACTGCAGTGATTCACTTAACAAACGTGGCAAGAAAAGTGGTAAAAATGGGGGCTAGACTCGCTTAAGAAATGTCTCGCTTAGTGACACAAATTTTGGGCTCTGTTGTGGTCTTAAGTCGAGGACTACCCTGTATCTGGATCCAAGAGGCAGCAGCCACCAGGCTAAAAAAAGGTATTAAAACAGTCGATCAGATGGAGGAGATATGATTTTATGCACGGAGGAAAGATTTCGGTGGGGGAAATCCATCTTGTACGACAGCAGTTGGTTTCCAATATCCATTTTCGCTCATGCTTAAAATGCTTGATGGTTTTTCTCCTCGTGAGTTTGCGTCCCGCTAATGAAATGTGTTTCCATGCCCCAGCAGGCAAAACAGCAACCCTCGGCTGCAAACATGCCGAGACGCAGAATGAAATAAGTAGGATCATAAATAAAATTAATACTTAAATGAAGCCGGGGAAGTAATTGTTTTTAAATGGGCCATTTTGTAGCTTGCTTTTTTCCCCTTCTTTTTACATTAATGCATCAAAGGCCTTGGACGGATGCTGTCTTCTGGACATTAAATAAAATGTGGTTTTCTTCCCCGCCACACACAACTATTAAATTTGCTTTACCTCCTCATTTGATGTACGACCCCTGCTACCTATCCAGTTACTCCCGGGTCTTCTGCCGAATAGTACCCATATTTTCTTAATTTTGACTAGAATACGAGCACCGAGAGATCTCTGTCAGTTCTCGTAACAAGAGCAGGCTTCGGTTTTTAGAGAAATGAATCAGGTTTTCTTGACGGCAGAGAATAAATGGCAGGGAAGGGTTTTCAAATGTGCATTCACAGAGTCCTTGACTTACAACCGTAACTCAGCCCAAAATTACAATCGTAAATTGTGCTGCTTTGTTAAGCGGCTTGTCACACGACTGATCCAGTTTTAAGACCGTCGTTAAGCAAAGCCCTTGTCGATCATGGGTGCTTTTTGCCAGAAAGCAGGAATAAACACCTACCTTGGCGTAAACAATTTGACCAATTGACCGCCGGACGCTGCAAATCGGTGTAAAATGTGGGCCAGTGACGAAGGGCGCAAAATGTGAACAGGTGACCGTGAGGGATCGGCCATCAGAATTTCTAATCGGGGTCATAATTTTGGGACGGGCTTTTGCCATTTCAAATAACCACTAATGGTGACTGGTCGTAAGTGAAGGACATTCTTACCAGTGTGTACAGTGGCAAATACAGTTAATCTTCGGCTAACAACAGTTTGTTTAATGACTGTTTGAAGTTAGGACGGCACTGAAAAAAGTGACTTGTGTCCATTTCTCACACTTATGACCTTTGTCACATCCCCAGTCAGGTGATCAAAATCTGAATGCTTGGCAACAGGCAGGTATTTATGAAATTGATTCGCTTTACGACCAGTGACCCACTTTACAACCATTGTAAAAACAGTTGTGAAATCAAGTCTGGCCTCCTAACGCCTCGACTTATGACCCCAATGACTTACCATTGAAATTCCAGGTTCCTCTGTGGTCGTACGTCGACAACTACCTTCATAGGTATATAAAACCCTTTTTCTACGGGATAGAGTAAAAAAAAAAGTCATTTGAGATGTATTAAACACAGAAAGTTCTCAACTTACAACCACAACTGAGCCCCAAATGTATGTTGCTAAGTGAGACATTTGTTCAGTTTTGCCCCATTTTACGACCTTTCTGGCCACAGTTAAGGTCGTTAAGTGAATCACTGGAGTTTTTAAAGTTAATAACCCAGTTGTTAAGTGAACCTGGCTTACCCATTGACTTTGCGTGTCAGAATGTCGCAAATGGGGATCACATGACCGTCACAAATACGAGACAGTTCCCAAGCATCTGAATTTTGACCCCGGGACCTTGGGGATGCTGCGACGGTCGTTAAGTGTGAAAAACAGCCCCATTGTAACTTCGCGCAGACACTAAGCGAACTGTTGTAAGTCGAGGCCTGCCTGAAGAGCCAATGTTATCGTATTCCCCAACTTACAGCCGTGTGTTTTGTTTGATTCTAGGCGACGAAAGTCAGGAGATTAAAAAACAGATCACGGGGATGAGAAGATTGCTGAACGACAACACGGGGCGGATCTACCAGCGAGTGGGGAAAGAAGGAGAAAAGTTGAAGGAAGAAGTCCAGGAATTGGACCTGGGATGGACTCCCCGTCTGAATCCTCCCGCGGACACCTCCGGACACCTCCAGCCATTGGCGAGCGGGGCCTGGAACGAATTGTCTCCCCAGGCTGGACCCTATTCAGGGCAGTACGGCACCCGCTCCAAAACCTCCTTCCAGAACCAGGCCAGGAGCCTGGGCGCAAACGGTACGATGTAGATCTTAGGTTTCCTAACCATAAACCACGATTAATGGGGTTTTTCACTACGCCAAGTTCCTGGGTCACAAAGGAAGACGAAACCCTTGGTAATATGGAAAACTCCCGAGCTTTTTTTACCTTCCCCTTACCTGACAGGTAGTCCTCGAATTACGATCAAAAATCGAGCCCAACATTTCCATTTCCGTGGTTAAGAGAAGCATTTGTCAAGGGCCCCCGTTTTACGACCTTGCTCGCCACGGTTGTGAAGTGAATCACTGTGGTTGATAAGTTAGTGAATCTGGCTTCCTTGTTGACTTTGCTCGTCAGGAGGTCGCAAAAGGATACTGCAACGGTCATAAGTATGACTCAGTTGCCCAGAAATCTTGATCGTGTGACCGTAGGTTGCTGCAACGATCAAAAGTGTGAAAAATGAATCTCAATTATTAAAAATGAACGTCTATAAAAATTAAAATTATGGTACCCACATAGCTGACTTGTTGATTGGGAGGGGTCTGGTGGACTAGAGGGGGAGCTCTGGCCTCAGAATCAGGAGGCTGTGAGTTCGATCCTCGGTAGAGGCAGATATTTCTCTCTCTGGGCACAATGAGAATATATCTGCCGAACAGAACTCCTCACTGGCGACAGGAAGAGCATCTGGCCAGTAAACACTCTGCTAGCTTCATTCAGTTGCCCAAACTCCACCCCACAAGGGATTATGGGATCATTAATAGAAAATGATGATGATAGCTGACTTGACTGAAACAAGCTATGAGAATCAAAGATGGAGGGAATATTATGGGATGCTCCAGAGGGTTTTATGAACCTCAACATGGTGCATTGAAAAGCTGGAGACTATGGCTCTGATGATGCAAGTGGTCCCTTCTCTGAACATTAAAAAGTTTGCCACTTTGAATGTCACAGTCTCCCTTTTAGCAGATGCCACTTGAAGGGCCAGGATGGAGTTCAGTTTATATCGGTTTCTCTTTATGACGAGAGAGAGGCCTTACTGCCCTTGCTTCTTGAGTTAAACATCTAATTGCATTTTTAAAAACTTAATATACAGGTAAACCTCAACATACAACCCCAATTGGGACCAATGTTTATGTCGCTATACGAGAAAGTTGTTGAGTTTTGCGCCATTTTACGACTTTTACGGGCAGAATCGTTTAATGAATGACTGCCATGAAGTTTGTAACACGGTCATTAAGTGAATCATTGAAGTTGTGACATTAGTCACACGGTTGTTAAGTGAATCTGGTTTCCCCATTGACTTTGCTGGTCAGAAGGTCGCAAAAGGGGATCACGTGATGCTACAACCGTCATAAATATGAGTCAGTTGCCAAGCGTCTGAATTTTGATCAGGTGGCCATGGGGATAGTGCAACGGTTGTAAATGTAAAAGATAATCCTTTTTTCAGCCCCATTGTAACTTTGGTCACTAAACAAACCTTTGTAAGTCAAGGACTGCCTGCATTATTTCAATTGCCATAAATGATATAAACTAGATAACACAATGACGTGAAGTTGATGTAATGCAGTCTGCTCTAATCTTCCGAAGAAAGATTAAACCAAAAAAAGTTCATAAATATGTATGATGTGAAGAGAGCCCTGCTTTTGACTTAAAATATTAGCCGTTTTCTTTCCTTATTTTTTCTCCTATTTATTGTATATAAAGGAGATTTACATGAGTAATTTCTGCCGAAGCTAATGGGAATGAAAATGTAATCCCTCCGTGCCCCACTGGGAAAACGAACGTTTCACTTATTTATTTTTCCTCTTTGGGGGTCTTTGGCGCTTCACACCCTCATTAGGAATGCATTATATTTGTCGCAGAAAAAAATTAATTCCAGCATATTTGGCTTCGTGCAAACGTGGCCACCGTCCTCATCAGAATATTAAGGAGCAGGAAGGATCAATACGGATAATTTTGGGTGACAATCCTAAGGGGGACCTTGGATTTCTATTGCTAAATTGAGCGGTTCTTAAGTAAAATGTCATGTAACTGCACCGCTTAGCAACTGTGGATAAGCAGGAACCGTGCAGTTGTTAAGTGAGGACCTCATAGCAATGGCAAGAGCACTTGGAATTATACAGTAGTCCTCCATGTACGACCACGATGGAGCCAGGAATGTCTGTTGCTAAGTGAGAAATTTGTTAAGTGAATTTTGTCCCATGTTACAAATTCTCTCGCCATGTTTGTTAAATGGATCACTGCAGTGGATAAGTTAGTACGACCGTTGTTAAGCGAATTGGGCTTCCCCCTTGATTTTGTTTGTCCGATGGTCGCAAAAGGGGATTGCGTAACCCTGGGATGCTGCAACCGTCATAAATACGAATCAGTTGCCAAGCGTCTAATTTGGATCACGACAGTCATAAGTGTGAAAAGCAGCCCTAATTCCCTTTTCTCAGTGCCGTTGTAACCGAGTGGTCGCTAAAGAAACCGTTGTAACTCGAGAACCACCTGCCTTATGTCGTATTCTCAAAAGCCGGACCAGCAAGGGCTGCTCGTGTAAAGGAGGTGTGGCTGCGACTTCCGTTGTGCTCTCTACGAACTACGCTCCACAACGCAAAGGCAGCCCGCTGCATGTTTTGACGAGAGTTGCCGTTTTTGTGGCCTCCTCTGCACATTTACACAATCCGAAGAGGAAGGCAATAAATCCAGGCCTGTCACAAAGTCACAAAGCTGGAAAGATTGAATTTTGGGTTTTGGCTGCTTCCCGGCTGCAAGTAGAAGCCCCTGGAGACGTTGCGTGGGGCAAGGAGGGCTAATGGCGTGAATTTCTTTCATTTTTCAGGAGAAACCCCGGTGGCCAATGCCGCCCCCTCCTCTTCTGGATCGAACTGTTGCACTTGCAATTGTCAACCTGCTCTGCAGGCCATCCTTCAGGAGCTGAAGACCATGAGGAAGATCATGCAGATCCAAGCCGGTAGGACAGGCGGTGGTTCAAACCAACATACAAACGGTGTTTGTACATACAAACAACATACATACAAACATACAGACCCTCTCTCTCTTTCTTTCTCTCCTTCCCTCTCTCTCTCTCTCTTTCTCCCTTCTCTCTCTCTCTCTCTCTTTCTCCCTTCTTTTTCTCTCTCCCTCTCTTCTCTCTCTCTTTCTCTCCCTCTATCCCTCTCTCTCTTCCTCCCTCTCCCTCGCTCGCTCTCTTTCTCTCCCTCCCTCTCTTGCTCTCATTTTACGGGGTTGGCCTCAAAGAAAACGTCTATGGAGATTGTCCCAAAAGTCCCTATTTTTCCCCAAGAGGCAACTGAACTTCCTTGGATTTTCTTTGAAGAGGTTCTGCTTCTTCAGCTCTGAGTTGATCTGAACTGAACGGAGGAAGCTTTTGGGATGAGAAGTGAAGCGCCTTCAAGGAAAAACCAAGGGAGTCCAGCCGCCTTTTGGGAAGGCGTCTACGGAGATTCCCAAACATCCAAGCCATGGTTGTCCCAGAGGTGGCTTTCCAAAAGTCTTCCTTGGTTTCCCCTGAAGACGTTTCGCTTCTCATCCAAGAATCATCCAGTCAGAGCTGAAGAAGCTTCTTGGATGAGAAGTGAAAGTGAAAAACAAGACAATCTAGTTGCCTCTTGGAAAAGAACCTCTGGGACAACTGTGACCTGGATGACGGGGAATCTCCATAAACACACAACTTCATGGCTTTCTTTAATAATTGTCTATGGAGGTTCTCCGTCATCCAGGTCACCTTTGTCCCAAAGTCAGCTGGATTTCTTTGGGGGGGGGGGTGTTCCCCTGAAGAGGTTTTGCTTCTCATCCAAGAAACTTCTTCAGTTCTGAGTTGATCTGAACCGAACTGAAGAAACTGAGGAAGCTTCTGGGATGAGAAGCAAAACCTCTTCATGGAAAAACAAAGTCCAGCAGCCTTTTCGCAGGTGAGGGGGAAGCACCTTTGGGGTCTCAAAGAAAATGTTTATTAAAGAAAAGTAGGGGTGGTTTGTGGGTTTTTTTGCTTTTTATCGACCAAGTGTCCCTGGCAGTCCTCCATTTACGACCACAAATTCATCAGTTTTGCTTGCCTTCCGTTCCACAGAAGACATGTTGCTTTCTTTAGATGACTTGGCAACTTGGAAGATGTGTTGAGTTGAATTCCCAGAATTCCCCAGCAAGGGGAATTCTGGGAGTTGAAGTCCACAGGTTGATGTCCACGGTTGGACATCCTTATGGACCAGGTTCATCCCAAGCATTAAGTCACAAAGCAGCTCAGCACAATTTGACTTAGAGCAGAGGTGTCTTAAACTTTGACAACTTTAAGACCTGTGGACTTCAACTCCCAGAATCCCCCCCCGACTAGGGAATTCTGGGAATTGAAGTCCACTGATCTTAAAAGGGGCAAAGCTGAAAAACATCGCTTGAGATGTTCTTTCGACATCTTTGCTCATGGAGATGCTTGCAGAGATCGCTCCCTGCATCCCCATCCTTGTTTCCTTCCGGGACTCTGTGGAAGCCGTTGGGTAGAGGTGATGATGCAGAGATGGGAAGCAAAATTTGTCCTCTGATAATCCAATTTTCTCAAACTTCTCACCTCTTTTTTTTTCTTTCAGCAGCTGCCCAGAACCGACCACAGCCGCCAGTTCCTCCGGCTACCTTGCAGAAACCCACAGTCTCAAGGAAGAGGAATAAAAAGAAAAAAGCGGCCCCAAAGACTGTTGAGCCCCTGACTGTGAAGCAGAAACCGGGCGCTGTGGAGGACGACAGAAAGTTACCTGCGAATTCGGGCAGGTTGAGCGTGGAAGGGGCGGAGCCTCCGGTTTCAGGATTCGGCATCGTGCTCGAATCTTCGTCTTCGGATGTAAGTGGACGAGATGCGATGGATTGCAGGCAATCCTCCACTTAATAACGGTCTGTTTAGCGACTGTCCAAAGTTACAACGGCACTGAAAATAGTGACTTGTGACCGTTTCTCACACTTACGACCGTTGCAGCATCCCCGTGCCCGCGTGATCAAAATTCAGAGGTTTGGCAATTGATTCATATTTATGACGGTTGCAGGGTCCCAGGTCAGCGATCCCCTTTTGCGACCTTCTGATGAGCAAATGTCAAGGGGGAAGCCATATTTCACTTAACGTCCGCATTATTAATTTAATAGCTGCAGTGATTCACTTAGCAACGGTGGCAAGAAAGGTGGTGAAATGGGGTAAACTCACGATGAATGTTTCACTTAGGAAGTTTCGGCTCAATCGTGGTTGTAAGCGAAGGACTACCTATATTGAAAACCTTCCATCTTTTATTAAATAATAACAATAATGTTCACGATAATTCTGGGCCAGTGTCCTCCATTTTCCTAGCAATTCTTAGAATAACGTTGCTTTCCCAAGGGACATTTCATTCATCCATCAGACGGAACATCAAACCTGATCGAATATATGCTGTATATGTCCCACATACATCATTTTTTTCCCTCGGAAGAGATTGGTGTGCACTGGGTGACTTTGGGCCAATCACCAGGAGAAAGGGAGTTCTAGTTCCGCCTTAGGCATGAGACTCAGCTGGGTGACTTTGTAAGTGGAGGACTAGCCATAGCTTTGCAAGGGCACTATAAGAGCTGGAAAAGGGTATTTGATATATCCCCCCCCCCTTTTCGAATTGGACATTTGTTGAACAATTGTCTGGGAAGGCGAAAAAAACCGCTTTGGATCTTTGTTGGAGACAAAGTTGGCAAAGTTCACGGGGGAGGGAGAAGCCGAGCATTCATTTCTACAATGGACTTTCCTCCCCCCCCCCCTTTTCGAGAAGACAGTTTCCAATTTCCTAAATGCACCCAGAACACAGAACCTAATTAAATTCGGTATCAGTGATCGTAAAGGAAGGAAATTGTGTAGAGGATACGGTGCCTTTCTATGGAAAAGTGTAAACTAATAATGCAAAAGAAGGAGCAGTCTGATAATTCACTTACACGGAGGCCAGCTATGCCTGGTAATCAGATTAGTATCTCATACCCCTAAGATCCGTATCGCAGTCCATAGTAAAGGACTTGATGCATTTTTGTGTGTGTTGCTGGTGCTGTAATTAAAATTAAAATGTCTGGAAGGAGGAGGGGACCGGGAACTTATTCTTTAGTTTTACGACTTAAGTCTGAATTTTATTTTAATTTCGTTTTTAATCAGAATTTTGAACACACAGGCTCCATCTTTTAAAGCACATGCATGCAAAATTGAAGTCTGATTGAAAATCTTGGTTTTCTAGACTTTGCTCTTGTTGGATTTTCCAATTTTTGGATTTTTTAAAATAAGTTTTCATCGGGTACTTATTAAAACACGGTGTTAAGAATATAGTTTTGGGGCATAAATGGACAATATTCTCAATGAAGATTTCACAAGTGCTATGATGTTTGTTTGGGTTTAATCTCGAGAATTCAGCCTTATGGTACTTTGAGTCCAGGAACTGATGGACAATTCTCCTTCTAAATATATTTTCTGTTTATTTCAATAAAAGGCTAATAATATGTCGAACTGGCAAAGAGAGTAACTGTTAATCAATTACAACATTTTATAAATGCTCAGGATTAATTCTAATTGGCGGTTTACTCATTTTAGCCCAACAAAGTTGAACAAATATTAGTGTTAATTATATACACAATTGCCTTGATTATTTTCTGTCATCAAACTCTGTTTAACTGTAAAACCATACTTGGAGAATGGGCGTGGGAAGCTCAATCGGGTACTGATTGCTTGCAATTGAAGGATAACTCCCCACTAAAGGAATCTGGAATAAATCAGCATTTTATTTTATGTGACCGGAATACAAACGGATTCATTTAGGAAACATACACAAAGAAAATTGCAGATCACTTTCATTGGATCTCTAATTGAAGCCTGATCTTCCCTGTGCAGAACCTTGATGAAGAAACTTATTTCAATCTTTTTCTAAAATAAGATTTTTGACAGATTGATGGTCCAGCTTTTTTCAGGATTATTGTTGTGACGATGGGATAATCTGCTCCTTAGAAACAGCAGTTATAGAAGATAATGGGTGCTTGCTACAGAAGATTATCTAATTTTATTCTGAATTCTGACACTGCCTTGGAATTCATTAATTACGCTGTTTTTAACCTGGTTTTGGTCTGCCAGAGTGGAAGCTGAAGTGACTAACTTAATCTCAGATCAAATCTGTAAAATTTACAATTGCCCTTTGCCTTGGATAGTTAATTGGCTGATTATTAATAGACAGAGAAAGGGACAGTTTACAATCCAGGGCTTTGTGCAAGTGTCTCTCCAGTTAAGTGTGTGTGGTTGTGTCTCAAGGGCAAGTGGTACTTTTTCTGGAAAGTTGTGACTTCCAAACTCACTGAATGGTTATTTACTAGTTAACTGTTTTGTCCCCTGCAAAATGCATACTACTTCCAGCTGTCACAAATCCTAGCATTTAAGTAGGGTTTGTAGTAACTTAAGGTCAACTAGTCCTGGTACAGGAAATCCTTGACTTATGACCCCAATTGAGCCCAATATTTCCGTTGCTAAGCGAGACAGTTGTTAGGTTTTGCCTCCTTTTACAACCTTTCTTGCCACAGTTGTTAAGAAAATCACTGCAATTGTCAAAGTTAGCCACTTGGTTGTGAAGTGAATATGGCTTCCGCATTGATGTTGCTTGTCAGAAGGTCGCAAAAGGGGATCACGTGATGCTGGGACGCTGCGACTGTCATAACTATGAGTCAGTTGCCACGCGTACGAATTTTGATCACGTGATCACCGGGATGCTGCAACAGTCGTAAGTGGGAAAAACGGACATAGGTCACTTTTTTCAGTGCGGGTGTAGTTTCAAATGGTCACTAAATGAATGGATGCAAGATGAGGATTATCCGTAAACATGAGACGCATACACATAATCATCTGCTTGAAGGATGAGATAAGATATATGATATAAAACATAAATTATTGCATAGGATATAAGATACAAGATATAAGTTATAAGTTAATCTTTATTGTCGCTTTTTTCTGTGAAAACACACTGTGAAGACAGATTAAAAAATAAAATGATGATGCTTGCTCTCAAAAGAAAATAAATGGATGCTATACACATACATGTATGCACATACATATGGTTATCTATCCATCCATCCACACATGTACATCCACACACAAACACACACATATCGATACATATATTAATTGCAGTCCATTTTGAATACAGAGCAAAAAAAAAGTGTCTTGAGAGTTAACAAGATTTTCCCTGATTCCTAATATTTATTAACAATAATAATGTGTTGACCTGATAGGGAATGTATTATTTCCCACTCACGTTTTAAATGGAGGGTTAACCTTGTCAATCCAGTGAATGAAAAGTCTTCTGGCACCAGTTTAATATATTTGTGTCGGTGGGTAATACGGCCCAACTCCTGCATTTGCTTCGCCCTCAGAATGAGGATGCTGTTAATCCTGCCTTATTATTCCATTTTTCCCCCTTTTTTCTGATAGCCAGAAGTACAGCTTGCTGAAGGTTTTGACGTTTTTATGCCTAAATCACAACTGGACTCTATCTTAGCAAATTACACTCGCTCAGGAAGTCTCCTCTTTCGAAAACTGGTGTGCGCGTTTTTTGACGACAAGACGTTGGCCAACTCTCTGCCGAATGGCAAAAGGAAAAGGGGCCTCAATGACAACCGGAAAGGATTAGACCAAAATATTGTGGGTGCAATAAAAGGTATTTATTTTTCCCTACTTTTTTATACCCCTCCTTTTCCAAAGTCTTCTCAACATGGGGAGGAGGTTTCGCACCTGGTAGCCCTGTCAGCACAATTGAGTCCCAAATTTTATGGCTAAGCGAGACAGTTGTTATGTGAGTTTTGCTCCATTTTACAACCTTCCTTGCCACAGTCGTTAAGTGAATCGCTGCAATCGCTAAATTAGTAGCACAGTTGTTAAATGGATCTGGCTTCCCCTGGACTTGGCTTGTTGGAAGGTCCCCAAAGGGGATCAAGTGATACAGGACACTGCGACTGGCATAAATATGAGTCTATTGCCATCATTTACAACCGTTCAAAGTTACCACCTCATGAAAAAATGGTGATTTAGGACTATTTTTCAGACTTACGGCCGTTGCAGCATCCCCATGGTTACGTTATCAAAATTCAGATGCTTGGTAACTGATTTGTATTTATGACAGTTGCAGGGTCCCTGGTCATTTTTTGCAACCTTCTAATAAGATGAGTCAATGAGGAAGACAATTCACTTAATAACCGTGTTACTAACTTAACAAGGAAGGTCATAAAGCATGGCAAAACTCACTATCAATCATCCATCCATCCAAAAGTTTCCTTTGCTAAGCATCTTGTTTAGCAACTTTGAGCTCAATTGTGGTTAAAGACTGTGTGTGTGTGTGTGTAAATGAGCTCAACTGTGGTCCTAAGTCAAAGGCTACAAGCGCGCACACACACACACACAGACACATCTCAAGTATGCCTCTGAAGCAGTTTTCAGTGCCATCCAGCTGCCAATCTCCCTCAAGTGGCACCAGTAGGCACCACTCTGACCAGAAGGCTCCTTTTATTGACCTGCCGGTGAGGAAGTCTTCTTGGCTTCAGCAGGGTCTCTCCTAGCAGGAGTAGGAAGCGATGCCGTGGTGGGACTCCGCTCCGCCTGGCTCCATTCACCCAAGTTGACTTTGCAAAGCTGTTCTTCAGGAGACTGTAGTCCCATTTATTTCTTCTGCTGGCTCCGTCGGCCTTCGGTCCCATTCAGAATCAGAAGGCCTTGTTGTCCACTTGGCACCATGAAGAGATGCTTTCCAGAAGATCTGGCCCCAGACTTTGCACTGCTCTTCCCCGCGAGTCCAGAGGGAGCAGGTTCTGCCCGATAAATCAGTTAGGGGGGGGTGCAAAGACTTTTGGGAGATATAATTCATTTCATTTCCAATTTCCCTGTGGATGCTTGTTTTACTACCAGAGTAAAACTATCAACAAAGAGGATGCTAATAAGGCCATTAAAAGCATTGTCGTTGAGTGGAGTTTTTGATGTCAAACCTGGCTTGGCTTCCAAACTGATTTTTTTCCACATTTTTCCCCTTGTCTCTGCTCCTTGCCTCAAATACACCCTTAAGTCAGATCTCAGCTTCAGAGGTCTGGTCTAAAACTTATTTTCTCCTTAAGTTCCCTCCAGAGACAATTATGAAAAAATATGGTTGCATATCTTTCTACACCTCCTCTTTCCAAAAATGGGATGGGGGGGGGGACCCTCAAACCTGGCTAAATCCACATGATGTGATGTGACTCCTGCCCAAACAACCTGAGTTGTGGTCCTCAAAGATGAAAAGCAGGCTCGTTCCTACCCAGTCCCGTTCTTTTTAAACAACCATGTTAGATAGTTTGCTGGAGCTCATGTTTTCCTCTGTTTCTGAAATGCTCCTTAATTAAGGAAATATATTGGCCTCTGGCTTCCTAAAACGTTGAAACGTACTCGTAAGCCAAAGAAAGGAATCGTTGGTCTGTTGGTTGAGGACATCATTCGTCATTCTCTCTCTGATGTCTTTTCCAAGTGGATCCTTGGTTGTCTCTGAGCTTGGCGGTTTTCTTGCAGACGTTTCATGACCCAACTAGGGAACGTCATCCGTGCTAGAGTGGAAGAGAAGGAGAGGAGAAGGACTGCGGGGTTCTTGACTGGGTGGCTTTGTTGCAGACGTTTCATGACCCAGCTAGATAACCTCATCAGCGAACCCCATTCCTTCTAGCACTGATCAAGTTACCTAGTTGGGTCATGAAACGTCTGCAAGAAAGCCCCCAAGGGTGGAGGGTTCGTTTTCCGAGCTTCTGGGTTAGTTTCCAAATGTTTTGTTACCAGGCTAGGTTCCATCTCAGGGGAATTGAGGGAACGTCAGCTTATAAAGACTCGGTGTGGTCAGTGGGTCTTGTGATGGGGAGATCATATCAGGTGAGGATCTTGTGGTGGGCCAGGTGTGGGTCGCATCAAGTGAGGGTCTCACTTGCTGCAACCCACACCTGACCCACCACAAGACCCTCACCTGAGGTCATCTCCCCATCACAAGACCCTCACCTGACACATCCAAACCTGACCCATCACAAGAGCTACTGACCACACAGAGCCCTTATAAGCAGAACAACATCAACACTGACCTCCTCCCAACTCCACTGAAGACGTTACATAGCCTGGTAATGAAACGTTTGGAAACCAACCCACAAGCTCGGAGGTCGAACCCCCACCCACATTCTAACCCTGAGCTATAGAAATTCGCCCCCATCGCAAAAACCCCAAGTGGTCAGAGAGCACCAAGGACCCCACAGATCAACCCTGAGCAGCCGAGGGTCGAAGCCCACACTTCTTCAACATTTCTCTTCTCCTCCAAGTGAAAGTTCAAAACGTCTCCTTCCTCTGGTGGCTTTCTCTTCCTCAAGGGCTTCTTCTTGATTTACATGTCTGTGAAACAGGATGTGAGAAGCGGTGGGTGGAGAGCAGAGCCGGGGGGGCATCTGGAGAGCAGACCCAGGGGGGCATCGTCTTAGAAGAGATTTTTTTGTGGGTGTTTGCTCGGAAGCTTTGCAAGTAGCCCTTTATATTTATATTTTATATTTTAGGAAATGTATACATGGTGACTCAAGGCGGCTTACAAGAACATGAAAACCTCATATATATAAAACAATAAAACCAATAACTAATTGGCTTACAACAGTTCATTTAGTGACTGCTTGAAGTTACAACAGAGCTGAAAAAAGGGAGTTGTCATCGTTTCTCACACTTATGGCCATTGCAGTATCTCGATGGTCATGTGGTTTACATTTGGATGCTTAACATCCGACTCACATTTATAACGGCCACAGTGTCTCGGGATCCCCTTTTGCGACCTTTTGACCAGCAAAACCAAGGGGGCAGCCAGATTCACTTAACAACCGCGTTGCTAACTTAACAACTGCCGCGATTGGCTTAACAACTCCGGCAAGAAAAGTTGGCAAAACGGGGCCAAACTCACTTAACAAATGTCTCGCTTAGCAGCAGCCGCTCAATTGTGGTCGTAAGTCGAGGACTGTCTGCCTTGTTCGGTTTTGCTTCCTCACTTGCTTTGTTCCTTTGTTTCCCCCCTTGCAGTGTTCACAGAGAAATACTGCACTGTAAACCACGTGGATAAACTTCCTGGCCCCAGGGACTGGGTGCAGATTCTGCAGGACCAGATCAAGCTGGCCAGAAGGCGGTTGAAAAGAGGATCCGGTGAGTGAGGAGAAGCCCGGAGGGAGGGGAGGGGAGGGGAGTAGGTGGAGCAGAAAGGCAAGAAGACCCCGAGGATCCTGTCGTGAAGTTTGAGGAAGCGGGGGGGGGGGGTTATGCCTGGGACATCTCTCTCCTTCCTCCTCCGTGTTCTCAGCCTGGAGTGAAGGTGGAAATCACCTGGATCCAGAAGTTCTCCTTTCCTGGGGTTGCTTTCCATGGGCCTAAATCTCAACTATCTTGCAGGGTGGGCTGAGAGAGCTCTCGGACTCTTCGTCTGCAGTCCCCTTTTTTCAGTGCTGTGGTAATTTTGAACGGTCAGTAAACAAACTGTTGTAAGCCGAGGACTATACAACAGTTCATTTCGGAACTGTTCAAACAGGACTGAAAAAAGTGACTTGTGACCATTTTTCACACTTACGACCCTTGCAGCATCCCCGTGGTCATGTGATTTGCATTCGGGTACTTGACAACTGACTCACACTTATGACGGTCGCAGTGATCCCCCTTTGTGACTTTCTGACGAGCAAAGTCAAAGCGGAAGCTGGATTCACTTAACAACCGGCTTACTAATTTAAGAAACATAGTGTTTCACTTAATGAACGTGGTGACGAAGGTCGTAAAATGGGGCAGAACTCACGAAAGAAATGTTTTGCTTAGCAGCAGAAATGTTGGGCTCCATTGTGTTCATAAGTCGAGGACTACCTGTATTTTAAAAGTCTCAATATCCCATCATCCTGAACTGGTGGCGCCTTATGGGGGTTGCAGTGCAAAAAATGGAGAGCTACGGGTTGGGGAAACGCCGGCTAGTTTCTGTCTCACCTCTAACTCCAAAATTCTAGCAGATAATAATGAGGCTACGGAGCATTTAAGATATATTTTTTTAAAATTTATGCATTTGATGCCCTTTGAAGTTAATCCATCTCCAGGATTAATGTTCCCCAGGTAACGTTTCAAAGCAAAATACACAACTTCTCAAAAGAGCATCATTCGCATTTTCAAAAAAACGTTTTTCCCCTTTCTTAAAAGAATAGGACACACACGGGATTAAGTAATCCCTGCCACATTGACATTTCAAGCAGCAGCAGCAGGAGGAAAGAGAATAAAAATGGTTTTTAAGCCCATCAAAAGAGGGAATAACAGAGCTGGGAGGGACCCTCAGAGGCCTTCTAGTCCAACCCCCTCTTCAGGCAGGGAAACCCATACCATTTCAGACAAGTGGCTGTCCACTTGTCTCTTCTTAAAAATGTCCAGTAGAAGAGATGTGTGTAATCACAGGTTCTCACAGGCTGCTTTTACCCAAAGAATGGGAACGACATCACAAAAGTTGTGTTGCAAATTCCAGCCCTTCTGGGTAGACAGGTAGTCCTCAAATTACAGCAATTCCTTTAGTTTCAAAGTTACAACGGCATGGAACAAGATGACTTAGAGCCCCTTTTTTCACACTTATGACTGTTGCAGAGCCTCCCTGTGGTCAGGCGATGAAAATTCAGACGCTTGGCAACTAACTCCTATTTGTGACGGTCGCAGTGTCCCGGGGTCACGTGATCCCCTTTTGCGGTCTTCTGAGTCAACGGGGAAGCCAGATTCACTTAACAACTGTGTTACACACTGAACAAAACTGCAGTGATTCACTTAACAGCCGTGGCAAGAAAGGTCCTAAAATGAGGCAAGGCTCACTTAACAGACATCTTGCAGCAGATAGTTTGGGCTCAATTGTGGTCGTAAGTCGAGGACTAAGGCGAAATGTTGCAGAGGAAGGAGCGATTTAGCCGAGATGCCAGCCGGCTCTGCCTCCGCTGGCATCTCCAGAAGCATTTTAGGAATGAGAAGACAGGCGGGGACACGTTTGGATCAATCCTTAGAGAGAGAGAGGAGGATTTTGCAGCTGGGCCTTGGCCGTTAAGGTTTTCAATGGAAAATAATCTCAGCTAGGCCGAATCCCTATGAAACCAGTCAGGCGATTTAGCATTGCTTCCGTTTTAAAATGACAAAGGCCAGGGCAGGAGGCAGGACAAGAAGCAACAGGTGGAAACTCATCCAGGAGAGAAGCAACCTGGAATGAAAGAGAAGCTTCCCAACAGGGAGGGCAGTGAATCAGAGGAATGGCTTCCCTTCAGACGTGGTGGGGGCTTCATCACCTGGAGTTTTTAAGTTTTTAAGAACAGCCATGTTTATCTGGAGTGGTATAGGCTAGAGTCTCCTGCTTGACCAGGAGGTTGGCCTAGAAGACCTCCAAGGTCTTTTCCAGCTCTGATTGACCGAGCGACTCTTCTGATGCCCCTAGTAACACCCCTGCTGCTCTCTCTTTTGCTTTTGAAAAAGTACTTTGACTTTTCAGTGTTTTGCGTCATTTTGTCAAGCGGTAGTTACGCTCTGCTTTGTACCTTTGTTTTCAAAGTTTGGCCTTTTTCCTAGAATTCATTGCAGCAAAGAAAGGTTTGGCTGAGAAAAAAATGTTATCAACAAAAGTGCACTGAAGTGGATTTTTGGAATGCCGCTTTACGAATTTAAAGTCATATTTTCCACTTTGTATCCTTAATGCAGTGGTGGGTTTTTTTTAAAAAAAATGTAATTAAACTATTTTTTATGTGGCTTGGCATTTTTCCTGCTCAGTTCAGTTATTGATTTACACCCGAAAAGGATTTCACATATTAGTGTGTGGGTGCATTATGCCGCAGTAAAATCCTTTCCACTTTAAAAGTTGATCAGCCTTCGGTCAGGGACAAATGTAATTTTGGTTGAAGCAGCTCTTCAACCCGAATCCCCTTAAGCAGAAGTCACAGAGGAGCAGTGCTCAAGAAAAGAGGTCAAGTCGGCAACTGTACAACTGAAGCTCTGCCTTCTTCTTACACGCATGGGTTGGGCTTTTTAACGTCACTGGGTGAGAAGTTTAAAAAACAAAATACACTAAACTAAGCTAAAGAAAGTGCTAAAGTACTAAAGTATTAAAATTGTAAACAACTGTTTACAATTACAAGAAAAGGATTAATCACAACCGATAACCAACAAAACAAAATTCTAAGCAATCTAAACGTATCGCTTATATATCAAATCAGAGGTGGGTTGCTTCCGGGTTGGGGAGGATCGGGCGAACTGGTTGTAGCGGCAGCGGGAAGCTCCACCCACCTGCCTGGATGCTTCTGCACATGCGCAGAAGTGTCGCCTGCACATGCGTGAGCCCGCCTGAACCGGTAGTAAAAAAATTAGCAACTCATCACTGTCTCAAATGTTAAACAATATACAATATACTGATGAGATTACCTAGTTGGATCATGAGACATCTGCAAGAAACCAAGCTCAGAGAGCACCAAGGGCCCCACAGTTCTCCTCCTCCCTCCTCCTGTCTGCAAACCCTTCTCCCTTCCAGAACTGATGATGTTACCTAGTTGGGTTATTAAAATGTCTTGAAGAAAACAATCAAGCTCAGAGAGCACCAAAGTCCCCACAGTTTTCTTCTTTCTCCTCCTCCTTCTCTTCTCTACAAACCCCACCCTCCTCTAGAACAGACGCTGTTACATACTTGGGCCATGAAATGTCTCAAGCAAACCACCAAGCTCAGAGAGCACCGAAGACCCCACAGTTCAACTTTGAGCTAGAGGGTTGAAGTCAACTCATCTTAACGTTGCTGAGGTTGAGAAACACTTTAGAAGTGACCAGCTTGGTGAAGATGGTACCAGGGCGGTCTCTGGAAAAAAAGAAGAAGAAAAAAACCTAGACAGGCTGTTCTTAAATAAACATCCATGATTCATTTCTTTTCTGCATTTACTCTTTTTTAAACTCCCAAGTAAAATAGTTGTAGAATAATTTTCTTTTCTTCCATACCTGTCTTTAGCAGAAACGGCTGATGGTGATGAGAAAGTGGACATTTCTCTGCTAGAGGCAGGTAAATGGCACCGAGGTTTGTTTCCTTGTTTAACTTTGTTTAATGTGAGATATACTGTACCACTAACTGCCGGATCTTCTTGGCAGCTTAGCAATAAAAACAAATTTAAAATCAAGAACACTTAAAATAAACAATGGAAAGCAAGTAAGCCCCAAAGCCTGTTAGAAAATAAGTTATTCTGAGGATTTTTTAAAAAGGAAATAAAGAGGGAAGGCGTTCCTGGGTCTTGGGCTGGCAGCAGAAAAAACAAAGAAGGTTGCCCCCGGATGACCTCTCAACCATCCCTTGGGATCCTCTCCAGGAGCAGAGAGGTTCATGGAGAAAGAGGTCCTCTCTCTCAGACCCCCTGCAGCTGAGCCATGGGGGGGGAGATGGGGGCTTCAGACCTAATGACCAACGGTCCAAGAAACCAGCTGGATCAGATTACTGTATCCTCTGGGTTTTCCTAAGAGCAGCTCAGCGGCCAAGTCAGGTCCTAGCTGAAGTTTCTGGATTAGATGCTTGTCAAGAATATGCCTCATATCAATAAAGGAGAATATTTGTAGCTCAGGTTGAAATGTCTTTGGTGCTCCCTGAGCTTGGTGGTTTTCTTGGGGACATTTCATGAACCAAGTAGGTGACATCATCATTGCTAAAAATGAGTGGGTTATATTGTAAATAAACAGAGAGCAAACCCCACTCCCTTCTAGCATTGATGATGTTACCTAGTTGGGTCATGAAATGTCCGCAAGAAAACCACCAAGCTCAGATAGCACCAAGGACCCCACAGTTCTTCCTCCTCCTCCCCCCTCTCCCCCTCCTCCTTTCCACAAACTCCATTCCCTTCTAGCATTGATGATGTTACCTAGTTGGGTCATGAAATGTCCACAAGAAAACCACCAAGCTCAGGGAGCACCAAGGATCCCACAGTCCTCCACTTCCTCTTCTTCTTCCTCCTCCTCCATTTCTACGAAACCCGCTCCTTTCTAGCACTGATGATGTTACCTAGTTGGGTCATGAAACATCCACAAGAAAACCCAGCAAGCTCAGTCAGGGAGCATCAAGGACCCCTCAACATGCATCATAATTATAGTTCCTAAAAATGCTAATTTTCAACTTTTAACTCTTTTTCAGGTACCCTCCTTGAAGCCCCACCTTCTGCGCCAGTGTTTCATTAGCATATTCAAACCTTGGTTTGAGACGATGCCAGCAACCTTTCTAGATTACTTCACTATCCGTGCTCTCCTGTTTCACGATCTCCGATCCATTTTTTTTTTCATGCTTTTCTAACGTGGATAATAATTAAGTGACAAATCACTTTTCCTTTTGGATTTAATCAAGATAACTAGATTTGTTCGTAGAGAGGCTCTAGTGCAATTAGTCTGGTAACTAATGTGATAGGATGAATTTTGATTTTATGATGGCATTTTCCCTGCGATTCTAGGAAAAAAGAGAAATTAAAGTCTCCTCTTAATCTTACAAAGAGCTCCTAACACCTCCATTTCGTGTAGAGTTTTTGGTGCCAAAGTCATGGGATCAAAAATAAAACTTCTAAGTCATTTAAGGAGTCTTTAATGAGTTTCTGAGTTGAGTCTTTCCTTCCATCCCCACAAAGCAAATTTCTACTTGACTAAAATTATTATTTTTTTCAGAAGCAGAATTGCTCTCATTATATTTGACCATAAGCAGGGCCGGATTTTCCTATAGGCTAACTAGGCTTCAGCCTAGGGCCTCAAGATCAAGAGGGGCCTTTTATTTTTATTTATTATCCGTGCCACATTTTTTATAAAGGTTAGTACCAATTACAACATGTTTCATTTAATATATTGATATATATCACAGTAATGATGTATTTTATTATCTCTCATGTAATTTACAAACTTAAAAATGGGAGGTGAAAGGGCCCCATAAGGGGAATAGCCTAGGGCCTCTTTTCATCTAAATCCGGCCCTGACCATAAGATATTAATTAATATTACTTGCGATGTCACATTTAATCCAGATCAAATACTCCTTGGATGCGTACAGGAGTAACAATTAATGTATTTTATTCCCTCGTTGATGAACTAAAAACCATCAACTCTGTGTGCTTAGATTCCATTCTCCTTTGTTTTGCTACTTTATGGGGATTAGGAATTCTGAGAACCTTTTGGAGGATACAACTTTGAGAAGATTCCTTACACATTTCCTCTCCTTTTTCCACCCCTTCAGAGCTGAAAAGATATTTGGGGGTTTATGCTAATATTTCTCTTTTCAAACAAAAGCCAGCAGTATGGCTAGCAACTCTCCACTAATCTTCAATACACTCCGATATCTCATAAACACTATCTGAATTTATTTGCATTTTTGTTACTCCCAGTATCTCCTACGTTCTACATGAGAAGGTCTCCTCATACCTTAGATCAGAGTGTCCAACCTTGGCCACTTTAAGACCTGTGGACTTCAATTCCCAGAATTCCCCAGCCAGTCTTGCAAGGCTAGCTGGAGAATTCTGGGAGTTGAAGTCCACAGGTCTTAAAACAGCCAAGGTTAGACACCCATTTTACATGAAGGGTTAATGCCACATACATGACAAATTCATTGATACCGTCATAAACACCTCTAGCAGAGTCTAATGGTGTGTTTAGGAATCCTCTTCTTCAGCTTGCTAAAAATAATCATTTCTGCAGTTCAATAATGTTTTTAAATAAATTTTTAAACTTAATGCATTACAAACAACTTACCACTGGCTGTCTTTTCTTGATGCCTTGACCAACCTGAGCTACTGTTGTAGCTGTCTGTAAGGATCCCACATGCTCTTTCTGAGGCCGAGGGGATTTTCTTCCACAAATGAAATTTCTTGGTCTTTTCCATAAATCTACAAAGCGTATGTATTGTAACCATTAACCCACAATCAGCAGTCTTACGAATCTTTAAAAACAATTGTACTTGTGTTGGCTTTAACTGTGACTACTATTAAAACTTTTTCCCGGACGTCTTTTTTTATAGGTTTTATTAGGAAAAATATCATCCCATATTTAGGTAAAAGTCTCAATCTTATGTATATATGTTTTATTAATATGTACATATTTAGCTATTTTTTAAATTACTATGTTCTTAATAAAACCAACAAGGGACTAGTTGTGAAATGGTGCATTAAGATTGTGTCGTGTTATCAATCTCTGGGAATCTTTGTCAAGTTCAGCAAAATAATAATAATAATAAATTACTCTAATTTAATCAGAGTCCTTATACTTTTTTCCCACAGATTATTTTTTAAATTATTTTACATGTTTCTGAACAAATATACCTGTGTCTGATTCCTTCATGTCAGTATCATATTGTTATTAATGTAAAAGGGTGATTAATGCATTGTTTTATCAGCCAGGAAATTAGCAATAAGGCTAAACTGGCAGCCCCAAAGGCAGGATTAAATTAGCAGCCGTGCTTTGCTTGTTTGTGGAAGGGATGAAATTTGTTATTAATTTATAACATGGGAATGACTCGTCCATGTATCACAGGATGGGGAACAATTGTGGTTTTGTTTATTTAAATAACGGCACACCTTGATTGTGTGACACGTAACAAAAGGCAAGATATATAGGTAGTCCTTACAATAGTTCATTTAGTGATCCTTCAGAGTTATGACATCAGGGAAAAAAGTGACTTATGACCATTCTTCACACTTACAACCGTTGCAGCATCCCCACAGTCACATCAAAATTCAGACATTTGGCAACCGACTCATATTTATGACGGTTGCTGTCACGTGATCTCCTTTGCAACCTTCTGACCAGCAAAGTCAATGGGGAAGCCAGATTCATTTAACAATTGTGTTACTAATTTAACAACTGCAGTGGTTCACTTAACTGCGCCAAGAAAGGTCATAAAATGGGGCAAAATTCACTTAGCAACAGAAAATGTGGGCTCAATTATAGTTGTAAGTCGAGGTTGTAAGAGCCCTGGTGCCACAGTGGTGAGAATGCAGTATTGTAGCCTAACTCTGCCCACTGTCAGCAGTTCGATCCTGACCGTCGTCTCATCCTTCCATCCTTCCGAGGTCAGTAAAATGAGGAGCCAGATTGTTGGGGGCCATATGCTGACTCTGTAAAACCGCTTAGAGAGGGCTGTAAAGCACTGTGAAGCGGTATATAAGTCTAAGGGCTATTGTTATTGCTACCTGCATTGCAAGTTGAGAGCAAAATCAGTAATACTTGGGAGAAGATCGCCTGCAGAGGAGGAAAACGTTTGACCGGCTTTCTTGGAAGCTAGCCAGCAGCCGAGTTAATGGAGAGGGGATCGAGAGGATTATAAACAGGTTTGGCAGGTAGTGTGCCCCGAGCATCGCAACGTGGCCATCACTGGACCAACCGGTTTGTAATGTCATCTGGTAATGCCAGCTATATCGCCTCCTGTCTTAAAATTAGCCATTTTGTCAGATTGCCCTTGCACTGGGCTCCCCTTGGGAAAGCTTCAACAGAGAGCAAGAAGAGTTATTTTCATCCAGAATGGGACAGAGAACAAGAAGTGTCTCATCTGGGAACATCAATAAGAATTCCAAGTTCTGAAGTTTTGCATTCCCACCTGGATCAATTTTGCAAAACTGTCTGAGCTACAAGTACACAGTAGCTTCCTCCCTAACTTTCCTTTCTCTGTTTAGAGACTCCTGCAGCCAAGAGACCAAAAACACTTCGTGCTTTGCTTCCATCCGGGGACAATCCTGAGTTTTGAAACCAGACCTGCTAAGTCTTAAGCCAATATCTATTTCCTTTGTCTTATTTTCTGCCAGCGTTTCCTTGTTTTTCTTTTGGCTTGCCACTTTTGTGGATGCCTGGGAGACGTTATGCATTTGCCACAGAAACAACAATAGCACGAAATAAGGTGAGACAGAAGGGCAGCACTAAAACTCACAGGGAAAACACAACGGCCACTTTGCGTTCGAAGGTGGGGTGGGTGTGGTTACCCAGCAAGCCCACTCCTCTATTGCTCAAGGTGTCTGGGTGTTTTTTTTTTTTTTTTTTGCGTGCAGTCAGTAACTCAGGATCAATTACAATGGTGGGCACACAACAGCTTTGTTCCATATAAATTAACCTCAGAAAATCAATTATGGAAAACTCGTCTCCCTGCTCGGTCTGTAATCACAGCAAATGAGACAACCGAGGGGATTTATTTGGAGAATACCAATATAAAGGATTTAGAATATATATTGGCAGGATCCACAGGGGAGATTAACATAGCCAAATTGGTAGCCACAATTTATGAACTTACAAATTACTGGAAGAATACGAAGTGATTTAAGGGAAAAAAGGAGCATTAATCAGGATGACAGAATTTGAAGAACAGGTAATTCCTCATGTAACTACCGTTTGTTTAACAGACGGCAATAGCAATAGCATAGTAACAGCGCTTGGACTTATACACAGCTTCACAGGGCTTCAATGCCCTCTATGAGCAGTTTACAGAGTCAGCCTATTGCCCCCAACAATCTGGGTCCTCATTGACCTCGGAAGGATGGAAGGCTGAGTCAACCTTGAGCCGGTCAGGATCAAATTGCTGGCAGTCAGCAGAGTTAGCCTGCAGTACCACATTCTAACACTGGGCCACCAAAGCTCAGAGGAAGAGAAAACAGGAAAGGGAAAAGGAAGGGAGGAAAGGAGAGAGAGAGAGAAAGGAAAGGAGAAAAATATTGCAATAGCAATTATCTACCGCTTCTTGGTGTTTTTAAAGCCCTCTCTAAGCAGTTTGCAGAGTCAGCCTGGGGCAATACTCATTTAACAAATGTCTCACTTAGCAACATAAATTTTGGACTCAATTGTGGTTGTAAATCGAGGACTACCTGTAGTGTCCTCTATTCTATTCTATTTTATAATACAATACAATACAATACAATAGTAGAGTTGGAAGGGACCTTGGAGGTCTTCTAGTCCAACCCCCTGCCTAGGCAGGAAACCCTATACCGTTTCAGACAAATAGCTATCCAACATCTTCTTAAAGACTTCCAGTGTTGGGGCATTCACAACTTCTGGAGGCAAGCTGTTCCACTGATTAATTGTTCTCACTGTCAGGAAATTTCTCCTCAGTTCTAAGTTGCTTCTCTCCTTCATTAGTTTCCACCCATTGCTTCTTGTTCTACCCTCAGGTGCTTTGGAGAATAGTTTGACTCCCTCTTCTTTGTGGCAACCTCTGAGATATTGGAACAATGCTATCATGTCTCCCCTAGTCCTTCTTTCTCTTAAGCTAAACATACCCAGTTCCTGCAACCGTTCTTCATATGTTTTAGTCTCCAGTCCCCTAATCCTCTTTGTTGCTCTTCTCTGCACTCTTTCTAGAGTCTCCACATCTTTTTTACATCGTGGCGACCAGAACTGAATGCAGTATTCCAAGTGTGGCCTTACCAAGGCATTATAAAGTGGTATTAACACTTTACGTGATCTTGATTCTATCCCTCTGTTGATGCAGCCTAGAACTGTGTTGGCTTTTTTGGCAGCTGCTGCACACGGCTGGCTCCTATTTAAATGGTTCTCCACTAGGACTCCAAGATCCCTTTCACAGTTACTACTACTGAGCAAGGTATCACCTATACTGTACCTGTGCATTCTGTTTTTGTTGCCTAAATGTAGAACCTTACTCTTTTCACCATTGAATTTCATTTTATTAGATAGTGCCCAATGTTCAAGTTTGTCAAGATCCTTCTGTATCTTAAGCCTATCTTCTGGAGTGTTGGCTATTCCTGCCAGCTTGGTATCATCTGCAAATTTGATGAGTTCCCCGTTTATTCCCTCATCCAAATCATTGATGAAGATGTTGAAGAGTACTGGGCCTAAAACAGAGCCTTGGGGTACTCCACTGCATACTTCCCTCCATGTAGATGCAGTTCCATTGAGAACTACACGTTGAGTGCGGTTGGTCAGCCAGTTACGAATCCATCTGGTGGTGATGCTGTCTAACCCACATTCTTCTACTTTATCTAGTAGTAGGTTATGGTCTACCTTATCAAAAGCCTTACTGAAGTCCAAGTAAACTATATCAACGGCATTCCTCTGGTCCACTAATTTTGTCACATTATCAAAGAATGCAATAAGATTAGTCTGGCATGATCTGTTTTTGACAAATCCATGTTGGCTTTTGGCTATTACTTTGTTTGCTTCTAGGTGTTCGCAAATTCGTTGCTTGATTATTTTTTCCAGAATCTTTCCTGGTATTGAGGTTAGGCTGATAGGTCTGTAGTTTCCTGGATCTAATTTTTTCCCTTTTTTGAAGATGGGAACCACATCAGCTCTTTTCCAGTCCTCTGGTAGTTCCCCGGTGTTCCAGGATCTCTGAAAGATATAATTCAGTGGTTCTGAGATCTCGTCTGCTAGTTCCTTCAGAACTCTGGGGTGTAATCCATCCGGTCCTGGTGATTTGAACTCATCTAGGGTAGACAGGTGCTCACTTACCATTTTCTTCCCTATTTCAATTTGTGTTCCTAATTTTGTGGTGCTGCTTTTGATAGGTTGGACTGTTTTATCCCTTTGTGTAAAGACAGATGCAAAACATGAGTTAAATAGTTCTGCTTTCTCCCTGTTGCTTGTCACCTTCTTGCCACTTTCTCCTAGCAATGGACCAATTGTTTCCTTAACTTTTTTCTTGTTTTTAACATGTTGGAAGAAGCTTTTTTTGTTAATTTTTACTTTTGTGGCAAGCCTTTCTTCATTGTGAGCCTTAGCTTTCCTCACTTCATCTTTACAGGCTCGGGCTATTTGCTGATATTCTGCCTTAGTTATGTCCCCCTCCTTCCACTTTTTATACTTACTTTTTTTGTCTTTCAGTTTGTCAGATAGTTGTTTATGCAGCCATGCTGGTTTCTTTTGGGAGCTGTTGTTTTTCTTCTTCATTGGTATTGTGTTAGACTGGGCTTTTCTAATCTCATTTTTCAAAATTTCCCAAGCTTCTTGAGTTGTTTTCCCCTCGAGGATTCTCATCCATGGAATTTTTCCCAAGCTCTCTCTAAGTTTATTGAAATTAGCTTTCTTAAAGTCCAAGACACTAGTTTGACTTTGTTCTACTACTTGTGTTTGGATAATGTTGAATTCCAATATTGCATGGTCACTTGCCCCCAGGGTTCCTATGGCTTCAACACCTTCTATCATTTCCTCTCTGTTAGTGAGAATTAAGTCCAGTATGGCTGATCCCCTTGTTTCCTTCTCTACTTTTTGGAAAACAAAGTTGTCTGCTAGGTTTGTTAGGAACCTGTTGGATCTTCCACTTGGTGCAGAGTTTGTTTCCCAGTTGATGTCAGGGTAGTTAAAATCTCCCATTACTATTGTGGTGTGCTTCCTACATACCTTAGTTAGCTGACTAGCAAAAAGTTCATCTTCTTCCTCTGCTTGGTTGGGTGGCCTGTAGTATAGACCTATGGCAATGTCATTTCCCCCACAACCTTTAATATTGACCCAAATGCATTCAAGATAGTTCTCATTATTGTTGTGCTCTATTTCTGTAGAGACATAGTTATTTCTTATATATAGTGCAACTCCACCTCCTCTTTTATTTGGTCTATTTCTTTTAAATAATTTAAATCCTTCTAGCTGTATGTTCCATTTGTCAGTTTCATCCCACCAAGTTTCTGTAATGCCAATAATATCATATCTGCCCTCTTTTACTTGAATTTCTAATTCTCCCTGTTTATTCCTCATACTCTGTGCATTGGTATATAGACATTTGAGTCCATTTTGATTGACCTTGTGTTTACTGTCTACATAACCTGTATTATGCCTTGTATGTATTTTATTCTAATCCCATTCCATTCTACCCTACCCTATTCTTCATTCTGGAGTTTGGAAGTGTCACTTAGAAATTGGCACAAACGCAAGCAGATATTTGTGCGAGACAGTTTCCCTTTCATTTCCCCGCCCTCCTGGGGAAAAAAAAATCTGATCATAGGAAGTTCATAGATGGGATGTTCCAATTGGTGTTATATTTAGTTACGAAGGGGTGAGGTACCGTCTGAATACAATAGATAAAGCCAGAGACTTTTATCATGGAATACTCAAGAAAAATGCAACCCCCCCACGTACATCTACACCAACACCAGTAGATTTGGATGTCTTAGAGCAGAGGATGTTTGAGAAAGAGACAGAAGAGCAAAGAATGCAGACACAAAAAGAGGAGGAGGGGCAGGGTGCTGTAGGTGGAGTCGACCCCTCTGGATCTCTGTTGTGCTCCTTCTTGGAAGAAGGACCTTCTAAGTCTCTCACTGAAATGCCGATATTTAAACCTGTCGAACAACGTATTACCAGATCCACGACTAGACAAATGTTAGAATCTCATAAGCGCGTCGACCCTCAAATACAATGTGCTAAGAAAGAAGCTAAGAAGCAAACCGGAGCCATGGGAGGAGCAGGGCTGGAGATTGGTTTTGTGGAGAGAGATCTTCAGCAAATGCTTTCAGCGCTTCAGACCAGATCTAAAGATGCTTAAGCTATTATCTTGGAACGTGAATGGAATGAACTCTCCACAAAAAAGGAAAAAAATATTTTATTATTTGAAGCAATTTAATAATGATGTTGTTTGCCTTCAAGAGACTCATATTAGGCTGCAAGACCAGAAGTACTTAGTGAATTCAAAACTGGGAACATTTTATGCTGCCTCTGATTTGGTAAAGAAAAATGGTGTGGTGATATATATAAATAAAAGATTTTCAACTAAAGTTATAGAGGCAGATGACGCTGGTAGATATATAGCAATTCAATTTGATACAGACTTCGGTTCCATTTTGGTGCTAGGAATATATGCTCCTAACCAATGCCAAGAAAGTTTTTATAAGATGCTCCATTTAAAAATTTTAGACTGGAACTTTAAGAGTATTCTAATAATGGGAGACTGGAATGGAGTGATTTCTCCAAAGATAGACAAGAGTACAAAGACGAAATTCACTACCAAATTACCAAAGGCTTTTTTTGATTTACAAGACGATTTGAAATTAAAAGATGTTTGGAGGACACAACATCTAAATGAGATGGATTTTTCTTTCTACTCAGATAGACATAAATCCTTTTCAAGGATTGATTTCTTTTTGTTAACACCGGATCTACTTCCTAAAGCCAAGAAATCCAAGATTTTCGCCAGGTCACTTAGCGATCATAGTCCGGTGTGGTTACAAATTGAATTAGGGATGAGGCCAAGAAGGTCTTGGAGAGTAAATGAAAATTTATTTAGATATGAAAAAAATGTTGATGAACTTAAAAAACACATGAAGGAATTTTTCAGTTTTAATATGAATAAGGGCACTCCCATTGAAATAGTTTGGGATGCAAGTAAAGCTTATATGCGTGGGGTCCTGATACATATGAACTTTAAACACAAACAAATTAGACAGAAAAGGAGAATGGAATTGGAAGATGAAATAAAACGTAAAGAACAGCTGCTTATAATAAACCCGAATGACCAGGCGCTCCAGATGGCGCTAAAGCTGTTGAAAGATCAATTTCAGATGCTTATAGCAGAACAAACAGCAACCAATTTGCAATTTGCTAAACATAACACCTTTGCCAACGCTAATAAACCTGGTAGATGGTTAGCATATACTTTGAGAAGGAATATGAATGATAGAATTATTGATAAAATTGAGTTTCGAGGGAAGATGGTATATCAACAAGAGTTGATTAAAAAATCATTTGTGGACTATTATACTAAGCTATATGTACAGGATAATATACAGAACAAGTTAATAGATGATTTTTTGGAAGGAAAAAGGGTTGCAAAAATTTCTGTGCTTCAAAAGGCAAATTTGGAACGTCTTATAACCGCTGATGAGATCACTTTAGTTATAAATCAACTTAAATTAGCTAAGGCTCCAGGGACTGATGGTTTGACTGCAATGTATTATAAAACTTTACAACTGGAAATGATTGAATATCTTACACAACTATTTTGTAATATACAACAAGGAGGTAAAATACCTCTCTCATGGAAAGCGGCTTTTATCTCATTGATACCTAAAGATAAAGAGGGCCCTAAGAAACCAGAGGATTACAGGCCGATATCTCTTCTGAACACAGATTATAAAATATTTGCTAAAGTATTAGCCAACAGATTGATGCCGGTTATTCAAGAGATTATTCATCATGATCAAGCAGGATTTATTGAAGGCAGACATATGAAGGAGAATGTAAGGCAACTCATAGATTTAATTGACTATCTTGATAAGAATAAGCAGATCTCTGCAGTGCTGGTTTTCTTGGATGCAGAGAAGGCCTTCGATCGAGTGAATTGGAACTTTCTAACCAAGACTTTGGAAAAGATGGATATGGGACCACGATTGCGGCAGGCGATTGGAGCAATTTATCAGCAACAAAATGCACAACTTATTATTAATGGAAATTTGTCAACAACTTTCGAGATACAAAAAGGCACAAGACAAGGTTGCCCATTATCCCCATTGTTATTTATTTTAACTTTGGAAGTCTTGTTGAACGCAATTCGCGACTCAAAATCCTTAGATGGCATAGCTATCAGGCAAAAGGAATACAGAACTAGAGCATTCGCCGATGATCTGGTTGTTACCCTTTCACATCCTTTGAAATCAATAATCCAGATGAAAAATATCATAATAGAATTTGGCATGGTGTCTGGGTTTAGACTAAATCAAAACAAAACGAAAATGATGGTTAAAAACATGACAGAGACTCAAAGAAAGAGACTTGTAAGTTTAGCAGGTTTTGAAATAGTTTCTAAAGTTAAATATTTAGGAATACAAATTTCAGAATCAAACACAAAACTTTTCTCAAATAACTATGAAGTGTTGTGGCAAAAGATACAGAAAGATCTTGAAGCGTGGAAAAAGTTACAATTGTCTTTGCTTGGAAGGATCTCAGCAATTAAAATGAACATTCTACCTAGATTTATCTTTCTATTCCAGATGATTCCGGTGCTCAAGTCAGATAAAACCTTGTTAAATTGGCAAACAACATTAAATAAATTTGTTTGGAAGGAGAAAAAACCGAGAGTAAAGATGAAGATTATGCAAGATACACGTGAAAGAGGTGGCCTCAGACTCCCAAACCTTCGATTGTATTATGAAGCTGCGGTATTAACGCATGTAGCAGATTGGTTTGGGAAAACAAAAATGGAATTGCTCAATATAGAAGGCCATGATCTTGTTCTGGGATGGCATGCATATCTTTTTTATGAAGACAGGGTGGATAAAGTGTTCAACAACCATGTTCTCCGTAGTGCCTTGATGAGAATATGGAAGAAGCACCGGCCCAATTGGGATTATAAAATACCGCTTTGGTTGGATCTTGCAGACACCATGGGGATTATGAATATTAAGTCACTCGGGGGTTGTTTATATAAAGATGTGCTTATTGCTGATGGGGGCGAATGGAAGTTAAAAACTTTGGAACAGCTGTTGGAAGAAGGAATTACTTTAAATTGGTTACATTACATACAGCTTCAGAAGAGATGGGAAGAAGATCGCAGGGTCGGCTTTATGGATAAAGAAGTGGAACTGATTAAGCAGATAAAAGAGACTGGTCCAAAACAAGTTAAAAGAATATATAATGTACTGTTAGAAAGAGACTCAGAAAGTGAATTGGTTAAGGATTGTATGATTAAATGGGCTCAGAATTTTGGGGAAGTGGTTATGTTGGAAACGTGGGAAAAAATATGGGTTCAGAATGTTAAATTTACACAGTCACAGAATTTAAGGGAGAATTTTTATAAAATGTTTTACAGATGGTATTTAGATCCTAAAAAATTATCATGCATGTACCCAAATGTTCAACCAAAATGTTGGAGATGCGGGTGTCTAGATGCTACCTTTTTTCATGTATGGTGGACTTGCAACAAGGTTAAAGCTTTTTGGATAAAAATATGGTGGGTTATGCAGAATGTATTTAAGAAAAGAATACAATTCACTCCACAAATGTTTTTATTGGGTATAGTTAAGGATTTTACCAAAGGGGAAACAAAATTGGCCTTGTATATGGTTACAGCAGCTAGGTTGTTGATTGCGCAACATTGGAAAAAAGATTTTTTGCCAACAATTGATCAATGGATTCAGAAGGTGGCGGGGTTCGCTGAAATGGCAAAAATTTCAGCTTTCTTAAAAGCTCAGAAACAGGAGGATTACACACAGGAATGGGCAAAATGGATTGATTATATACAGAATAAATACCAGACTAGGAGTTATTATCTAGCCTTCAGGTAAGAATGTTTAGACCGATAGATGATCAGAGTAAATAGTATATGGGATGTTTGGAATTATTAGAGTGGTATACAGCGGAAGTCAGGGGGGTGGGTTTGTGCGGGAGGTGGGGGAGGGTTAGGGTGGAGGGTGGGGCAATATATATGTATGAATAAATTAGAAGATGGGACTAATGAAACATTGTTAGGCTAGGAGAAATTTATATTAAGAGTTATAGATGTTAAATTAGCTTAGAAAATGATCAATGTGTTATTATTAATTTAAGACTAATCTCTATAGTTTTTGTTGGGAGGAGAGGGGTTATGAGTAATCTATTTTAAGATGGGGGGTGGGGAGGGGGTAAAGTGTTTGGTATAATATTTGAATGTGAATTTTTGCGGGGGGGTATAGCATTTGTATGAGACTTATATTGTATGGAGGGGGGGGGGTGAAAAGGGGGAAAATTTGTTTGTACAAAACTCTTTTAATAAAAAAAAAAAAAAAAAAAAGGAAGTTCTTCCCTATCTGCAAATGAAAGAGCAATTTTCTCTTCTCTAATAAAGCCCAACGGCAGCAGCATCTCCAGCCTCTGCTGCAGCTCCTCCTGATGGCAAATGGCTCTTCAGCTAATGCCATCTTGTGGCACCTGACCTGTTATGCATTCATTTTACCTGTAATGGTCTCCTTTCGAATACTCCCAGGCAATTCTGAAAGGAAATGGAAACGAATTAGAAATGCCTACAAGAGACCCATTAGCATAAATCCAATCAAGAAGGCTTTGTTTAAGTTGTTCAGGAGGGTTTTAACTTTGCAGCCCTGTCAAGGGCTGTAAAAAGGGTTTTTTTGCTTGCATTGCTTAAGATTGGAAACAAAGATGCTTTTAGGTTTATGTAATTCTCTTACAGAAATAATAGCAATGCAGAAAATAGGTAAAAGGTGTAAAAACCACTGGAAAAATCATACCATAAGAGAACAGCAGACAGATAATCCTCAACTTAAAAGGGTTTCTGTTACTAAGTGAGACATTTGTTAAGTGGGTTTTGCCTCATTTTACAACCTTTGTTAAGTTGTTAAGTGAATCGCTGCAGTTGTTAAACTAGTAACCCGGTTGTTATGTGAATCTGGCTCCCCCATTGACTTTGCGTCTGAATTTTGATCACATGACCATGGGGATGCTGCAACGGTCGTGTGAAAAATGATCGTAAGTCCCTTTTTATTAGTGCCATTGTAACTTTGGTCACTAAGTGAACTATTGTTAATTGAGGTCCCTCTGTATTACATATAGAACATGGCTTATAAAGTGTTCTTCCCTGATTCTCCCTCCCAAAATAATTTAAATATTAATTAACACTCTTACCAACCACTTACTGCTGAAAACAAACTATAAATTTCTCCACATGTGCTATATCACAACCTCGCCTCAATTCCCCCAAACTACTGCAAGTGATTCTCGGTAAATTCCAAATGGTGGGAGAGGTCATTTTTATCACTAAAGCACAAACTGTCATAAAGCAGGTTTCATAATATGATTCTGAATGATTCTTATCTCTACATGTATCACTCAATTATGGCCACTGGCTTCTCAGTTAAGCCATGGTTTAGCAAATGCATTGCTTTTACAAACCACAATATCTTTTGAGTTCATAAAGCACATTAAACAAACAACTTTTGGGTTTAAAGATCTGTGTCTGCTCACTGTGTCATCTCTTTTGTTAGTGTTTAATGCCTCGGTTCTGAAGGATGCTCTAGAAAGGCAATTTTTTGGTTGTAACACCTGCATCTGTAGGTGGCTGTGGCAAATTGCTTCAATCATCTTACGTTTTCAATGGACGCCTTGGGAGAGATTTAGAATGCATTGCTTGATTATGTCAAGTTGACAATGTCAGAAAGTTGGGCAGAGGGAGGAGGAGGAAGGGAGGATGGATGGATGGATAAGAGAGGGGGAGGATTTGGTGGTTTTTAAAAATATATTTATACATGTTTTTTATAATAGAATTGCAAGACATCCTTTGTAAATAATAAGGCTCTCTTATCCAAGGTCTAATAGGCGTGACTTGGACACATTTTATTAACAATTCCTCTTTTTGGCACATTCACCTTCACCAGAGACTTGAATGTTTTACTAATTAACATAGAGAAATTATGTAGTTTGCCAGCCATTTCCCTGAGTGGAGATGTACCTGGGACTGCAACGCTGATTTTGTCACTATAAAATACAGTATACAGTAAAAACCAAGCACAAGAGAGGGAAACAAGCATTCGTTTAAATTGGATTATTTTTCTCACTTATACCTCCCTGTCTTCTTAGCTGGAGACTTTGTTATCTTTTCCATTTAAAGAGTAACTTTTAAGAAATCATTTCCTAACTCTGCCATTCCATGGACGGATCTATGTTCAACTTGACCCCAAAAACCTGCTTGACACACAATGGCCCTCACTACAGAGAAAGCTGACAAAAGAAAGAAAATTTGCTCAAGAATTTCATATCCCACTCAAGTAATTACTTAGGGCTGTTCCACGAACCAAATACGGAGGGAGTTCCAAATCCTAATCTTTGTGGTGGCTGATCTGATGTTTGTTTGTTTTTTTAATCTATTAGTTGAAAAGGCCAAGTTAAAGATTAAATACCCCACATTAAGCCTCGGTGACTAACTTTTTGTCCCATCTGGAATTTCAGATGGCAAAAGGTGAAGTCAACAGTCTGAGGCTCAGAACCAGCATTGGCACTTATGGCAAATTAGTAGGAAAGATTGAATTAAAGTCCAGTCCAGAAGCCAACAAAAACAATTCTGCTTATCTAAAAGTTCAAAGCTTCAGAGGATAAAGTTGTAAATCGATGACCATCTATGTGATTGTTATGAACTGACACTGATTTCATGACCCATGAACTCAAAACGCTATCAGCAGCTCCATAAACCTCCGACTTAAAATTTTACATGCAGTCTAGAAATCAGCTCCCATCAAGTCTGAATTAGCTGAAAATCTATATTTAAAACAAATATTTTAATAGAAAACCTGAGTCAGAAAAAAAAAAACCTGTCACTTGATTCCTTGAAACTGGGTTCACGAATTGTATTAAGCACAACTGTTTAATGGCTGTTAGCTGAATTAGCTGAGGTCCCTACAAGATTTAAAATCAAACCCAAACTACGTAATAATAGCTACAGCTTCTGAATTCAATAATCTAGCCACAAGCAGGATCCCGTCATAATTTCCTTGGTGTCTTGGCAAAGGTGTAAACTTTCTGTACAGTGGCCAAAATAGAAAGACAATGGAAGAAAAAAGGAAATGGGCACACAGGGCTACTTAATGACTTTCTATAAATTGGTATGTACTTTTAAAATAAAGGTGGGCCATCTTTTTAATCTGGGAAATCAATGAGCAAGCTGTGAGGATCTTTTAAAAACAACTTTTCCAACATTTACAGTCATATATTTAAATGGAACAAAATTATCCCCACATATTTTCTTTGCTGCTTCAGTTCCGGTTTATATTAATTACTCAGGATGTATTTATTGGTTTTAGGGTTTGATTTATGTCTGGTCTATAAGAGCTGTAGCAGATTACTTTGGGATCGCCCTTGTTGCAACTGAAATCCTAACAAGGAGACTGAAAGTGACTGGCCCCAAACCATCCAGTTAAAGGTAGTCCTTGACTTAAAACAGTTCATTTAGCGATGTTTCGAAGTTACAACGGGACTGAAAAAAAGATACTTATGACCGTTCTCGACACTTACGACATTTGCAACATCCCCATGGTTATGTGATTTACCTCTGGGTGGTTAGCAACTGGTTCATATTTATGATGATTGCAGTGTCCCAGGGAATCAAGTGATCCCCTTTTGCGACCTTCCGACAAGCAAAGTCAATGGGGAAGCCAGATTCACTTAACAACGGGGGCAAGAAAGGTCGTAAAGTCACTTAGCAAATGTCTCGCTTAGCAATGAAAATTTTGGGCTCAATTGAGGTTGTAAATCAAGGATTATCCGTAGTATGCATGTCATCAAGACCAGATCCAAACATTGTACTAAAGTTGCTGAATTAGGGACAGTTCAGCAGTCAGTTTGGCTGGGCCTTTGCAATTTGGCAAGGCTAAAAATTCTGCATTTGAAAATCCCAGAGCTGCATTGTGCAAAGTACAAGAACTATTTTGCTTTGCTTTCTTTTTTCCCTTCTTCTTTGCCTACTTTGGGAGAGGAAACGCACTCCGGCAACAGGCAGAGATTCTTGGCAATCCCGCATCCGTATTAAAGGGTTGTTCCATGAGTGCCCTGGATGTGCTTCAAAGAATTCAGCCTGAACTGCCAGCAAATAAGGTCAGCCTGTCTCTTTCAGGCTGGAAGTGCGTTACACACACAGGTGCACTGAGAGCCAAGCATTCTGGGTCTGCCATGCAGAAGCCCTCTGCACATGCTTAGAAGAATTCAGCCTGAGGAAGACAAGTAAAAAAAGAGTGGGAGGGCTTATTTGCCTGACTTCAAGCGGCTTCTTTGAGAATAGAAATCCACCACAGGTAGGTGAGGTTTAGTGATGTTTGAGATCCCTTTTTAAATCCAGCTGGACTCCTAACATGTCCTGCATGGTCACATCATGCCAGTACTTTCTTCTCTTCCCTTTTTTTCTTTCATTTATCTATCTATCTATCTATCTATCTATCATCTATCTATCTATCTATCATCTATCGATCATCTATCTATCTATCTATCTATCATCTATGTACCTACTATACTCCTTTTTCTTCCATCTATCCATCTATCATTCCTCTCATCTCTATACCTTCCTTCCTTCCTTCCTCTATCCATCATCTATCATCTACATACCTATCAACTTCCTTCCTTCATCTCCTTTCCTTTCTTTCCCTCATTTGTCCTTTTCTTTCCTCCTTTTTCTCCTTTTCTTCCCTTCCCTTCCCCTAACTTTCCTTCCCTCCCTCCCTCCCTCCCTTTCTCCTTTTCTTCCCTTCCTTCCCTTCCCTTTCTCCTTTCCTTTCCCTTCCCTTAACTTTCCTTAGTCTCAATTTACAACAGTTCATTTAGTGACCAAAGTTACAACAGCCTCAGAGGGGAGGAGGGAGGCTGCCGAAAAAGTGATTTCTGACCATTTTTCATCACTTAGGACCATTGCAGCACCCCCCCCCCCATGGCCACGTGATCAAAATTCAGGTGCCTGGCAGCTGATTCCTATTTATGACCGTTATAGGTGTCATAGGTATGTGTGTGTGTGTGACATGATTCCCCCTCTTGTGACAAGCAAAGCCAACGGGGAAGCCAGATTCACTTCACTTCACAATCGCCCCTGCAACAATTCACTTAACTGCTGGGGCAAGGAAAGTGGTAAAATGGTGCAAAAAGAAAATTGCGGTGGACAGCTGAGGGCTTGCAAATGTTATTATTAGTTCCCCCCCCCTTAGTTGCAATTAGAACCCCGGGATCACCCGGTGGCCTCCCATCCGCCCCGAAAGCGAGCGCGTGTGTGCGTGCGTGAGAGGTGGGGGGGAGGAGAGTCTCCCCTGAGGCGGCCGCCTTTGCCCCGCCCTTCCCAAGCTCGAAACGCCTTAGCGTTTCCCGCCTTTTTCCTGCACAGGCGCCCTCGCGGGGGAGGGTGTGCGCGCGCGTGTCGTGCGTGCGCGTGCGCAGGGAGGGGGGCGGCGCCCTCCCTCCCTCCCTCCGAGGCAGCACTCGGGTGCAACCGTTACTCACTCTCTCCCCCCCTCGCACGGCCGTTTGAGGGAGGGGAAGGAGGCGGGGAAGATTAACCCCCTCGTGCCCGCCCCGACGCTCCTTTCTGGTCTATCTCCCCCCCCCCACTCCTCCTGCGACTGAGGCGGCGCTGAGGGGAGAGGGCGAGCGCGAGCCGGGGCCGGCCAGGCGCCCCGGTGCATTGTGGGACGGAGTAGGGGGGCAAGCCGGAGCGGCGCGGGGAGTCCCGTCGGCGGGCGGGAGAGCAGCCGAGACGCGGTAAGGAGAAGGCCGCGAGGGGGGGGGAGGAGGAGGAGGGTGGAGAGAGAGAGAGAGTGAGAGAGGGAGGCGGGTGAGGAGCGCTTAAAGGGGAACGCGCCCCCCAGGGTGAGGTGGGGGGGAGCGCACGGGAAGGGGCGGTGGGGGGGCATGTGTGAGGAAAAAGCGGTGGGGCCCCCTTAAATAAGGCGCTCTTTTTAAAAAAAAATTCTTGCCCGCCTCCGGAGGGGAAGGGGTTAATCTTTCCGCCCGCCGACATCTTTCTTTCCCCTCCTCCCCTCAGTCCCTCCCCGGCGGGCGGGGGGAGCGGGAGGCCCCGCCCATGCGCACTGTGCCTGGAACGCCGGCCTGGCTTCGCCTCGCTCGCTTTCTCCGCCGCGGCCACGCCCCTCGGGGGAGGAGCGAGGGTCGAAGCTTCGCCCCTTTGCCCAGCCGGGCCTGGAAGAAGGGAGGGAGAAGGCGGCTGGGATGGGAAGGAAGGAGCTCCCGCCGCCCTCGGCTGGGCTCCAAGCGGCCGGGCTTCCCCGCTTCCCCCGAAAAGGCAGGCAAGGACTTCCAGCCTGGCTCTTGCTTCGGAGCGACTCCGGATGAAGCGGGTGGTGGGAGCACGACTGCTGCAATTGGGACTGGCCAGAAGAAGCCACCTTTGCCCGGTCTACAGAGAATCTCGATCCTGGTGGTCCCAAAGGTCTCCCTGCTGGAGCAGGGGGTTGGACTAGATGACCTACAAGGCCCCTTCCAACTAATCTCTTCTTTTCTCTGTCCTTTTCTATTGTTCTATTTCTATTCTATCCTGCTTTTCTTCCAAAAGGCAAATTGACTTTCTTAGGGGGTTTTTTTCCCCTTGAAAATGTCCTCAGCCAAGAAGCTTCTTCAATTCAGTCAATTGGGATGCCTGTAGAGCAGTGATGGTGAACCTTTTGGGCACAGAATGCCCAAACCGGAACATGTGTGCGTGTTTGTGCACCCAAAGACCAGCTGGAAGGCCTCGTTTGTTTTTCGGGCCATTTTCAGGATGTTTTTTGACCATTTTGGGGGCGTTTTTCGGGGCAAAAATGGCCTGGAAAACGGCCCCCAAATGGCCTGGAAAACACCCTGGTTTTTTGGCTGGTTTCCAGGACGTACAAAAACCAGAAGAGCAGCGGCGATGGTGTGCTTGCCCACGGAGGGGGTTCTGTGTGCCACAGGTTCACCATCACAGCTATAGAGTCTCAATCATCCGGGTCATGGTTCTCCCAAAGGTGCTTTTCCCCCAAAAGGCAACAGGATTTCCTTGCGACTGAAGGCAAATGCAGGTGGGCCTCGACTTACAACAGTGTGCTTAGTGACTGTTCAAAGATACAATGGCGCTGAAAGAAGCGACGGGATCGTTTTTCACAGAAATGATGTCCCGGTGCTTGGAAGCCGTTCCGGTCTGGATGGGGGACAACAGACTCAGGCTCAACCCTTCCAAGATGGAGTGGCTGTGGCTACCGGCTACCGGCGCCCCGGTTCAACCAGTGGACTCCATCGCTGGCCATAGGGGGCGAGCAACTGCCCCCCGTGGAGCGGGCGCGCAATTTGGGCGTCCTCCTTGATGCCCGGCTGTCGATGGATGACCATGTGGCAGCCGTGGCGAGGGGGGCGTTCCACCAGGTTCGCCTGGTGCGCCAATTGCGCCCCCTATTGGACCGGGACGCCTTACGCACAGTCACTCATGCGCTGGTGACGTCTCGTGGTCGCCGTACCTGTACTGGACTTTATTGGTTCTTTTTTTCCTTGAAAACACTTCGCTTCTAATCCTAGAAGCTTCTTCAGTTCTAAACTTCTGTTTTCAAAGAAAGAAAAGCAAAGGTCCAGTTGCCTTTTGGGGAAAAAGTACCTTTGGGACAGTCATGACCTGGATGACTGAGAATCTCCATAGACATCCCAATTGACAGAATTGAACTGAACTGAAGAAGCTTCTCGGCTGAGAAGCGAAACATTTTCAAGGAAAAAGAAACAAGAAAATCCAGGGTTTTTTTTGGGGGGGGGGGAAACACCTTTGGGGCCTGGTTTGCTGGATCTCTCAATCGCTTGGGTTCCTCTAATGTACATTGTAGCCACAAGTATTATATAAACTCAGAGCTGGTGTCTCCACCCTTCAGTTGGCTGGAAAAACTTTCTGTTTAACTTTGTGGCTTTTCCAAAGAGCCAGGATGACACGCTTGGGATTCTGTAGTCATCTCCCTAAAATTTTGTTACATTCCTGATGTGTTTGTGTATAATATTGTATGTGTATAATGCCTGGAAGCTCCATTGATCTCATAAGTCTACAAGGAAGGTCATGAAGAGCTTGCTTATCTGGAGTGTTTTGTAAAGGAATGGTGGTGCCTCATTTGGGAAAAAGAAGAAAATGGTTAAAATATTGCTCCTGTTTATTAGTCTTAAGATGGTTAAAACTTCAGCTGTACCCTGGCATGATCCAGTTGAATGTAAATGTGTATGTAATTTTCTCTTAGATTTAACTGGCTTCTTAAAATGTATTGACTTTGTTTTAAATTCATATTGAATGTAATGTATCTGTTCAGAAATATATTAAAATTGCAGCATGTGTTCAGGTAGGGAATCCAGCCCTTGCATCCATCCCTTGTTGCAGAATATATCAAACATATACTTTGGTAATAATGTATAACTATTTAGTTATTTAATAACATAATAATAGAGTGGTAATATTTTAGGTAGTAATGGAGATTGGATATTCTTTTGGAGGAAAATATAAGCTTAAATAATACAGCAGTTCCAAATATAGTTTGATTACAAGTATTGCTTTCTTCATTGAAGTATTTCAATTGTGTTCCTTTACCAATTTACCTGGTGCAACTCAATAACATTTTCTCCTAAATATTTCTGTGACTGTGATTTCAAATATTTTACAACTCTGACATTTATTGGAAGGAGTTTTAATTGAATTTAATTAAAGTATGTGATTACTAAATTCACAAGTATTGGGAGATTATTTTGATGTTCAACTAATCACTTATTTATGCATATACCTATTTACGTGAGCTACATAAGCAAACCAGAAAATAACGATCTTGTGTTTTCTGTAAACTAAAAAATGTTTTCCGCCCTCTGAATGTGGAATGAAACAAATGAAATTGTTCATGTAAGTAGTTATTGATACAAAATAGTAACTCATTGATTGCCAGAACTAATCTGCAGTGTAATGTTCACTCAGACTTTTGATTTGCAATAATAGAGTTACATCTATTTATGTATTTGACCAGGTACCCATAGCTGAGTAGTGTTTCTGCCAAACCAGAGTTTGTGAACAGTTTTATTTAGGGGCGATATCAGTAGCAATCTTGATACAGGCTCTAGTTAGATGTTACTTGTGGCCCTGTCTGAAGCAGTCAGACCTGGCCAATAATGTTCATTTTTTCCCCTCGGTATTCTCTGGTTCTCCAAATTCATATGCAAAGGATCTTTTCACAATCATAACCCTAATAGCAAAATACATACGCATTGGGGACTCAATGCTTGGACCATAGTGGTTTCTAATTGGTGAATAGGGATTGATTATTTCAAATATTTTACTATAACTCACTACAGTAAAGAGAATTGTTAACTTAAGCATTCAGACTTAACAGTGATTGAGTAAACAGTATTCAAAGGCAGTACACGTTTATTTTATTCACACACTGGCAGAGTTCACAATATAGAACATCAAAATTAGTGGGGGGAGCAATCTACAGCATTGTGTGGTCTCCAATCTACCTCTAAAATATGTGGGATCAAAGTATTTGTATTTTTTGGTGTTTGGTGAATGATCTGTCAACTATGTTTGTAGCTGATTAGATCATGTTCCCCCACTCTGTTTTAACAATTTAGGCAAAGAAGGGGAAACCAACATTTGCCTCCCCATTTCCCTTCTGAATAACAGAGTTGGCTAGCCAGAAAGGCAGATAAAATGATGATCTAATAAATATAATTAACTAAATAGGCAGTTAGCACATACACTGTCACTAAGAATGTGGCAAGGAAAGTTTATTTGCTTCCCCCATTTAATGTACAGTAAGTTGAAGTTTTCCAAATTGTTTATTGCTGGCCCATTGGATCAGCATTCCAGTTTTGAAAATCTCTTTGGTTGCGTACCATTACAGAATATTTTACAAAATTCTTCATATCCAGTGCCCTAGTTTCAAGTAATAAGAGATGGGTGTAGCCACTATATTGTTTGATATCAAGGTCTAGATATCATCTGGTAGCTGTCATTTTTCAGATAGTCTTGAAGACTATTGCTTCTCCGGGATTCATTCCAAATTGGATCCATTCCAGCTTGTTGTCTTGTCTGAATTTAGAGTAGCAAATTAATTGAGCCCTATTGATAGATGATATAGATCCCAAATTGATATGATTGGCATCATTCAGGGCCTTCCTTATTTCACTTAAACTGCTGGAAGAAATAATCCAGAAGCTTGGACTAAAATGCCATCATTGTACAAACTTACTTTGGGCAAGACCCAAATGTTATGGGTGGGGCATTCTCAGTGTGAATGCAGAAGAGGATCTGATAGATGTGGTCCTTATCATGGAGACAAAATGTTACCAGGAATATTTTCAACAAACAAAAACAACGTGTGAGTGGTTGCTCAACTGCAAGTGTGAATTATATACAAGATTTACCAAGTTTTGAACCTTTGACTGTTTAGCTTTAAAGCTATTTTTATGTTTTAACAAACAAATTGCATAAGATTTCTGAATTATTCTGATATGACCATCAGTAATTCATTTGTCTCTGACTTCATTGCTCTTTTTCCTGTCAACCCCTGATAATTCCACATCCATGCACTAAATTAAACCGAATTGGTCTCTTGGTTTATATTTGGAGTGGTCTCAACAATTCTTCTTAACCATCGCAGTTTGGCATGGATTAACAAAGAGGTCTTCAAACTTGGCAACTTTCAGACTTGTGGACTTCAACTCCCAGAATTGCTGGCTGGCTGGAGAATTCTGGGAGTTGAAGTCCACAAGTCTGAAAGTTGCCAAGTTTGAGGACCCCTGGATTAACATCTACAAAACGTGTACAGGCTAACTGAAAAGAAAAAGGTCATCTGCTTGAACAGGCATTGCATTTTGGTGTTCATAAGGAATTTCAAAGTGTTTATAGGGCCTTTTATTTCTAAATTATATGTAGTGTACTACAAATGCAAGGATTAAGAACAAAAGTCAGTTTGTAATTACATATAGTAAGATCACAGTGGTTTCATTGGCGAATTTAACGCCACTAGAATGTCACTGTACAATTTAGCAGACAAAATGAAATCTAATAGGCTGTTTCATGAAGACTTTTGATGTATTTTCCATACAAAAACAGTTACATTTTTATATAGAATATGCGACTGTCATAAAAGACAACTTTTATGCTATATGTTTGTATTTTTTTTAAACACAGGATAACAACCCGACCTATTTAACAAAGAAGAAGAAAATCTGCCGTTACTAACAGTGTAAGAATCATGTCTGTTCGAGAGTCCTTTAATCCGGAAAGTTACGAACTTGACAAAAGTTTTCGGTTAACCCGATTTACGGAACTTAAAGGCACCGGCTGTAAAGTGCCTCAGGACATTTTGCAGAAATTGCTCGAATCTTTACAAGAAAATCATTTCCAAGAAGATGAACAGTTTTTGGGGGCTGTTATGCCAAGATTGGGTAAGAATACTTTTTATTGCTGGTTATAATTATTTCTTGGGACTCTGATGCACGTTATTGAAGAGTGGAACATAGAGATTTCACACTCTATGGTCCTCTCTTTAAAAAAACCTTCTACCTACAATTACAGGGGAACATTAGCAGTCGGTATCAGTAAAATGCTCTAGGATTTGGGGTCTGGCTCAGTCCTAAAGAGGCTTCATTTAGTTATGCCTCAAATAGTGAGATGAAAACTGTTGGATTCTACAACATTTTAAAAATCATTTGACTTTCTATTTTATAACCACAAGCTTTTATATGCCAGATTATTGCCTTAATGTATCAAAATGCTGTTAGCGTAATTTTTTTAATCTTCATGGGTATTTTTATTATTATTAATTTTAATATGGGTATCTTTTTTATTGTTTCCTGCTAATGGCAAATTTAATTCAGGTTAATTATTTTTGTGTTTTTCTGATTTTGGTGTATCTGACTTAGAGACACAGCAGTGAAAAAGCAAACAAAATTAAAAACCAAAACCATCTATTGGCTTTTATTTTCATATTCCAGATACAGGTAGTTCTCAACTTATGACCATTTATTCAGCAATTGTTCAAGGTTATGATGATCCTGAAAAAATAGACTTGCAACCCGTGCCCAAAATTATGTCTTTAGCAATACCCCTATAGTCCTATGATCAAAATTTATGCACTGGCAGATGAATTCCATCTGAAAGCTAAGGCAAAACTCATGTACCTATCTATTTTATTTTACTAACTATATAATTTTCCTTCAAGGGAGCAATTTTGATGGAGGTCCTGACCTTTTGATTAATTTCAAAATGTGCTTTATATTGCTTTATAGAGTACGGAAAATCGAACAGGTTTGCATGACAAATCCGTGTCTTGTTAAATTCATCAGGTAAAGAGGGAAGTGGAGTCTCTGATATAGAGAAAGAATTGTATTCCTGGTCGTGTAGTTGTCAGGCGATTTAAGAAGCATTTGTACGGCTGTTGCGGCAGGAGGAAAAACTGAAACTTCTTAAAAGAAAATTTGCCTTAGTAGATCTATTTACAGGTGGTCCCTGACTTAATCACAGTTCATTTAGTCACCCCTCAAAGTTACAATGGCCTTGAAAATAAGTGACTCATTTTTCACACAACCATTGCAGCATTTCCGTAGTCACAGGATTTACATTCAGATGCTTACCAACTGGCACATATTTATGACACTTTCAGTGTCCCTGGGGTCACATGATCCCCTTTTGCGACCTTCTGACAAAGTCAACAGGAAAGCCAGATTCACTTAGCAACCGTGTTACTAATTTGACAACTGCAGGGATTCACTTAACAAATGTGGCAAGGAAGGTCATAAAAATGAGCAAAACTCACTTAACAAATGTCTCACTTAGCAACATAAATGTTGGGCTCAATTGTGATCGTAAGTCGAGGACTGCCTGTATAATCACTATGCAGCCTGGTGCATGTTGCCCTTTTTCTGTGAAGAGTCCTTGGGAGGACAGCGCTGAACAATGCTGCAGCATCGATGAGAAAAGAAACACTGAACTCTCATTCAGAGTCACACTAGGACATGCAGGATTTGCGTGGCCCCGTCTGCCAGGAATATGTAGAAGTAGAAAGGCAATTACAAAGGCAGGCCAATATCCTGAAGAATAAAGGGAGTTCCTTTTATTACAGGGATTGGCATGGACACTTGCGTCATTCCTTTGAGACACGGAGGTCTGTCTTTGGTCCAGACAACAGACTACATTTATCCCATTGTGGATGACCCTTATATGATGGTAAGATGCCTTAAAATGTTGGTCACTTTTTGTCAAATCAAAACTTTGGAGGAAGGGGGATGGATATCAAGCTATCGATTTCACCTGGCTTTGGTTTGGTGGTCTTTCTCGGTTTTGTCTGGAACTAACAGGCCTTTGAAGAAATCCTCCCCCCCCCCTCTCCTGATCTTGGTTTGAGCATTTAAATTATTTCTATTCTTAACTAAATGAATGATGACAGTCGTACCTTGGTACTCAACTCCCTTGAAATTCATTGCATTTAGTACCCAACACGTTTTGACATTAAAAATTTGTCCTGGTGCTGATTGTTTATTTGGTACTCAACCCACGTTGCTGTTGGCTGCCTTGTGAATCATATTACATTATTCCTTATGGGGGGGGGATTGTTTGGTACTCACTGTTTTAGTGATCATCGCACCTCCCAGGCTAATGATGAGTACTGAGGTACCGCTGTATAGGAATTCAGTAATATTCTACAGCATTCATCTAAGCAGTCAGAGCAGATGGTTTTAACAATTTAAAAAAATCAGAATTTATTAGTTTACCCAAAGGAAGATAATATACAAATCACTCTATTGATGCCAAAATTTGGGTATCTTGTCTGTGATGAGGCCTGTGGAGCATAGAACTGGGCAAAATACTGAACGAATGTTGATATTAGTGTCAACCCCATGCATTTCTTGTGGTGTCCCCTGGACAGCTGCTTTGTTGTGCCAGGAGAGATGTCGTATGTGCAATGAACTTACACAATGTCTGAGAAAGCGTTTTGGAGCAATCGTTCTGAGCTTTCTAAGACGGAGCTGCCAGAGCGATTTAGATAATTTTTATCCCCTTACACTTAAATGCTTTGCACATTCCTGTGATGTGTTTTTTGTTTAAAACAAATCATTTTTTACATATGTTATTTTTCAGGGCTTGTTGGTTTTCTTGTTGGTTCTATTTAAGATTGCTTTAATGGTCAAAACTTTTGTATCCCAATAAGTAAATAAATTGGGGTCGTGCTTAGTCTGCTCAGTATACAACAGAGCTAAATGCAACAATAATAGCAATTCTGTTAATTTGTTTCATTCATTACTTTTGCTTCTTCCATCTGCCACCTCAAATTTCAGTTGGTAGATTTCGTGATCTCGCCCAGTCTCTTTTTAAGGTTAGCTTGGGAAGCAGGTTAAGCATTAAAACAGCAGTTCAATGAGAATTGTTTGTGTTGCTTTTTCCAGGGACGCATCGCATGTGCCAATGTCCTTAGTGATCTTTATGCCATGGGAGTCACCGAATGTGACAATATGCTGATGCTTCTTGGCATCAGTAATAAAATGACAGACAGGGTAAGTTCCTTTAATTGTGTTGATCTGGGGTTGGGGGGGGTCACTGCTTTACTATAAAGAAGAATTTACCAAACTTGACTGTTCTCATTTAATTTGCGAGAACTGGCCTCATCCAGCCTTTTGAGTGGAACCTACTGATATCCAGCTTTTTTAACTTCACAGGGGTTCAGGGAAGAGTAAGTTTCAGTTAGCAGACTATTTCTCTGTGTATATAGGCAGGTGTGAGGGGATGATTCAACTTTAGCAGTTGTTGAAATATGACTTCCTTTGGGGTGGCTTGTAAGCTGTTAATGTATTCGGTAGATGCTTGACTGGGCCATTGATTTTTCCTACTTGGGTTTTGTTTTGTTTTCTCTAAAGGAAAGGGATAAAATCATTCCCTTAATTATCCAAGGATTTAAAGATGCCGCCGAAGAAGCAGGAACATCGGTGACTGGTGGTCAAACAGTATTAAACCCTTGGATTGTTTTAGGAGGAGTGGCCACAACTGTCTGTCAGCCTAATGAGTTTATAATGTAAGTTGGAGCATTTTATGCCAAGGAAAAGGTGCTGAAAGTATTAAAAGAGGTAGCTACTTCTAAAATTCTGAATTGTTTCTCTTATGTGTTGTTAACTGTGAGGAAATTAAATGCTTGCCTTTGGCTCTGGATTGGGGATTTTAATAACGAGGCATGTTTTTTCTGGTGAAGCTTTGCAGATTTATTAAGGGCATTCATCTTGCCCAGACGCAGTTGGTTTAATCGTGACTTGTTTAAAAAGTTACACTTGGTCAGGCTCATCCAGGATGCCAAATAGTCAATTGTGTTTTGCAGTATTCAGTGTTTGGATTAAAATAATGCTGTAAACAAAACAAAGCGAAAAATCAGCTTCAGTGCTAACTTTAGAACTCATTGTGATAGCAGTTCTACAATATACTGTGGTTATATTGAGTTTCTGTGTGTTCACTGATGAGAACCACGTAGGTAGCTCGTCTATTTCATCCAAGTTGGAAAAACAGTGTGACTATAAATCATTTCATGATTCCAGCTGTTAAAAGTCCGAGCTCTGAAAATCTGCCTTATTTTCAGTCTCTAAAATAAAGGCAACAAAATCTTATCCAGAAGACTTTTTTTATATATACAGTATATAGAAGTAGCAGACACTGAAACTAGTAACAATTTCCTTTTAGGGCAAAATTGTCATATTAGCATTAAAGGTGCCTCAGATAAAACTCTACCAATTATCTTCACTATATATTTGTAAGCCTTGATTATTATCTGTGGATACATGAAAAAAATGTATTCATTTAAGAAAACTAAATGAGTACCTTTTTTGGTTGTATTCATTCTAAATAAGATATCTGGATAATATTAAATAAACTCTGTGGAATAATTACTGAAAAATAATGATGGCATATGTGCTTTTTAATAATACATGTTCATTACTTCTAGGCCAGATAATGCAGTCCCGGGAGATGTATTGGTGTTAACCAAACCATTGGGAACACAAGTAGCTGTAGCTGTCCATCAGTGGTTAGACATCGTAAGTGAATCCCTTTCAATAGAAATCCAACAAAGGGGCGGCCGTTTCCTGTGACTAAGCTATGCCAAACTTTGAACAAAGTAGGCTAGATGTAATGCATTTAATACCAACCTCTTCGGCTGGTTTATATTCTTTTCATATATATTAAATATGTGGAGATAACCTTGGAATATGGTTTTATATATGTATGGAAAGTTGTTGTAAAAACAAATTTCTGGATGTACATTGACTATGTAGAAATCTGTTTCACACAAAAAAAAAACTTTTTTGTGTAGAAAAACAATAAAATAGCCCTGTTTTTCCAGTTTGCCCTTAGAAATTCGTTGTGTAACTGGAAATAAAATGCATTGTGAAACTGTTTCAGGTGCTATTAATTCTCCTTGGTCCTCATCCAGCAAACAGAAAAAGCAGTTGGTTTATAAACAAAAGAGATGTTCAGATAGTGAAAATCAAAATGGAACAGGAAGTGCTTCAAAGGATTTCTTCAAGTTGGGAGAATTGGCACTTAATGCTGTTCAAATAATAACTGCACATGTAGATTGCTGAGCTTGAATTGGTGTGCAACCAAGAAATAAATCTCGAGCATTCAGTAAGAAGATCGTGCTAGCATGCTGCTAATACGTGTCAAATCCCACCCTAAGATCATCGGGAAAGGATAAAAAGTAACAGAATAAAAATAAAATAAGATACCACAATATAAGCCGTATGTAGCCTTTCTCTTTCCTTCTGTGCCTTAGCCAGAAAAATGGAATAAAATCAAGTTGGTTGTGACACAAGAAGACGTGGAACTGGCCTATCAAGAAGCAATGATGAACATGGCAAGACTCAACAGAACAGGTAAGGGAACGGGTGGCCAGTTCGTTTCGGTCAGTGACCAGGGAAAAACCAGGCTCTACAAGGGGAAGGTCTCTTTAGGTTGCTAGAAGGTCACATGGTTAAAATCGCTCCCTGGAATGTTGTACAGAGAGTCCTACAACAGTTCACTTAGTGACCGTTAAAATGGCACTTGAAAAAATGACTAAGGGCCGTTTTTCACACTTACGGCTGTGGCAGCATCCCCGTGGTCACGTGATCAAAACTCAGATGCTTGGCACCTGGCTCATATTTATGACGGTCGCGGTGTCCTGAGGTCAGGTGATCCCCTCTGGCAACCTTCTGGTAAGCAAAGTCAATGGGGAAGCCAGGTGATCCCAACAAATGCAGGGATTCGCTTCAGAACTACCTGTGCTGATTCTCGCTATAGAAGAAAGGCGTGTGGATGCAGGGGTAAAGGCCTCAGGACCAGAAACCTGGAGGATATGAGTTCTAGCCCTGCCTTCGTGCTGTCTTAGGGCCAGCCACTTTCTTTCCATTTAGGAAGAAGCAGTGCAAGCCACTTCTAAGAAGGTTGCCAAGAAAAATGTGTGGGCTTGTTCAGGTGGTCACTCAATCATTCACTCTCTCTGTCTCTCCTATCCCTCTCTCTCTCCTTCTCTCTCTCACACACACACTTTTCTCATACTATCTGTTACTACAGATCTATATCAGACATGGTTGTAATTTTTTTCCAAAGAAGAACATGCAACTATTCATGTTGCAATTGGAAATAAACATTTGGAAAGGGGGGAAAAACATTCCTACGATACATTTTCAGAAAATTCAGGGCTATCCCACTCTTAACTGCAATTGGAAATATATATATATGTATGTATGTATGTATGTATGTGTATATATGTATGTATATATGTATGTATGTATGTATGTATGTATGTATGTATATATATATATATATATATAAATATATAAATCTTCTGAATCATTATAAATTGTTTGGTATTTCCAAATGATTTTGCCCAAAGGAGATCAGGAATGGATTGTCCATGTGCAGGAATCCCCCCCCCCCCAAGTAGGAGACCCTACACCATTTCTTCAATTTTATTTGAAGGGAGCTGGAAATGTAAACTCTGATTTAATACTGAGAGATGGGCTGAACTCTGAAGTTGCAATAACCTTTTTCTCTCTTTCTCTCCTCTCAAGCTGCAGGGCTCATGCATACGTTCAATGCTCATGCAGCCACGGACATCACAGGCTTCGGAATCCTGGGACATGCACAGAATCTAGCAAAGCAGCAACGCAATGAAGTGTCCTTCGTTATTCACAACCTCCCCGTTCTAGCCAAAATGGCTGCAGTTAGCAAAGCTTGTGGGAATATGTTTGGTCTTATGCATGGGACTTGTCCAGAAACATCAGGTAATATGTGTGTGTGTGTGTGTGTTTAATTTTTCAATCTATTTCTTTCCCTCTACAATATGGGTGGACTTCAACTCCCAGAGTTCCCCAGCGTGGTGTCATATAACAATTTCTTCAACATTGGCCCTTAATCTCTCCCCAACAGGAATATGAAAGAAGGACATGAATCAGCGGTCAATAGGAAATTTGATCTACCGTATTTTTCAGAATATAAGACACAACCACCCCACCCCACCCACCCAAAAAGTGGGTGGAAATGTTTGTGCGTCTTATACTTCAAATATTGCGTCTGGGGGAGGCGGGTTGGTGCGGCGCCGATCAGCTGGACCGCAGTGGTGGTGAATGGGCTGTGGCGAACAGCCAGTGGCAGCGGCGAATGGGTGGCGGGAATGGCCCATGATGAACAGGCAGTGGCGAATGGGCGGCAGTGAACGGGCCCTGCCGAATGAACAGCGGCAAGCAGGAAGCAGCTGCAAATGGGCCATGGCAAACAGGCCAAAAGAATACCAGATGGATGCTGGGAGGCAGAGGCAGACTTTCCCCCCCTTGTTTTCCTCCCCAAAAGCTGGGTGCGTCTTATAGTCCGAAGCATCTTATAGTCTGAAAAATACGGTATATAGAGAAGCCGATTTCTTGTTCTGCAGTGTGTAAAAAATACTTGTGTAAAAAAGTCGCCTTTCAGGTCAACTGAATTTTCATAATGGAAGATACTATCTTTGCACCCCTTTGCCCGGTTACAAATAGAATACTTTTGAAAGAAAATGTGCAACACATTATCCCAGGATGTCCCTGCCCCACAGTGGTCATTGCGCTGCTACAAAATAAAAGGTTCCTTAGAGATTCTTGTGAATGGTCAGCGGATGGCGCTGTTCCTTCAGATAACCCCAAACAACTAGACTGCATCTCAGAAACCTGTGCTGAAAAAAAATCTGCCTTTGACAGATGGTGGATTTGGCTATATACACATAAGACACAATGTTGTGCATGTCAGAAATTCTGCCCCGCAAAATAAATTCCTAACTATTGCCTTTTTTTTCACACTGTGTGTTAACATCGCTTTGCATTGGAAGTTGTAATAGTAGATTGTCCACACTTCAGAATGATCCATGGTGATAGTTTACGTTCCTTTGAATTGGGTGCTTACTGGATGAGTAGGCATTGCCATTGAATGTTTAAATTATAAATTTAAATTGTATTAAATTATGTGAAGAATCTGTATTAAAATATACCATCGGCATAGATTTTACCTACCTTCCTGATGGGGTTTGGATGCCATACCATTCAATTTAGTGGCTTTGCTCAAGGTTTTCTCCAATTTGTCACTGTCCTTTTCAAACAGTTACGCACTGAACCCAACTTAGAGTTGCAAACAGGGTTTGATCAGGGAGAAGTAGAATGAAATAATTATACTGTAATTATTTGGACTCCACATTATATATTAATCCATCCCAAGAACAGCATTTGCCTTTTTACCAGCTACTTTTACCTACCGGCTCACTTCACGTTTTTCCCTGTTCACTTCCATCCTATTCTTTTTCACCCTGCTGTTAATGGCCTGTCTAGATTATTTTTGTTAATCTCCTGCCAAATATCAGCCGTTTCTCCCAATCATCTGCAGACCTGATCCAAGTCTCTGATAGAAAAAGTTTGGGAATCGCACTAAGCCCTGCGGCATTCCGTTCAGTTTCTCTCCACAGTGCAAGTGGAAGCCATTAAAGAGCCTTCTGGAATCTGGCTGCTTCAATGTGGACCCCATCTGAAAGCATGGAAAATGGAATAGAATAGAAAATAGAATAGAATAGGGAATGGAATGGAATAGAACAGAATAGAATAGAATAATGGAATAGAATAATGGAATGGAATAGAGAAGAGAAGAAAATAATGGAATGGAATGAAATAGAGAATAGAATAGAATAATAACGTTATTATCACTTTGAATGTACACTAATCGGCATACCTTAAAATGAAATTTTGTTGCATGCAGCTCTCAAAGGGTCACCACCTCCAATATACACTACATAAACATGACTATATAAATACAAAAATTTGCCAATCCACATATATGACACAGAAACCACACAGACTAGTTCGGATGTATAGGTAGTGCATAGTAAGAAAAATGAATCTTATGAGTTTACCAGACGGCCGGCTGGCCGGCCTACGGAGCGAAGCTGTTATAGAATCTGGTCATCCTGCTAGGAATACCATCACAATTGGTGCCAAGTTTAATCAGTAGATAATGGTTAAAAATCCGAATAAGCCAGGCAACCACTTTGATTTGACCCTTGAACGGGAGCTAATGCTGTCCCTTCTCCTTTTGCAGGAGGCCTCCTTATCTGCTTACCCCGGGAACAAGCAGCACGTTTCTGCGCTGAGATCAAGTCTCCAAAATACGGCGAAGGTCACCAGGCATGGATTATTGGGATTGTAGAAAAGGGAAACCGCACGGCCAGGATTATAGACAAACCACGAATCATCGAAGTTGCGCCCCAAGTAGCCACTCAGAACGTAAACCCGACACCGGGGGCAGCTTCTTAATCCTAGACGAAATAGGATTATTTCTCTCTCTCTTTTTTTTCTTTTTGGTTTTGTTTTGTTTATTTCATTTTTTTTAAAAAAAACAAAAAATAGATCTATTTCCTTTATCATCTTACAGCCTAAAGAACTGTGTGAAAAAAAAAGAGAAGAAACACATTGTGTCTGTGCAAATCTGGTGGCCTTAGGTTGGTTGGAGCGAGTGAATTTAACCCTCTTGCCTTTCCCCCCCCCCCTCCCCCCTGTTACATGAACTGAAGATGCTCCTATCTCGAGGCAGCTTCTGAGTTGAGAATGATACTGTTATCCAATACTGTTGATTCATTTTGAATCTTTAGACACTGATCTCTCGCCGCACGGGCTCTTCAAAGGTGCTTTCACCTAGCGTCAGGCATTACCCCTTCGTGGTATCAAATGCAGTTTGTGTCTTTTTTTACAAAATAGGTATTATTATTATTTTTTGGAGGCTATATGTATATTTATCACTAGCTCTAATTTCGGATGCCTTGAATGAAATTCCAAAAGGCAATAAAATTTGGATGCACAAGGAGCTGAACCCGGAAGCAAAAAAGGGTTGCATGTCTACCTATGTTCCATCTTTTCATTTAGACGATACAGTCGCCTTCTCCGCAAAAAATCTACGGCCTCGGACTTGGCGTGGTAGTACGGTCTGTTAACGGAGACACGCGAGTGCTGCCTTCGCACGGAGAGCACGCCTAGAGTGTGAAGGAAAGAATCATTTTGTTAGCTCAGACAATGTTTTCTTTGCATTACCAGTAATCACTTCCTTTTTATGGATGGTATAAACGGCATAAATCAGTTTTCAGAGGGACGGGGGATGTGCTGAGGAGCAGCAGAATATTGCCAACTGAAGGGGAGGGTATTCTATAATCATTTACAATTCACTATATAATTACATGAATAATTCTTAAAAATATAACCAATTTTTTTTAAAAAAAAAAAACCTGTTCTGTGGATGGTAGTGTTTAATACATTTTATATTTTGTATAGTGATTATATTTTTTTGCTTTTCTTAAAACCGGCTGTCTAGTAGGATTGCTTAGTATTTTTGTTTGGCCTACATTCTTGTGCACGCTTTTGTGATGTGTTTAAAAGCTACATTGCCAACCTTGCAGCCTGAACTTAAGCTTATTATTTGAATAAATATTTAATTTTTTTATTGCTCTTGTGCAAGTGGATGACTTTTTAACTTTTATGCCTAAGTCCTACTGGGAAATGAGGACAAAGCGTTTAAACCTTTAAACTCACTACCATTAAGTTTTTTTTTTAAAAGGTTTGATTTTCATCTAAAGCAATATAGTGTTTAATTCCCAGTACCATAATGTAAAATGTGACTATTCAAACATCATGATAACAGGCAATATGAATACCTCTTCCTGCTAACAGTTGCACATATGCAGTAAATGTTTCTGATTCTGAAGCGTTTACTGAAAACCTGGTTGTGTATAAAAATGTCTTTAAAAGAGATTGTAACAGGCATCTTTGCAATAAGAACCTTTTCTTGTGCTTATAGTTTTGAAAGAATGAATGAACCTGAAATAGAGTTTTTCCTGGAAGATTCCCATACATGCAACAGGCTTTTTCGAACAAAGATAGCTACTTGTGTTCTTTGGCGGTTGGATTTTTAACCTTTTTATTTTATTTTTGTATGCAATAATTTGGTATTAACACTCTTCCACATTGTGAACTTGTCCTTAAATTGTCATTACGTAATTTTAAAACACAAACATTTCACATGTGAGGGTGTGCCATATTGAGAGAAACAGCAGCAATACATATGGAAGTTCCTATGTATTTCAGTTCCTATTCCGTATTTCTCCACTTGAGAATACACAATTATTGAAACTTGTACTACTACTACAGGTAGGAAATCAATGCAGGTAGAAGTGAATGTTTGTAGCTCAGGGTTGAGCTGGCAGGTGGGGGCTGCACCTTGGTGCATTCTAAGCTTCAACTGTTTTCTTGCAGGTGTTTCATTACCCAACTAGGTAACATCATCAGAGCTAGAAGGAAGTGGGGTTTGCTCTCTTTTTATATATATATATATCTTATATCTTTTTATATGCCCTGTCACTGTTGGCGGGATGGTTGTTTCTTGGTAATTCTTTGTTTGGGCTCTTGTGTATTGCAACAACTCTAAACGTCAGGAAAAGGAAAGCAGCGATCTAATCAACATCTCCCACAAAGTGGATACCTACGCAACTTTATCGAAGAGTGCCTCACCCCTCGAACCATCAGAAGTTCTCGACTTGACAACAGTTTGTTTAGTGACTGTTCAAAGTTACAACAGGACTGAAAAAAGGAACTTATGACCATTTCCCACACTTATGACCATTGCATCCTCCTCCTGTGGTGGTGTGATTTACATTCAGACGCTTGGCAATTGACTCACATTTATGGCGGTCACTGTGTCCCAAGTCACGCGGCTCCTTTGCGACCTCCTGACAAGCAAAGTCATTGTGGGGAAGCCAGGATTCACTTAACGACGGTGTGACTAAGAACTGCAGAGATTCGCTTAACAAATGCAGAAGTCGTAACGTGGGGCAGAACTCCACAAATTTCTCACTTAGCAACTTAAATTGTGGACTCAATTTTGGCCGTAAGCCGAGGACAAGCAACACAAGCTATGAGAAGGATAACGCTGTGATATATTTCGAAAACATCCGATTGTAACATCCTCATGGTATCACCATATCACACCCACCCAACTCCATCAACAGCTGCAAGGAAACAGCTAAGCTCAGAGAGCACCAAGGAACCCTCAATCAATGCAAAATGACTCTGAATATAGTTTATATAGCTTGCTAACTCTTCATCAACTTCCTCTGTACTTTCTTTACTCCTCATGGCAAACATACTCTCAAGAAATCCTTTGTTATTTGCAATCTGGAGTAGCTGTTGAGTAATTACTGGGTGGCAAATGAATTTTAGCAAATCTCACCTGGCAAATGCCTGTTGGGTGGCACAGGTTAATTTAATTCTTCTACAGTGGGCAGTTGAAAATATAGAGCAGATTTTGCCAAAATTATTTGGCATGTAGGTCTTTTTTGTCCCACTATCTTTTTTTTTAACAAAAATGTTCAGAAAGAGACATTTCAAACGAGCAATTTTTTTTTAAAAAAAGTGTAATGTTTGTGTGTTTTGCAGAAAATGCGGTGGAATAAATTACCAATTCAGTGATAATGGAACCTGATTTCTGTAGTTGAATAGTTTGTTGATTTGAGAAAAATGTCATTTATTCCATAGAAGGGCTTCTCGAACGCAAAATACATAAAGGGATTTTCTTCCAAACACAATTCTTTGATTCTTGATTCTGCTATTTTGCAGAGACAGCAAAATACAATACGAAATTATTTTATCTACCACATTTATATACAAACAACTCTTATCATGTTTCCGGACATCTGTTAAAAATTCCCCTAAAAGCAATAATACTTCATGTAGGAGCAGAGATGCTTAAATTAGTTCAATATTTCTGCATAAATATGGCCTAAAGTGAGATTTGTTTTTCACACAAGACCTAAAACTCAAATCAAGAGACCCAATTAAACAAAGGAGTCAAAAACATGATACTTGTTCATTTATTTATGGAGGAAAATGATTGAAAGCTACATATTTGTGTAGTTTGTACATTTCTTGTAAAGACGACAAAAGTTGCAAAGACAATCAAATTTTCAAAGTGTAGAGAAGGAACTGAAGAGAGATAGCAGGAACAAAGGATACTTGAGACAAGCGCTTTGTCTCTAGAACTGGAAGGGGGGAAAAAACAACGAAAATATTAGTTTCTCAAATGTTTTAAAACTTCACGAGCTTAGGACAAATTCTGAGTCAACGTTCAATATTTGGATCTCACATGTAAGGGCCAAAATACCTTTTGAAATCAGTGAATCCATTTTCAAGGTCTTAAGTATTTTCCTTTAGATAATGAAATTTAGAAGACGAATTTGGTTGAATTGCAACCTATCTTAATGTAACCGTAGAGCTAAATTAGTTTCCCTAACAAAGTCTAAAGCGGATGTGGAATTGAGATGGACAAATAGAATAGAACAGAACGACAGTTGGAAAGGACCTTGGAGGTCTTCTAGTCCAACCCCCTGCTCAGGCAGGAAACTACACCACTTCAGACAAATGATTATCCAACATCTTTAAAACTTCCAGTTTGGAACATTCACAACTTCTGGATGCAAGTTGTTCCACTGGTTCATTGTTCTCACTGTCAGGAAATTCCTCCTCAGTTCTAAGTGGCTTCTCTCCTTGATTAGTTTCCACCCATTGCTTCTTGTCCTGCCTTCAGGTGCCTTGGAGAATAGTTTGACTCCCTCTTCTTTGTGGCAACCCCTGAGATATTGGAAGACTGCTATCATGTCTCCCCTAGTCCTTCTTTTCATTAAACTAGACATACCCAGTTCCTGCAACCGTTCTTCATAGGTTTTAGCCTCCAGTCCCCTAATCCTCTTGGTTGCTCTTCTCTGCACTCTTTCTAGAGTCTCCACATCTTTTTTTACATCGTTTTCAAAAAGGAGTCTGAAAATGTTAAAAAGTTATGTGAATTTTCTTTATTAATGTCTTCATTTGTTTGTGGTTTTTATATTGCAATGTTACAAGCAGGGAACAGTATCTTAAAGTCTAGCTGGATGGTTACGGCACAAATATTGCCGGTTTATGAGAAAGGAATTAATAAGGAATAATGAAAACAGTTAAAAAACAATGATCTTTTGTGGTTTTTAATAAATCTGTGTTTAGGTGTGGTGTGTGCATTTTTCTACTGATTAACCTGACAACCGTAAACATTGCTTTTGTTTTTGTTTTTTAATCTGTAAGAAGTTTAACGCTTTCTAATAAACTTTTTGCTTAAGCAGTCAGAATCTTCTATAAACTTTAATGATATACCATGAGAAATGTATTTTGGAACAAAACAGAAAATTAGGATAAGTTATTAATAGCCTTGTAAATGAAAAAGATAGTTGTGAATAGAAGAGAATAGCAGAGTTGGAAGGGACTTTGGAGGTCTTCTAGTCCAGCCTCCTGCTCAGGCAAGAAACCCTATACCATTTCAGACAAACGGCTGTGCAATCTCCTCTTCAAAACTTCCAGTGTTGGAGCACTCACACACACAATCCAGCCAGCAAATGCTCAGCTCTATCCGACTGTACCCCAAATTAAGAGATTGCAGGGTCGTAAAAAGGGACTTTAAATAGGTATGAAATAAGTATCGGAAGCCATGAAAAATCCAGAGACTGAAAAACAGTAGCAATGGGAGAGAATGCTAGAGCTTGGGGTTGACATGAGAAGTCCTTGGTGCTCTCTGAGCTTGGTGGTTTTCTTGCAGACATTTCATGACCCAAGTAGGTAACGCCATCAGTGTTAGAAGGGAGTGGGGTTTACTCTCCAGCTTTTCCTGTTGATATTGGTCGTCGTTCCTGGATTAGGCTGTTGTTTATTGAGGGGTAGCTCCTTGATTGGATATTATTTGCTCCTTGATTGAGATTAATCTAGATATTAATCTCTGCTCATCTGGATACAGCTTGCTTTGATATTTTTGCTTTCTTTATTGCTTCCTTGTGGTCTCTTTTGAATTGTACATAGATGTCATTTATCTATGTTGACGGCTGTTGTGTCTAATGCCAGGTTTTTGGAAATTCTCTAGCATTTTTTCTTAGACTGAGCTTTTGTTCAGGTCGCTCACAGTTTCTGTCCCTGCGTTGTGCCATTAAAGAGTCTTTTGATTGCTAGTTGGTATTCATGGATGCACTCTGCTTGTCTTCTGCTGGCTAGGGACTTCTGGGAGTTGAAGTCCACGCATTAAAATTGCCAATGTTGAGAAAGGTGGCTATAGAGATACAATATATTTAACACTCTAAGGCTGTTCAGCGCTGCCATCAAACGGAGGGAATGGAACGGAATGGAATGGGAGAGGAGAAGAGAAGGAACGTCGGCTAGGATAGGATAGAACATAGGGAAGGGAAGAGGAGAGAAGGAATGCAGGATAGGGAAGGGAAGAGAAGAAAGAAGAGAGAAAAGGAGGAATGTAGGATAGGGAACGGATTCTTAGTGGCCAAGTGTGAAGGGCTTAGTCTCCGGGGCAGACGCGCTCAGGGGCCATCCAAGCAACAAGCGATAAATCCTGATCCCAGATCCAACCCTCCTCAACCCTAAGATCCAAAGTCCTTCCTGCGTGGCGCCTTCTCCGCTCAGAGCAAAGCCCAGCCTGGCCTTGGTGCCCGCAGGCTCTTCTCTTCTGCCCTTCGCTTCGCTCCTTTACGCGCGGGGAAGGGCGGCCACTGGGGACGTCTCTGGCCGCCGACGCCGCCTCCGAGCAGCTGGGCTGGCCCACTCGCCTTCTCCGCCCCTTCCCGGCTGTAGCCGAGCACGAGCAGCGGCCTCCGAGAGCCCAAGCGGCGGGGCTGAGCGGCAGAAGCGCCCGGCTGATTCGCCAAGGACGCGCGCCATGGAGAGCCTCGGGAAGCAACGCAGCGCGCCCCTCCGGCTGGGCATCTTGCTCCGGCACCTGGGGCCCCGCGCAGGATTCGTATCCTTCTCTTTCTCACCTGCAACCTCTGGGTCGCCTTTCCCCCGGGACTTGGCACCGCTTGGGCCCCGGCAAAGCCCGCCAATTGGAGCTGGCAGCCTGGAGGGGAAAGCTCAACCGGTTGGGGGAAGACTCCGGGGCTCCCTTGGTGCACTCTGAGCGTGGTTGTTTTCCTGGAGACCTTTCATGACCCAACTAGGCTATGTCATCGGTGCTGGAAGGGAGTTGGGTTTGCAGGGAGGAGGAGGAGGGCTGTGGGGTTCTTGGTGCTCTCTGAACTTGGTTGTTCTTTCTTGCGGACATTTCACAACCCAACTAGGTAACTTCTTCAGTGCTAGAAGGAAGGGTTGTGGAAGGGAGGACGGTGGGGTCCTTGGTGCTCTCTGAGCTTGGTGGTTTTCCTGGAGACGTTTCACGACCTGAAGTAGGTAACTTCATCAGTGTTAAGAGGAGTGTGTGTATTCCTTTCTAGCACTGATGATGTTCCCTAGTTGTGCCATGAAACATCTGCAGGAAACCCACCAAGCTCAGAGAGCACCAAGGATCCCTTACAGTCCTCTTCCTCTTCCTCCTCCTCCTTTCCACAAACTCCATTCCCTTCTAGCACTGATAATGTTACCTAGTTGGGTCATGAAACGTCTGCTTTGTAACTTTGTAACAAACCCACCCCCTGCTTTGTAACTACTAATTAGAAATTAGCAAGATATACTAATCTATGCATTGTGCAGATGTTATAGTTTATATATGTATATACATTTTTTATCACATCTTGCCATACTTTACGATGACATATTCTTTAACTATCCTTATGTTTGTCTATTATCTATTTCATTGATCATCTTTCTTTAATGATTCCTTAATCTTTGTTTCTATTCTCTAACCCAGAGGTCTTCAAACTTGGCAACTTTAAGACTTGTGGACTTCGAATTCTGGAAGTTGAAGTCCACAAGTCTTAAAGTTGCCAATTTTGGGGATCCCTGCTCTAACCAGTTGCACCATACATATTCCAAACCAAATATATCATTTATTTCCATTGTCAGCCTATCCATCTCTGCACATTCTAGGACTTTCTTTATCACCATTCCATCAGAAGGTATACTTTCATTTTCCCAATTTTGTGTGTAAACAATTCTGGGCGCTGTTATTATATGTAGCATTATATATTGGATTTTTAATTGTAGTTTTTTATTAATATGCCTAGTAGAAATACTCCCGGTTTTAATTATTTGTTGTTTGGCCACTTTCCTATCCTTACCCAATATTTCTTTGCTTCTGGGCATGTCAACCACATATGTTCCCTGCTTCTGTTTACATTTCCAACATTCTGTTGATCTATTTGGAAACATTTCTGCTAATCTTGCTGGGGGTAAATGCCAACAATAAAGCATTTTGTATACATTTTCTTTGTATGCAGCCGACTTTGTCAATTTATAATCCCCCCCCCACACACACAATTTTTCCCAGCTCTCTAATTCTATGGTTGTATAGCCGAATTTTTTTGCCCAGATTATCATGGTTTTTTTTTTACTATTTCTTCTTCCATTTTGAATCTCAATAAATAGTTGTATGGTTGTTTTTTAAATCATTTTTTCCTCTGTCCCCTGTAACATTTTATCCAGCTCTTGTTGCTCTGTATAGAAATTATAGTTTTCTGCATCTTTTTTGTATCTTGGCTGGATTTGCATGTAAGGCCACCAATCTATATCGATTCCCTAGTTTTTTAATTCTTGCTTTGTTTTTAATTTTCCTTGGTCGTCTAATATATCTTTGTATCTTGCTATTTCGTCTAGGTCCAGCATTATTTGGGTATATTAGTGCTCCTATAGTTGATATACCAGAACGGTATTTTATTGTAGTGGTTCTTCTTGATTTTCCCCATGTTTAATAACAAGTGCTTGTAATTTGGTGCCTTTGAAAATTAGTATGTGTTTTGTTTTTTCCTTCCCCTATGAATGCATGCCAACCTAATTGTAAGACGTAATCCTCTATTGCCAGAATCCTTTTGTTTTTTTAAATCTATCCAATCTATATTATCCATGTCAGCGCTGCTGCTTGATAATATAACTCCCAGTCTGGAAGTCCAAAACCACTTGGTGTTTCTATTATCTTGTAGTAGTTTTAATTTTATTCGTGATTTTTTCCCTAGCCAAATAAATTTTGATGTTAATTTGTTGAAATCTTAAAAAAAAAATTCTTTCCTAATGTTTGAAATAGAAATAGAATTTTTGGTAATATATTCCTTTTAATTGTGGCTATTCTTCCGGTTAATGAGAGTTGTAGTTTTTTTTCCAGTTGTCCAAGTCCATTTTTATTTGCTGAAGTATTTTATTGTAATTATCCTTTTTAATCAATGAGCATTTCGCCAGATTTCCAGGTATTTGACTTTCTTGGTTATCTGCATATCCATTTTTCCCTCTAGTTCTCTTTTTTGTTTATTGGTAATGTTTTAAGTTATTGTCTTGTTTATTTTAAGTCCAGCCACTTTGCCAAATTCTTCTAATTTTTGAACTAGTTTGGGTCCATTTTCCAATAGTTCCTCTGGGATAAATACTAAATCATCCGCATATATTTCTTTATGTAAGAAGGAAATATCCCAATTGAGCCAAAAAAAAAGGAACATTTTCCAGCTCCTTCTTTATCCATCAAGCCTTTAAATTTCAAACTGGTCCCAGCTATAAGATAACTCCAGAGGGAGGTGGGTAATTTAAATGGGAAGACGCTATATTATATTTAATTTATTTCTGTTTTATGAGAGCAACTCCCGTGATTATAAATGTGTTCTGAGTGCATTTCTCACAAGATCTGCCATCAAAGCAAGCTTTTAAAATTTTCTTAATTTGATGTCAAGACACCTTTTCCAACTTCAGCCCTTCTGAAATGCCCAATGCAGTTCCGGTAAGTAGAACTTTACTCTGAGTTTAGTCTTGGATGAAAACACAGATTTAAAAGTTTGCTTCATTTTGCTTCCTTCATGCATTTAGCAGTATGTTTATGTATGTGTGGTTCAGTTGTTTTTAATTTTGGTTTGTGAAGTTAATTACTTATCTTAAACTGGTCTTTCTGCTGGTGATTTTCTTGCAGTGTAATACATGAAGTATTAACGTAATTACCCTGTTTCCCCCAAAATAAGGCCTCCCTGGATAATAAGTCCAATGGGGCTTTTGAGCGCATGAGCTAAAATAAGCCCTCCCCGAAAATATTGCCACACAGCAGCAGCCATGAGGTGACCACACTCGCCGTCTCCTGCACCTCAAAAGTAATAAAACTTCCCCGAAAATAAGGCCAAGCGCTTAGTTCAGGGGTCAAAAGAAAATAATTTTATTTTCTTATATGTCTTATTTGTTGGGGAAAACACAGTGAGTAGTTTAGAGTTGAGGCAGGGTGGTGTTTTTTTTTATGAACATCTCTCATTTTCAGAAAATAACATGCCACTTCATGCCACAGTAACATGCAGAAGGTGCTGTTTTTCAGAAGGTAACTGCACTTTCCTTTTTTTTTCTTTTGAAGACGTTTCGCTTCTCATCCAAGAAGCTTCTTCAGCTCTGACTGGATAGTGGGGAATGTCAGAAGCTTCTTGGGTGTGAAGCGAAACGTCTTCAAAAGAAAAAAAACAAAGAAAGTCCAGGTGCCTCCTGAAAAAAAAAGCACCTTTGCGACAACCAGGACCTGGATGACGGAGAATCTCTACTGACTTTTAGCTATGCATTTGGGATGGACACCCTCGGAATGGGGTGGGAGAAGGAATAGATTTCCAGAGGGAAAAAATTGCAGACTACAGGAACCATTTGCACCACTCAGGGGACCCTGAGGACACAGGTAAAGCTCCAAGTGGCCTCAACGACCCTCTAAAAGGATGCAAATGAACAGCTGTCTGCAAGGAGTATAAATCCTTCCCTTCCCCACCATCCACTCAGAGCTGAAGAAGCTTCTGGGAGGAGAAGCGAAATGTCTTCAAAAAGAAAAAAACCAGAAAGGTGCTTCCTGAAAAAGCACCTTGGGGACAACCAGGACCTGGATGACGGAGAATCTCCACAGGCATGGCGAAAGCATTGGGCAGCACAATTCCAGCTACACAAAAGAGAAGACGGTGGATGCCATGCAAGGCTTCTCTTCTTCGGAGGGAGCAAATTTCTCTCGCTTTGCAAAATGCGGCCAAAGATTCACACAAAAGCCTTACAATGATGGTTCGAAGTTACAACAGCACTGACAAAAAGTGGCATGACCATTTTTCACACTTAAGGACTGTTGGAGCATCCCTGGGGGGGGGGGGTCACGTGATTTAAATTTGGATGCTTGGCAACTGACTCGTATTTATGACAGTCGTAGTACCCCAGCATCACGTGATCCCCTTTGGCAAATAAAATCAATGGGGAAGCCAGATTCACTTAACAACCCTGTCACTAATTTAACAGCTATACTGATTCCATTAGAAACATGGCAAGAAAAGTGGTAAGATTGGGGGGGAAATTTACTTGGCAAATTTCTCACTTAGCAACATTAATTCTGGGCTTGATTGTGGTCATAAGTCAAGGACTTCCTGTTCTGGTTCTCCTTCTCTAATTTCCCTTCTCTTTAGGACAATGAGCAAAATCTTCAGAAATACGAACTGTTGTCACCTACGACCACCATTCTCCTTTCCTTCTATTTATTCCCCAGCCAGGGAGGGGCCATGCAGCATCCAAGCTTGATTTGCTTCCCGAGTTGACTCCTTGTCCTCCATTGTTCACCTCTCATAAATGCTCTGCACATACGTGCATCTCCGGGGGCTGGGAAATGTCGGACATACCTAGCTCTATCTCTCCAGCACTGGCCCAAGTTTCTCCCCAACCTCCTCCACATCCAAGTCTGTTGCCAGATTTGCTGGCAGCTGGCGGGCCACGACATTTTGTATTTATTGCATAATTCTGTAAAATATCCCAAGGTTGCAAGTTTTAATTCCATATCAATTTAAAAAATCAATATTTCATGTTCCCACAGTTACACCTTGGCTAATGACATCCTAACTCTGGAGCAAAGACGTTTCTATGAGGACAATGGATATCTGGTCATCAAAAATCTGGTGGCGGATGAAGACATTGAGCGCTTCAGGTAAAACAGAGACAGGTATCCTTCGCCCATGTAGTTAAAATCATTCAACCCTACACCTTGAAGTCCACAACTCCAAGAATTCTGAGAGTTGAAGTCCTCAACTCTAAGAATTCTGGAATTGAGGTCCACAACTCCAAGAATTTTGAGGGTTGAAGTCCTCAAGTCCAAGAATTCTGAGGGTTAAAGTCCTCAACTCCAAGAATTCTGAGGGTTAAAGTTCATAACTCCAAGAATTCTAGAAGTTGAAGCCCACAAGTTTTAAAGTTGCCAAGTTTGGAGACTCCTGCTCTATAAGAGTTCTGTTGGAAACCATGTCATTTGAGCAAGCTAGGACAAGTGAGCAGTTAATTAACTATCTCACTGCAGTTCGAGCTTCTGTAACTCCCGAAGGTGGTTGCAACCGTCTCGTCTGGAATTGTGCAAAAAGGTTGATTTTCCCTGTAATTCCGAGGGGGAAGTTTAAGTTATTTTCTGTGTGGTTGTTATTATTATTATAATGGTGGTGTGGGAACTTCCAGCAGCATGCAGAATAAACAAGCAAGGAGACAAGTGTAGGTGGCAGATTACAATGTACAGTGGGAGAATTGTTGACAGATCTTGTAAAATTTCAAAAATGGATGTCTTGGGACATAGAATCATAGAGCTGGGAAGGAACCTTGGAGAGCTTTTAGCTAGACAACTTAACAAAATGAAGAAGCTTTTTTAAAAATAAATGAAGAGGCCCAGTGCTATTGCATCTTCTTTTAAATAGCAGAGAATAACTATATTTCCAGAAAGCCACATCAGTTTTAACAGCTTCTGTACAAGGATAGTTTGAAATGTAACACCACAAACAGTGTATATCAGCGGTTCTCAACCTGTGGGTCGTGACCTCTTTGGGGGTCGAACGACCGTTTCACAGGGGTCGCCTAAGACCATTGGAAAAGACATATTTTCGATGGTCTTAGGGACCGAGAGACCTGCTCCCAGTGTTTGGAGCCAGGGGAGAAGCGGTGGCGGTGGGCGCTGCCTTGCGAAAGGGAGGGGCTACCTGACAGGAGTGGCGGTGCGAGGACAGACGGCGCCCAGCCAATTGCGACACTTGATAAATCATAAAGAACCGGTAGGACAAGATGAAAAATAGGAGGGGGATATCCAACCTAGTACTGTATTTCTCTTTGACCCATTTTTTTTACTGTCTGTCTTCTCCGTTTTATTTTTATTTTGTTACCAACTGAAATGTTTCATGGACTTTTTGTAACAAGGTTAGAGGTTATATTATATTATAATATACATATTATTTTCATTAGCAAACCATTTCACAATATATAATTGCATATTCTTTTTGGGATTAATCACTATGCTTTAATTATGTTCAATTTGTAATAATGAAAATACATCCTGCATATCAGGTATTTGCATTACGATTCATAACAGTAGCACAATTGCAGTTATGAAGTTGCAAAGGAAATAATTTTATGGTTGGGGGCCACCACAACATGAGAAACTGTATTAAAGGGTCGTGGCATTGGGAAGGTTGGGAACCACTGGTCCAGAACAATAATAAAGCAGTCTTTAAAAAATAAGTCTAATCATTTGAACATTCTATCGGCATTTATAGTTGTTGACTTACCTCTTTGCAGCAAATGGCCTGATTAGCACAAGAAAAATAATCTGCCTCCCAGCAATTTGCCTCCTGGAGCAAACAGCCAGTTTCACTTTCAGTTTCAGCAGGGGCCTCCCGATCATCAGCTGTTTCAGGCTGCAGGGATTGCTTTAGCCTATTGCAGCCTCCGCAAGCCCCATTTTCCCCGTTTGGTGCAAGGAGGTAAATTGCTGGGAGGCAGAGGCCAAAGGGTGGGGGCCGGTGGGTGGGCAGGGCTACATTCAGTGTATAAGACGCACCCAAACTTTCACCCTCTTTTAGGAGGGAAAAAGGTGTGTCTTATACTCTGAAAAATAGGGTACCTTGCTCCTTCGCCTGTTCATTGTACAATTTAGCCTCCCAATATTCTGGGAGAATTCCTTTTTGACTCCCAGTGTAAAGTCTTAACGTGGAATGGATGCAAAGGTGGATGCGTTTAGAAGCGTTCTGGATGCCAATTTAAAATGCTTTCCCCTTTTCTTTCTTTTAACCCTGTTTTCAGGGAGGAGTTTGTCAAGATATGCCGAAAGGAAGTGAAGGTACTTGGAATAACCATCATGAAAGATGTCACTATCTCCAAGTCTGCAGCTGATGAGAATACCGTTTCAAAATTGCAGGATTTCATGTTGAGCGAAGAGCTGTTCAGATACTGCACCTTACCTCAGGTAAAAGCAGGACTACTCCGAAATCCTAAACCTTTGCATAAACATCTCTCTCCCCATCTCAAAACAACTTACCTTATGGGCGGCCAGAATCTGAAGAAAATACACTGTTCATTAAGCATTTATTTATGCATATCAAGGGAAATAAAAAATATAAATATTTTTTTTAAGTGGGGGGTATCAAAGTGCAGAGTTCCAAAAACAAATTATTACTAAAATTTGATAAAAGCAATTTAAAATGGAATTGGATCGAATACAATTTAAAATGAAATTGGAATGAAACATGATTTAAATTGAATTTGGAATAAAACACGACTTAAAATGAAATTGGAATGAAATACAATGTTTTAAAATGCAGATAAAATATGGTAAAATCATATTTCGGTGTCACCCCTGCCATCTACCCCAATCAGTACCACCTATGCCGATCTCAATCGAGGCGTTTTGCTTAAGCACTGTGGGCTTTGTTAAATGTCATTATCTGAGTCAATTTGCTTATACAAAATAATAATAGTATGACTAATAATAATAGTACTAACAGTATGTACTAATAATCTTTCATCGTCATTTACTTATACATATCGACAATCTTTTCTCTTCTAATTTCTCCCTCTTTTATCCAACCACGGATAAAACAAATCCTAAGTTATAAAAATACTCTGTTTCTTCCTTGTCTTTTATTTTGAATGTCAATCTATCCGTCTCCCCTCAATCTAATATTTTTCTAATTATATTTTCATCTGTAGGGGGTATCCTTCTTTTCCCAATATTGTGCAAATGCAATTCTTGTTGCTGTTGGCACGTGTCGTATTAAGCATGTAATCCCTTTATTCAGTGGTGAAATTAATTTTTTTTGGGGCCACTGGTTCTATGGGCGTGGCTTGGTGGGAGAGTCATGTGACTGGGTGGGCATGGCCAACTTTTTTTTCACTTTTTAAAGCATTTTTTTCCTACCTATTCGCCAGAAACGGTAGTTAAAAAAAAGCTTTAAAAAGTGGGGAAAAAAGGTTCTGTGAAACTCACCTCGCGATCGTTGGAACCTTTTTTTCAGTTTTTAAAGTATTTTTTGCTACCTATTCGCCAGAACTGGTAGTAAAAAAAGTCTTTAAAAAGTGGAAAAGTTTCTGACGATAGCGCAGCACAGGTGAGGGTCACGGAATCTTTTTTTCCACTTTTTAAAGCTTTTTTTTTTTACTACTAGCGAACCTTAGCATTTTTTGCTACCAGTTCTAGCAAATGGGTCAGAACGGGTAGCATTTCACTCCTGCCTTTATTATAGTTTTCGGGCATTACACCTAACAAAAATATTTCTGGTTTTAGATCTTATGGGTTGCTTTGTCATTTTCTCCCCCTAACCTTGGATGTACCCCCACTTTAGGTCTGGCTGCCATAAAAGCGAAGCGGGGATGAAGCGCCATGGTCGCAGATCTGATCATTACCGCTGGCGATTTCGTACCGCTTTTTTGTTCTTAATCACACCATTGTAAGGATTTGTGGAGGGTTTAAATATCTCTTCTTTTCTGAGCTGTTTTTCCCCCCCCCTTTAGATCGTAAAATACGTCGAGTGCTTCACAGGGCCAGACATTATGGCTATGCACACCATGCTGATCAATAAACCTCCCGACACAGGTGAGACGCAGAAGTGAACCCCGAAAAAGAGCTGACAGGGTTACACCTGTTCACGGATGGGAATGGCAGCTTTTGTTGCTCGGAGTCGGGAGAGGAGGGGATCTGCTTTTTGACACGAACAAGGGCAGATTCCCCAGTGGATAAACAATCAATCAGACCGAATAGAAGCTGGAAGGGACCTTAGAGGTCTTCCAGTCCTCCTCTTCTTCCGCTTCCTATCTCCTCCTCCTCCTCCTCTCTGCGAATCCCACTCTCTTCTTAGCACTGATGATGTTACCCAGTTGGGTCATGAAACGTCTGCAAGAAAACCTCCAAGCTCAGAGAGCATCAAGGACCAGACAATCCTCATCATCATCATCATCTTCCTTCTCCTCCCTGCAAACAGCACTCCCTTCCTAGCGCTGATGATGGTAATTAGATGGGTCATGAGAGGTCTGCAAGAAAATCACTAAGCTCAGAGAGCAACAAGGACCCTACGGTCCTCCTCCTCCTCCTCCTCCTCCTCCTCCTCCTCCTCCTCCTCCTCCTCCTCCTCCTCCTCCTCCTCCTTCCTGCAAACCCCACTCCCTTGTAGTACTGATGATGCTCCCTAGTTGGGTCATGAGACGTCTGCAAGAAAACCACCCAGCTCAGAGAGCCTCGGGGCCCCTTTGTTTCAACCCTGAGCTACAAATCATTCTCCTTGATTACCAGCGTGAATCCCTTTTTCTGAGACCAAGGAGATTCTCCTCCTTCTTTCCAGGAAAGAAAACTTCGCGCCATCCTTTGCATCAGGACCTTCATTACTTCTCCTACCGTCCTGCCGACCGAATCGTTTGTGCCTGGACTGCAATGCAAAAGGTGGACCAGAGGAACGGATGCTTGGTTGTGTTGCCGGGGACTCACAAGGGCTGCCTGAAGGAGCACAAGTACCCGGATTGGGAGGTAAATGATGGAGAGGCAGAGCGGGAGCTGGGCAGCAGTGAGGCAGAGGAACAGCTGGAGCCTGTTCCCAGTGTGCGCATGCGCAGAGTTGCCAATAGACAAGCACAGCTCAGAAAGGGTCGATTTGGGAGTAAAGCCACACCTTGGAGGTGATTGCCCCCCCCCCAAAGGAAACAAAAGAGGAGCTCACGGGGAGGGGGCTTTTGCAGGAAACAATTAGTGACCGTTTGTTCTGACCTAGGCTTCCTTAAAAAGCAAGAAGCAAAGTCTCGGTCTCTGCAAAACCTCTTTTATTTACACGACTGTGAATTCCTTTCGTTCACAGTCAGCAAAGCTTAGGAAACAGTCTTTCCGAGGAATGTTTATCAACACGAACCTCATCTTGTCTGGAGAGCTGCCAGATAACTAGTTTCCAAATGCAGAGCGAGGCAACACTTGGCACAGAGTCTCTTATAGGCACAAACAGAACTTTCCACTCTTGAAACGACCGAAGGAACGAATTGTTTCCTGCAAAAGCTCCCTCCCCGTTCTCTCCTCTTTTGTTTCTCATGGGAGGGGCCAACCACCTCCAAGGTGTGGCTTTACTCCTAAGTTGACTCTGCTTTCTTAGTTGTTCTTGTCTTCTGGCAGCTCTGCGCATGCGCAAACACTGGGAACAGGCTCCAGCTGTTCTTCTGCCTCACTGCTGCCTAGCTCCCTCTCTGCCTCCGACGCAGAGCCCTCCTCTAAGCTTTCCTCAGCCCCCAGGACTGGCCCATGTTCCTCCCCAACCCTCCTCACTGTCCGAATCTGCTGCCAGCTCCACTAGCTGTTGGCGGCCCACAACACCGTTTGAAGTGCCAAAGGCAACGGAAAAAGTGACTTATGGCCATTTTTCACTCTTACAACCTTTGTAGCAGCACAACTGTGTGTCTACCTTTACAACTGCACCAGGTTCAGGGAACACCAAGGACCCCTCATGTCAAGCCTGAGCTATAAATATTCTCCTGAATTCGGTCTGTTTTGTGTCTCTCAGGAAGATCAGAAGGAAATTTCTACCGTGTTTCCCCGAATAACAAGCCCAATTGGGCTTTTGAGGGCATGCGCTAAAATGAGCCCTCCCCGAAACTATTGCAACATCGCAGCAGCCATGCAGTGGCCACGCCCGCTGCCTCCTCCTGCGCCTCAAAAGTAATAAGACCTCCCCGAAAATAAGACCAAGTGTTTATTTCGGGGGTCAAAAGGAAATAAGTCCCTGTCTTATTTTTGGGGAAGCAGTACATTGTTTTTTCCCCCCTCCCAGGGTGGCGTAAACAAGATGTACCACGGGATCTATGACTATGACAAGAGTCTTCCCAGAGTCCACCTCCCCATGGAGAAAGGAGACACTGTCTTTTTCCACCCCTTGCTCATCCACGGCTCCGGAAGAAACCGGACAGAAGGATTTCGGAAGGTAATCCAGACGATCAGCTGGGTGTCTGAAGGTCCCCTGGGATCTTTCCTGCTTGGGTTCAAATCCAGGAATCTCTGGGTGTTACCTGAGCATTTGGGCCTCCCTTGTAAGGGTGTTGTTTAATAAGGCTTGGCATGGGGCCAATGAGCATTTCACAGTTGTGATGAAAAAATGATGAAACTTCTCTCTGTCTCTTTCCCTCCCTCCCCCCTCTCTCAATCTTTTTCTCTTTCCCTCTCTCTCCCCCTCCTTCTCCCTCTCTCCCCCGTCCTCTCCTTCTCTTCCTCTATTTCTCTCTCTCTGCCTCCCTCTCCCCCTTCTTCTCCCTCTCCCTCTCTCTTCCTCCCTCCTTCCCTCTCCTCTCTCTCTTCCTCTATTTCTCTCCCTCTCCCTCTCCTTCTCCCTCTCTCCTCCTTCCTCTCCCTCTCTTCCTCTATTTCTCTCTCTCTGCCTCCCTCTCCCCCTTCTTCTCCCTCTCCCTCTCTCTTCCTCCCTCCCTCCTCTCTCTCTTCCTCTATTTCTCTCCCTCTCCCTCTCCTTCTCCCTCTCTCCTCCTTCCTCTCCCTCCCTTTCCTTCTCTCTCTCTCTCTCTATCCTCCCTTCCTCCCCCTCCCTCCTCCCTTCCTCTCTCTTTTCCTCTCTCCCCCCTCTTTTTTCTCTCCCTCCCTCCCCTCCCCATCGCCCCCTCATTCTCCCCCCCTCTCTCCTCCTCCCTCTCTCTTTCTCTCCCTCCCTCTCCCTTTTAATGCAGGCTATTTCTTGCCATTACGCCAGTAGCGACTGCTACTATATTGATGTCAAAGGGACCAGCCAGGAGTTTTTAGAGAAGGAATTGGAAGAGATCGTAAGGCAGAAGTATGATGTAACGGATTCATCGATGAAAGTAAATATTTTCTTTCTTTTTCTTTTTTAAAAAACACCCTGCTCAGAAGGCCCTGTGCTTCTCTAGTAAGGTGTTAAATCATTCTCCATAGTTTAGAAGTGCCGTATTTTTCAGACTATAAGATGCACCGGAGTATAAGATGCACCAAGATTTTGAAGAAGTAAATTTTTTTAAAAAAATTGTTTTTGCACTCTTTAACCCCTCTGCATGCCTTGTTTTTTTTCAAAAAAAAAAGGGGGGGGCATGCAGAGCTTTGGGAGGTTCTTAGAGTGCTCCTGGGGGCTGCCCCCCCCCAAAATTGAGCAAAAAAGGCCCATTTTTTGCTCATTTCTGCCCTCCCCAGCCCCCAGGAGCACTCAGGAGGCAATGCATGGCCATTTTGCTGAAGGGGGCGGGGTTTTGGGAGGCCAAAAATGCTGTATTCAGTGTATAAGACGCACCCAGATTTTCACCCTCTTTTGGGGGGATAAAAGTGAGTCTTATACTCCGAAAAATACATGTAAGGAATACCATTTCAGTAGAAGTAGAAGTTGTTTATATGGGAAGACCATTTGATGCCGAGCTTGTCTGCTTATCGGTATTTCTTCTCTGATTTTATGAACTTTGCCTGATTTTATGACCTTTCTGGCCACAGTTGATAAGGAAATCACTTGCCGTCATTAAGTGAACCTGGCTTCCCCCACTGACTTTGCTTGGCAGAAGGTCGCAAAAGGGGATCACGTGACACACACACATTCCCCCGGGGAAACACTGCGGCCGTCATAAATGCGAGTCAGTTGCCGAAAGTCTGAATTTTGATCACGTGACCACGATGAGGCTTACAACAGTCGTAAGTGTGAAAAAACATCCCTAAGTTGCTTTTTTCCAGTGCCGTGGTCACTTCGTATGGTCACTAAATGAACTGTTGGAAGTCGAGGACTACCTGCTGTCAGAGTTTTGGCAGCGTGACTATTACTATGAGATAAACCCAGGAATAAAACACAGCACACAGAGCCTTTAGACAATTAATTGTGGTTTATATACAAATATATACAGACATATACATGGAAGATAAATCCCTTACCACTCAGCTATGGACACAAGGAGAGAAATGCAATACACGATGAGAAAGAGATGCCCTCTAATGGCCACATATATATATAGACACCTCATTGCATCAGCCTTGCCTTACATTTCATCGACTTACAAATTACAGCTTGCAACCTTTCATCAGCTGGCAGCTATTAAATCCTCTGTATCTTGACACCTGCATTGCGTTCCGAACGGGGGGAAATCTTGTTTTTTTAAATGAACATTCATGGCATTAACTAAACTTAACCCATTTATACCTTCCCGTGTGAATCAAGATAAATCTCAATATTCCTGTTTCGTTTCTCAGGCAATTTCGATGATACGGTGTCGACTTGTGAAAGGAGAGAGAAAAAATCTTTAAAACACTGTTCAGATCCATTCTCCAGTCAGCGAAGAAACCTCGGAGAATTCAGCATTTATTTTTTCTTACTCTTTGGGGGAAAAGGCTGTGCAATTAGTAGTAATCTCAAAGCACTTTGAAGGCTATCTGCATGTGGAAATCTATTCAAGGCTGAAATTCTAGGCACGTAAATTGTTAATTACAATTAATACAGTGAAATTTATTTCTGAGTAAAAAAAAAAAGAATGGTTAGAATTTAAGCTGCAATTCTACGCCAGTTTTACTTCGATTGTAAGTATTTAAATTGGTGTCCTAGTCTTGTTTAATAATGAAACCTTTAGCTGAGCTCAGATGGACTTTTAACTATATGTGTATAGAATTATATATTTGATTTAACAACTGTAACTGATATATGTAAGTAATTTAAATAAATTAAATTTTTGCAGCATTTCGAAAAACCTCAAGGCCTCTTTAAGCAAATTTAATCAGAATTCGAGCTAGGTTTTAGATTTTTCTTTGAAGGAAAATCTTTACTTTAATCGCAAACATTTATTATAGGTTTTCACCAGAGTGCAGAGCTTTAGATAGTTTTTCCGGTTTTCAAGAGTTAGAACGAGCTGTTTTATTTGAGAAGAATATCATGGATTGCAAAAGGTAGAATAAAGAATCAAGCAATGATTGAAAAAGCAGATTTCTAGTTTCTGCATATGAGCTTTTTCTTACATTAGAAGCAAAACAGCTAGAAGATGACATGAAAAATGGATACGTTTTTTTCCTCTCTTTTGTCTTGTTCCTCTTCAGATAAAGTTTCTGAAATATTTCTTCCAAGGGAGACTTTTAAGAGGAGGAGCAGGGAAAATCTTGCCCTAAGCAGTGAAGAGATATAATTGTGATGCCAAAATAAAACAATAAAGAACAAACATGGTTTCCCTGTTTTGAATAATCTTACAAATAAATAAACAAAAGGTATCATTGACAGCCACAGGATTTTGAACATAGTTCAAAGTTAAGTTAACCAGGGTGAGGGCTAGATTTTGATTGTGCCATCTTGTGACCGAGTAGCATAGAAAATTGGTGAAATGGAGATCAGTCCTTTATCCCCATCCTTCTTGAGAGAGAAATCAATCTCACAAGAGATAAACAAAATCAAGCTAAATATAGCATTTTACAAGATGCAATAGTTTGCACTGTACAGTAGAGACCACAAGGTGGCAGTGGTCTGCTAAAAGTTGAAAAACTTTCTGTCCAAATTATTACTGATCCCTCTGAAAGAATTCCAAGGATTACAGGTTACACGGTACAATTTATAAAAAAATTAATGCATCAGGCGCCGATAACGTACTAGCCATTGAGAATGAAAGAAAATGAGACTTTGTACCACTTAGAAAAATAATAATAATGAAAACGCGGCTGAAATCCCTGACTCTTTGCAGTTACGTATTTCTAAAGAAATCAGAAGTATCCTAAAGCAATTGCCTGACATCTTTTGACTTCTACAAGAGTTGCATTATTAATTCCTGACGGCTGGATGATAGAAACCCGTTTATTTAACCAGCTTCTCTCTGTGTTAAAATTACCAAGCCGTTTTTACATGCGGCAGGGACTGGGATGAGCTGATCCTGTGCGAGACAAGGAGCCATTTCTTACTCGTAGAGGTCTGCATTGTGAGCTTTTGTGTGTATAATTCAGAAGAATTATTCATGAGGCATCTTGTTTCTTTTGCTGGAAGAAAACAAGCTGTAGGCACACAAAGCACCAGGTTAGTTTTATGCAGAGAAGAAATATCGGCTCAGACAGCTTTTTTGTGCCACCTATAGATGATCTTAGGTCTCACTGCAATGCTTAACGTGAATAAGGTCTGGAAAAGCAGGGATAGTGATCTAAATAAACGAAACAGGCTAGTTGGAGCAATACTTCCTTCCACGGGGGTGAAAGTTGGGACGTTAGGAAAGGCCGATCAAAGAAGAATTGGTGCTGGTGTAAATGGTTGCACATACCATGGACGGGTGGAGTCACCAACAGAGAAGTGTTCAGTTGAATGAAACCAGACACATTGCTAGAAGCTAAAACTACAAGGCTACATCTGGTTTACTTCGGCCATGTCAAACTCCCTGGGAAAGTCCATTGTTCTGACCCAGCTCCCCAAACATGAGAAACCCTCTGAAGTGAACTCAAAGATTCCTTTATGAGGAGCGCCCGCAGCCCCGGCAAAAAGTTTCTCTTGCAGGCTAACAAGTCTGTCCGGCCGAGAGATTAATAGCTGTCTACCACATCTATTTATCTCGGTCCCCTGCCTTTTATCCCCAGAGATAGGGTGGGGCTTTGCTAGCAGCGGTGGCTCTTCTGTCCCAAGGACTGGCCCATAGATTTCCGCTGCTCTCCTCTCCCTTCTGCGCATTAGGTACAGGGCCCACCTATTTCTCTTCTTCCTCATCAGCTACCTCCAGACTTTGGGGTTGTTGACTTGCCATCTGAGGACTGACGGACAGCCCAGGCTCCCTCCCTCTCTCTCTCTCTCTCTCTCTCTCTCTCTCTCTCTGACAGCTCCATTCCCTCTTCTCCCTCAGAGCTCTCACGCCGCCTCCTCCTCCTCCTCCTCCTCCTCCTCCTCCTCCTCCTCCTCCTCCTCCTCTGATTTGGCTGCTGGGGAGGGGCAGAGCAGTGGTGGGTTCTAGCTCCTGTCGCAACCGGTACACTGTGCATCGGGCCAGACATCCTCGTCGGGCGCGGCCGCTGTCTACGCAAGCACACTCCACCGCCCTATGACGGCCAGCTGCTCAGCAGAGGTCACGCAGGCACCACCCGCTGTGCGCGTGGGCACAAATGGCCTGGTTGCTTCGAAAACAGGTAAGGAACGCGGGCCAAACAAGCCGCCATACTGGTCCGGTGGCCGCTGCTCTGGGCTAATACCGGTACAGCCGTAGGAGGTCGTACCAGCCGGAACCCACTACTGGGCCAGAGGCCAACAAGCCACAAGATCTCTGTTGGTAGGAATGGTCAGTGGAGCAAGGAGAAGGGGCCAGCAGAGAACATGCTAACTGCTGATACAAAACTGACACCAAGTTGGACATCCAACAATGGAAAGAAGCCGTGGTTGTGACAGGGTGTCACAGGGAGGAATTGGTTCAAGCAGCAACACACACGTTACTGAATCAGTAGAGGTGAGGGGGCCGGGAACTGTGAGACCACTTCCCTTCAGAAGTTGGAGATTTTAAAGAAGAGACTAAAGAGCTATTTGGTACAGGGTCTCCTGCTTGAGCAGGGGGTTGGACTAGAAGACCTCCAAGGTCCCTTGCAGCTCTAATCTGAGTTGAACTACATGGTTCAAACAACAACACAAATGTTGTTATATAAAGAACGGTTGCAGGAAGTGGGTCTCTCTGGTTTTATGAAAAGAAGAACTAAGGGGAGACAGGATAGCAATCTTCCGATATCTCAGGGGTTACCACAAAGAAGAGGGAGTCAAGCTATCTTCCAAGGCACCTGAGGGCAGCAGAAGAAGCAATGGGTGGAAACTAATCAAGGAGAGAAGCAACGTAGAACTAAGGAGAAATTTCCTGTCAGTTAGAACAATTAATCAGTGGAACAGAAGTTGCATCCAGAAGTTGTGAATGCTCCAACACTGGAAGTCTTTAAGAAGAGGCTGGATATCCATTTGTCTGAAGCAGTATAGGATTTCCTGCCTAGGCAGGGGGTTGGACTAGAAGACCTCCAAGGTCCCTTCCAACTCTTCTCTCTTCTCCTCTTCTCTCCTATCCTATCCTATTAAAAGGAACCAGCTTTCGTGAGCTGCAACGTCGAAGGAAAGGGGCTTTCAGGTGATTCGAACTCATTCTCACTTGCAGAACATCAAGTGTTTCCCCAAGAAACACCTGGGACATTTTGTCACAGTAGCTCAGAAAGAACAAAGGTATATTTAAATCACAAACTCTCCATTCACTGCTCTAATCACTCCTTAGTCAAGAGCACAGGGGCTCCTTGTTTCCCCTGCTATCTCCGAATTCCATCACTGGCTACCTGGGGACGCTTGAACCTTCACAGTAATTTTAACTCACCTGTACAGCAGCACCTGAGCTGAAATTCTCTCTTAACCTTTTCTCTTTTTGGGACACTTCTCCCTTTCTTTGGGGGGGGGAGGGGGGCATCTGGAATGGGAGGACAGTTATCCTCAACCCACGAACACGATTCGGTTGATCTCAAATGGCCTGGCTAGGAGTGGCCACACCTTTAATTTCTCTTATCCATTGTTTTCTCACCGTTGGAAAAAAAAAACCATCAAAGAAGAAAAGGTTGGGGAAAACAAGCTGTGGAAGTCTTTTATGAATCTATGCAGAGCACGTGGGAAAGAAAATGTTGTATTGCCATGTTCAGTTTTTGAGTGTGAGATGTAGACCATGTTCTATCTACTGCTTGAGCAAGGGGTTGGACTAGAAGACCTCCATCACTGGAGGCCTTCAAGAAGAGGTCGGGCAGCCATTTGTCCGGAATGACATAGGGTCCTGCTTGAGCAGGGGGTAGGACTAGAAGATCTCCAAGGTCCCTTCCAACTTTGTTATTCTGTCATTCTGTTTTCCTTCCTTCCTTCCTTCCTTCCTTCCTTCCTTCCTTCCTTCCTTCCTTCCTTCCTTCCTTCCTTCCTTCCTTCCTTCCTTCTCCATCACTGGAGGTCTTTAAGAAGAGACCAGACAGCCATTTGTCTGGAATGGCATAGGGTCCCGCTTGAGCAGGGGGTTGGACTAGAAGACCTCCAGGGTCCCTTCCAACTTTGTTATTCTGTCATTCTGTTTTCCTTCCTTCTTTCCTTCCTTCCTTCCTTCTCCATCACTGGAGGCCTTCAAGAAGAGACCGGGCAGCCATTTGTCTGGAATGGCATAAGGTCTCCTGCCTGAGCAATGGGTTGGACTAGAAGATCTGGCTTAATCTCGTCTACTTGTGGCTTGTAGGCCTACTGGTTTTCAAAGCTACTTCTGCATTTCCAAGTGGAACTGCATTCAGGAAATCTACCTATCTCCTTTCTTTTTGGCCTGGGTGTGCAGCTGGAGGGGAAATTTGGAAGAGGTGATGAAAGCTCAGCTGGCTTTTTCAAGGCTGGGTAAGCTAGAGGCTGCCCCAAACGAGAAAAATGATCCTGCGTTAGCTAATAATAAAATGGGATGGTTTACCTGCCATTCTTGGAGCAGCTCTGAATGAAGAGGGCCTTTGCATTTCCCTGAACAAATATCTGTTTCTCTTGGAGCCAACAAACGGTTTGGCACCATCCATCTAAGGAGGCTTCAACAGGTTTTGAGATTATAAAGACAGAACTAAAAATTTGGGGCATGTAATGATGTATAACTGTACAATGTTATGTTGAGAATAGCTGGGAATTGTGATCAGGTCCACATTCCGGCCAAAAATAGGTTTGGTGTGTGTGGGGGGGTTTGTTTTAAAATATAATTGCTATATGTGTATACTTTTTTTTTCTTTCAAAAAAAGGAGGAGGAGGATATTTGGTAAAATTAAAGATGTTTATTGAAATGAAATTATCAACACCATCAAGATAAAATGGAGCTACTCAGAAGCTGAAATGCACCAAGTAAATGAGATGAAGAGTGGGAAGCAGAGGAGGGAGGTAAGGGAAGAAGAGAGGGATGGGAGAGAGAGGGATAAGAGAAGGAGAGAAAGAAGGAGTGGAAAGGGGAGAGAGGAGAAAGAGAGAGGAAGGGGAAGTCGAGAAGAGAAGGATGACAGAGGGAAGAAAGGAGGTAGGGAGGAGGAGGAGGAGAGAGGGAGAAGCAAGTGATGGGTAAGATACAAATATGGAACATATGGAGAGCAGAAGAGCCAATAATCTTTTTTGGGGGGTTGATGATAAGACGAATTGATGTAAATATTTAATAATATAAAATAATGTTGGTTATGTAACAATATACATGTGGTTATTTGTTATGAAAATGGAAAAATCAAAAACTTTATAATTAAAAAAAGACAGGTGTTGTGCAGAGGTCTCATCTCTCCATCACACCTGTTGCCAAAGCATCTCTCTCTCGCACTCTCTGTGGGCTGCGTGACCCCTTCCGATTCTTCTCCAACTCCGAGAGCTCCTACTGAGCAACCCAGAGTATTTGCACAACAACACACGGAGCCCGTTGAGACTTTGTGCCTTCTTGGTCCTGCCCAGCGTGGCCAGGAGTTGCCAACTTTTTCCCAGCCCTTCCCTGTTTTAAAGGGAAGATCTCCCATTTCTCTGCTCAGTCTCTCGCTCCCAGAAGTCACGGTGACCCCTTCCTTGCTGATCGTTGCGGCTGAGAAACGGCGGAATATGAACTGGAGACCCACATTGTTTCTCTCCAGCTTCACGGTTTCTTTGCTTCTGATTGGTACGTACGGCCGGCACAACCAAGACTTAAGGAAAAACGTAGGCGACTGCAAAAAGCTTATAGAATTTGGATTCCATCACATTGCGCGCGCACACGCACACACACATATACATACATAGATAAATAGATGAGAGAGAGAAAGAGAAAGAGAGAAAGATGGATAGATTAGATAGGTGTGTGTGTGTGTGTGTGTGTGAGAGAGAGAGAGAGAGAGAGAGACTGGTAGATAGGTAGAGATAGATATGATAGCTTGAATGAGAGAGAGAAAGAGAAAGAGAGATAGAATTTATATATATATTGGAGAAGAGGCATATATATTGGAGAAGAAGTATATATATATATATATATATATATATATATATATATATATATATATATATATATATATATATATATATATATATATATATATATATGAATTCTGTTAATATTTATGATCCGTTTTCCTGAGGGATGCTATTTCTTTTAAACTTTTTTTTTTTTTTTGCTAAAGTTCAAGATTCAGGGCTCCTTCCATCTGATAAAGTTGCAGAAGATAGAATAGAATGGAATATAATAACGGAGTTGGAAGGGACCTTGGAGGTCTTCTAGTCCAACCCCCTGCTCAGGCAGGAAACCCAACATCACTTCAGACAAAGGGTTATCCAGCATCTTCTTTAAAACTTCCAGGCTTGGAGAATTTACAACTTCTGGAGGCAACTTCTGTTCCACTGGTTAATTATTCTAACTGTCAGGAAATTTCTCCTTAGTTCTAGGTTCTCCTTGATGAACATATTTTCGGAAAGGCCAGAAGATGTCCTGATTTTAAACATGAACCTTCAAGTTCCTCCTTCTTTTCAGAACGACAAACCACAGTTTACGCTCCGTTCTTTTTTATTTGCCTAGTTCCAGACGGCAGGCGTAACAGCGTGAAGGCCATCATGAGAGGCTTCAGCGAAGAAAGTAAGTGAAGAGACACCGATGTCAAATCTTTTGGGGAAGGGAGGAAAGATAGCAGCCCCCCCACCAAAATAAAAGGGAAAGAGGAAGGATGTAACCTTCTTTAGCTTTAGATCCAGTTCTCCTTTCTTACGAGTAGTCAGATTCACGTATTCCTCTAGTTCCAGGTTCATGGGTCCCTCTAGTTCGGAAGAAAAAGCTCTTTGTGCAGAGACTGGATGCTTCAAACTTTTTAAAGAAGCAAGAGATAAGATCTGTACGCTCCAATGCGGAATCTGACGGTGAGACAGTCGGCGGGATTTTAATGGGAAAATGGCTGGATGCGTTGGTTTTTTTTTTTTTTTAAATTAAATATATCTATATATCTCCGGTGCATTGTTCAATTGTACGACCGATTCTGAAAATAGGCCCTCCGTTGGTCAGTGACGATGAAGGCTTCCTCCTCTTTTGACTAACTTGGATGTTGGGGAAACCTTGGATAGTTATGGCACTTGTTTTGCTGTGGAAACTGAGCTATCGGTAGTGGCGGGATTCAAATAATTTAACAACCGGTTCTCAGCCCTAATGATTTCTTCCAACAGCCAGTTCACCCAACTGCTCAGGAAGTTCACAACCGGTTCTCCCAAAGTGGTACAAACTGGCTGAATCCCACCACCAGTACAGGGGTCACCAACCTTTGGACCTAAGGGACCACTAAATTCATTGTTTAAACCCCGTGGAGCGCTAATATGAATTAGCGACGGAATGGGGACCCCTTGGGCACTTAGTTTGTTAGCGGAGAGAAGCACCCGGGGTCAACCCTAGTTTTGCTGTCTATAGCACCTGGGAATCTCAAATACGGCCAAGACTGAATGTGTGTCTTGTAGCCAGGCTGGGCACTAGATTGGCTCCCTGCAAACTTGGCCGAAGTTTCGCACACTCTTCACCAAAGTGCCTGGACTCCCAGGGAGGGAGGGAGGGAGGGAGGGAGGGGTTGGAGCTACTAAACAGGCACCAAGCTAAGTGCCTGAAGGACCCCATAAGTATAAGTAGAATCTTTATTGTCATTGTACTTAAATACAACGAAATTGGTTCCCATCCCATCCCATCAGCGAGGGGGAGTAATTGCTCCCGGGGGGGCGTAGTTTGAGGAAAACTGATTTAGTGCAATATAAAAAATGCAGAAATGCAAATATTTTTCTGCGGACCACCAAACTTTTCTCGTGGACCACCAGTTGGTGACCGCTGCCTTAACTTACAACAGTTTGTTTAGTGATGGTTTTGAGTTGCAACGGCCCTGAGGAAAGCGAATTAGGGACATTTTTTTTTACACAGACCCCTGCAGGTCACATGTTCAAAACTGAGACGCTCGGCAACTGACTCGTATTTGTGACGGTCGCAGTGATCCCCTTCCACACCCTTCTGATGTGTAAAGTCAATTCGCTTAACAACCGTGTTACCGACTGAACAGCTGCAGGGATTCACTTAGCAACAGTGGCGGCAGGGAGTGGGGGTGGGCCCTGAGGCGTTTTTCTTTCCATGCCCAGGAGCCCCAAAGGCTTCAGGTTCTGTTTTGGGGGCAGCAGCCCCAAGCCCTTAAAAGAGGCGGTTTCTCAACCTTTGAACCCAAAGCTCAAAGGGTGATTGAGTTTTGCTTACGGAATCAGCTGCAGTTCCCTGGACACAAAGCGCGTCCAGAGTTCCCTCCCCAGCCGGACCTTTGGAGGGTTGGGAGAACGAGAGATGGAAGAAATATCGAATAATCCTTCCTTCCATACTTCCTTCCCTCTCCTTCCCTTCTTTCTCGCTCACTAATCTCCTCCATTCCCTTCCATCCTTCCCTCTCCTTCCTTTCTCCTTCACTAATTCCCTCCATTTCCTTCCCTCCTTCCCTCTCCTTTCTTCCTCTCCTTCCTCTCCTTCCATTCTCCTTTGCTAATTCCCTCCATTTCTTTCCTTCCTCCCTCCCTTTCCTTCCCCCTCCTTATTTCCTTTCCTCCCTCCCTATTTCCTTCCTTCCTTCCCTCTCTCCTTCCTTTCTCCCTCGCTCGCTAATTCCCTCCATTTATTTCCTTCCTTCCTTTTCTTCCTTCCCCCTCCTTATTTCCTTTCCTCCCTCCCTACATCCTTCCTTCTCTCTCTCCTTTCATACACACACACACACACACACACACACACACACACACACACACTTACTTTAAAAAGAGAGAGGACATAGCTGGTTTTTGAACTACAAACTTTTAATATCTTCAGATATTCTTTTCTTTTCTTCTTTTCCTTTTCTTTTTTCTTTTCTTTTCTTCTTTCCTTTCCCGAAGTTTCCTTACACTGAGGTATTTCTTCTGCAGTTTTTTTTCCTGGGGAGAATTTATTTGGGTTGCATCAGCTCATGGGTACCCTTTTCAGACAGAAATTCTTCTGACAATCCCATCCCCCCCCCACCGCCAGCCCCCTGGGGATGCGATCCGCTCTCGGTTCAGGAGAAAGAGAGACGCAGCGATGAAACGCAAGCGGTTTGTGGAGGAAGAAACGAGGGGCGTCCCTTGACCCCCACCCACTAACCTTAAGCCCCTTCCCTTCTTTCCCAACAGACCGCACCGACTCGGCATCGGAATACGAGAGCAGCAGTGAAGACTGGGAGGGTAAGGACGGACGCAGAACGAGACACAAAGTCTCTCTCTCTCTCACACACACACGCACACAATGGAGAGATTTCCCATCTTCCCTCTAGAACGGCAAGATTTTGAGAAGCCCCGTTCAGTGACTGGCCATCCTTGAACTCCCGACCGTTCGGTTCAAACCATCAGAAGTTGTGATGGCGCTGAAAAAAAGGGACTTACGAGCGGTCCTCGTTTTATGACGGTCAACAGCGTCCCCACAATCGCCTGAACCCAATTTGGGCACGCTGGTTGCAGGCTCCTGGGGTCACGTGATCAACATTGGTGAACCTCCCCAGGTGGTGTCCAACAAGCGAAGTCCATGGAGGAAAGCGGGATTCACTTAATGACTGCACAATTCGCTTTACGACCGTGGCAAAAAATATATCCTAAAATTGGGTGCGACTCATTTAACAACCATATCTTTTAGCAACAGACGTTCCGGTGCCAATTTTGGTCGTAAGTCGAGGCCCATTACAATCCTTTCATCTTCTAATCCATTTTCTGGGGATTCCACATACGTTAGACTACAGTTTTCAGGGACTGCATTGGCTGGGGATTACGACCACAAATTGAGCCCAACCTTTCTGTAGCTAAGTGAGACATTTATTAAGCAAATTTTTCTCTATTGTGATACCTTTCTTTCCACGGTTGTTAAATGAATCACTGCAGTTATGTTAGTAATGCGGTTGTTAAGTGAATCTGGCTTCTCCCTTGACCTTGTGAATGTTGTTAAGTGAATTTTGGCTCATTTAATGAACTTCCTTGCCACAGTCGTTAAGTGAATCATTGAAGTTGTTAAATTAGTCACACGGTTGTTAAGTGAATCTGGTTTTCCCATTGCCTTTGCTCGTCAAAAGGTCACAAAAGGGGATCACGTGATCCCGGGATGCTGCTGGGACCGTCATAAATATAAGTCAGTTGCCACGTGTCTGATTTTTTGACCATGGGGACACTGCAGCCGTCATAAGTGTAAAAAAGGGTCGTTAGTTACATTTTTCAGTGCTGTTGGACCTTGAATGGTCACTAAACGAATCATTGCAAATCGAGGGTTGCTGAAGTCTAAATTCTAATCTGGTGTGTGTGTGTGTGATCGGAGGATGGAAACAAAATATTTTTGGGGCAATTGAAAGGCCGAGGAGAAAGGAATCTTTCTTTCTTTCTTTTGGCTGCAGATTTCAAACGTCTCCATTTCAGGCGAGGGAGTTCTCTTCACTAAATTCTGTGGGTCCTTAAAAGGTGAGCCTGTCACAAGAGACACAACAACAAGAAGTGCCTTCTTGATTCAGGCTGACAATTGTCCGGCTGGGAAAAAAGAACACAACTCAGCACTGAATCCCCTCCCAAAACTTGGAGAAGTTTTACAGACCTTTACAGCCCCCCCCCGTTCCCCCCGCATGCCATCCCTCTGCTAAACAACTAATTCCCACAAGACTGTCAAACTATTTGCTAAGACTGTCTTACTATTCTTCTTCTCATCCTTCCTATTACCTACCTCCTCCCACTTAGGACTATAACTTTGTTTGCGAGCATCCTTACGATTTATATTTCTTTATTTGGCTTCCTAGTATGATTTGATTGCTTATCATTTAGGATGAATGCATTTTTATGAACACTGAGAGCTTCTGCACTGGAGACAAATTCCTTGTGTGTCCAGTCACACTTGGCCAATAAAGAATTCTTTTTTTCTTTCTTCTTCTTTCCCTCCTCCTCCTCTTCACCTTCACCTCCTCCTCCCTTCCTCGTCCTTCTTTTTCTCTTCCTCCTCCTCTTCTTCACTTCCACCCTCTCTTCTCCTTGACCTTCTCTTCTCCTCTTCTTCACCTCCTCCTTCCCTCCCCCCTCCTAATCCACCTTCGAAGGAAATGGATATCTTGAGACACCTATTAAATATGGGCCAATTATGACAATACCACTTTTAATTGAGCCCTGCCAGAGTGGAAGCATCGCTCCAAAATAAGATTAAATTCAACAAGTGTTTTTTATTTATTTATTTATTTATTTATTTAATTAGATTTCTAGACCGCCCCCTCTCCCCAAAGGGACTAGTTCCTAGTGTTCCCCCAAAATCAGCTTCTTTTATTTTTTTCCTGGATCCATTGAGTTTGGATAGAAAAAAATTCAAGAAGCGTTTGCATAAAAACCTGTTTAATGAATCCACTGCCGTTGTTCAGTGAGTCACCTGGACGTTAAGCGAATCATGCTTCCCCATGGACTTAGTTCATCAAAAGGTCACAAGAGCAGATCATGCAACCCCCGGGGGATGCTACGACCGTCATAAATATGAGTCATTGGCCAAGCGGTTGAATTTTCATCACATCACCGTGGGGATGGTATAACGTTCCTAAGTGTGAAAAATGGTCCTAAGTCCATTTTTTGTGCCGTTGTAACTTTGAACGATCACTAAGCAAACTGTCGTAAGTTGAGGACTAGATGTACATCACAACATCAGAGTCCTCTGAGGACACGGATAGGAATTCCAAAAAACAACAATTACTGGATAATTTCCTATTCCTTTTTTATTGTTATTACTTTTGCTATCCATTCTTTCGGTTCTTGAAAATAATGGAGCTTTACTGATAAAATCAGCCCAATTTTCCTCACTAGAAAAACAGGTCCTTCCATTTGCGTTTGAAAAAGACGAAGGGAAACAAATTCTTTTAAAACGCTATCACAATGGATTCTTTGCAAAAAAAACAAACAAACCACACACACACAATCAAATTTCCTGACTGGGAGAACAATTAGCCAGCTGAACAGAAGTTGCGAATGCTCCAATGCTGGAAGTTTTTAAGAAGAGACTGGATAGTCAATTGTCTGAAATGGTGTATGGTCTCCTAGTTGAGCAGTGGGTTGGACTAGAAGACCTCCAAGGTCCCTTCCAGCTCTGTTCTGATTCGGAAACTTTGGAAAGACAACACAGCTCTGATCTGAGCTTAAAATTTGGGATCACCCAAATAGATCCTTTCAAACGTGGGATGGGGGGGGGAGTGCAAATTCAAAATATTTTCATTAAAACACGTATTCTAACTGCAACCTATTCATCGCTGTCTTTATATGGCAGAGGAGGTAACAGCCAGTGGGAGGGTTATCTATCAGCTGCCTATTCCTACTGATATTTACCATGGAATGTTTATTGTTTTTTTCCCCCTTCTAGCACGGGAGGAGAGAAATCGTGGAAGGGGTTGGCCCGAGTATGAATTCAATGAATATGACTAGCCCAAGGAAGAAATGCCGGCAGAGGAAAATCAAATCTGTTGAATCGAAAACATTATTTTTGCAAGGCCATTCTTTAACACGCCTACGTCAATTAATCTTTTCATGTTATCAATGATTTTGCTTGTAATTGCCTCTTGCTTTCTGACACAAATATGTAGAAAACCCTGAATATTGATCAAGACTAACCCTTTAAGAGAAGTGTGTGTACCTATTTACTTACCAACATGCATATTAAAGCTGTAAGATACTATGGATTCAGTTGCCAAAAAATGCTTCCATTGGAAAGATCACAAAGGCGCCATCTACCTACAGCTCTTGAAAGCAGCTGCATCTTTATCCAGGATGTGGAACTGCCCTCTGCTCTTACTAGATAAAGAAGTAGCTGCTTTAAAGTTACAAGGTGCAGCTGTCGTCATGATCCCATGCGGTTCAAAGTACCTTTTCCAAATTATTTCTAAAGTTCTGCAGGCTGCCAATATGCCTGTTTCCATTCAGAAGAAAATTCACAAGCATTATGCTAAAATAATAATTAGTATTTCGATAGGAATGCTTGAAAAGTAATCGTTTTCTGATCTCTCTCTCTCAAATGATCTTAGAATATGGTTTATTAGCCTGTGAAAATTTACCTGTTTATAAAATGTATTTTAGCTTTGTTAATATTGAAAAATACCAGCATTTTGAAAATGTCTTTAACGCTCGAGTATTTGCAGCTGACTCTGTGTGGCTAAAATGAGATGAATATTTTGAAAATTAAAATGATAGATTAAAATGTCTCTAGATTCAGGGTGTCTGAGTCATTTGGATTACGCAGTGAAAAGGAAAGGAGAATGAAGGCTCTAAAACCTTTCCTTTCCCCTTCCTCCTTTCCCTTGCCTTCCTTTTCCCCCTTCCCCCTCCTTCTCTTTCTCCTTTCCTTTATTTCCTCCTTTCTCCATTCCTTCCTTTCCCTTTCTCTTCCCTTATTTCCTCCCTTTTCTCCTTCCCCTCCCTTCCCTTTATTTCGTCTCCTTCCCTTCCTCTTTCCTTTCCCTTATTTCCTCCCCTTTCTCCTTCCCCACCCTCCCCTTCCCCTCCCTTCCTTTCCTCTTTTCCTTTCCCTCCCCTCCCTTTCTCCTTTCCTTTCCCTTATTTCCTTCCCTTCCCTTTCTCTTTTCCTTTCCCTCCCCTCCCCTCCTTTCATAGATAGGACTTGCAACAAGCGCTTTCTGTGGCATCTTTTGGGATGAGATGTGATTTGGGGTGAAGCAGTTCCTCAGTATCCCGGCCCCCATGCCTCAAAGGACTAAGGTCCTCCTTTGCCACAACTACTACTTGTTCCTTGAGGAAGAGTCATGAGTCTTGAAGGTCCCCAGGGTCTGGGGCAGCGCCACCCAATTCGTAACTAAAGACGCTAAATTTCCCAGATCCCGGTGGCTCCAACACCCAAAGTCCCTCAGCCTTGTCAGGATTGAGTCCTTGTTTCCTCTCTGAAGCCCCACCAAGAAACGAGACTGGATGTCAACAGCCTCCATCCCTTCACTACAGGAGAGATACAAAGCTGGGTATCTTCAGCATGCTGATGGCATCTCATCTCTTGGCTGCAGACCAACCTATGGCCTTACTCAATGGTTTCATCTAGACCAGAGGTGTCAAACTCAAGGCCTATGGACCGGAGCCATCCTGGAAAATTCCCTCCTGGTTGTCCTTCATAACTCTCCATTCATTCCTTCGGGGTTTGAAGTTTCAACTTTGTAAACTTCATTAAAATGCAACATTCAGCTGCCCTTTCTAGTATGGCTGCTGGTGGCAGTGGACGTTGGGACTTGTAGTGTGCAGCTTCTGAAAAGTCATCAGCAAAGAGATGTTACGTTACTGGATTAAAACAGAATTTTAAAAAGTGAAGCGCGTAAAACACTCTTGTTTTATTAAAGCTCTCTTGGTTTTATTAAAAACACAAGGGTCTCCTTTCAACCCCTTGGGTACATGTATCAATGCTGCTAGGGTGAAATCCAACAGTCACACAGGTGTGCTGTTCATAATCCAACATGAAAGCAGGAGGATTTTTAAAAGATCCTATTTCAAGGGATGACGAAGCCTTAACCTTTAGACCAGGAATGTCCAACTTTGACAACTTTTAAGTCCTGTGGACTTCAACTCCCAGAATTCCCCAGCCAGCCATGAATTCTGGAAGTTAAAGCCTCAAAACTGCCAAGGTTGGACACCTTTGCTTTACGCCAGGGGTGTCCGAACTTGGGAACTTTAAGGCTTGGCTGGCTGAGGAATTCTGGGAGTTGAAGTCCACAAGTCTTAAAGTTCCCAAGTTTGGACACCCCTGCTTTAGGCGAAGACCTATCAGGAGAAGTATATCTTCAGATACAACTGAAACTCAGAAAACAAGAGTTCAATATTTTTTCCCCAGCCTCATCCTAAACTTGCCAAAATCTCAGAGAAACAGACTTCACCATTCCGTTCTAAATACGCCATCAACTATCCAAGACAGCATTTCTTTCCCAAATCCAATGAAAGGGCGAGGATTAGACAGACACCCTTCCAGGTTTCAAAGAAACAGAAAAAGTTATTTGGATCGGATTCTCAGTTCAGGGTAGGAAGATGGCTGTGGGAAAACGTTGCACGGGAAGGGAGTTTCTCCAGATGGGGAATTCAATAGCCGAAGACAGGATCCATCCGCCATTATTTCATGCTGTTGAGAAACTGGCCGTGTTCTTCCCCTCTTGGCAGAAGAGTTTCTGCCCCGATTTTGGGACCTTTCTTCTCCTAGAAAACAAAATGCTCCGATAGCTGTGATTAAAGGTAAAGGCTCCCCTCACACATATGTGCTAATCGTTCCCGACTCTAGGGGGCGGTGCTCATCTCCGTTTCAAAGCCAAAGAGCCAGCGATGTCCGAAGACATCTCTGTGATCATGTGGCCGCCATGACTAAATGACAAAGGCGCACGGAACGCTGTCCCCTTCCCACCAAAGGTGGTCCCTGTTTTTCTACTTGCATTTCTTTACGTGCTTTCGAACTGCTAGGTTGGCAGAAGCTGGGAGAAGTCACGGGAGCTCACTCCATTACACGGCGCTAGGGATTCGAACTGCTGACCTTTCTGACCGACAAGCTCAGCGTCTTAGTCACTGAGCCACTGCGTCCCTATAAGCTGGGAATGCTGCCCATCAAAAGAGTTTCAATCCATCACAATCCTTCCCATCAAAAAGCTTCAACCCATTAGCCCATAATTAACTGTAGATAAGGCAATGGTGTCACCCAGGACAAGCTAGCTTCTAACAATAATCACACCCAAATGCAATTCCAATTTCAAATATTTTTCATAAATTCTCCCTGAAGTTTCTTCCTTGAAATTTTCAGGCCATAAACTTCAGACTTCAGAGTCTGGATTTTTCTGAGAGCAGAAAATAATTTCCAAAGCGAAGGGTTCTTATACAAAAGAATATTTGTAGCTTGGGGGCGAACCGTGGGGGTCTTTGGTGCTCTCTGAACTTGGTGGTTTTTTTGCAGATGATTTAATACCAAACTAGGTATCCTCATCAGTGCTAGAAGGGAGAAGGGTAAGTAAGGGGAGAAGGATGACGACAACAACTGTGGGGTCCCTGGTGCTTCCTGAGCTTGGTGGTTTTCTTGCAGATGTTTCATGACCCAACTAGGTGACATCATCAGGGCTAGAAAGGACCAAACCCCACTCCTTCTAGCACTGAGAATATTACCTAGTTTGGTCATGAAACGCCTGCAAGAAAACCACCAAGCTCAGCGAGAGCACCAGGGACCCAATATATGACTTCCTTTCTAATCCAATTTTGGTAGCAAAAATCTTACCTTGAGCATCCCATCACGTTCCCATTTAAAGAGGCCACAATTACTGAAACAGGAAGAAGGCAGAAAAAAAAAATCAAGGTTTACTTCGTGTCTTAATAATAATAGGAGGACAAAGCCAAGATCATTCATAGAAAGTCCGGCACTAAAAACAATGCCCTGATTTTTCTTTAGTTTAAGAGACTGGACAAGGGGCACCCCAATCTTCCACCAAGGATAACCTCTACCTTGATGGAAAATATTCCATCAAGAATAAGCTATTTTATTTTATTTTATTATAATATATTTTGCCAGTGACACTTCATGCACTTGAATGCCCTTCAGGATATGTGATCATTTAATCCAGTTTAATTTATTTGTCAAACCATAATAGAAGAAATATAATGGTATCCAAATAGTTGCTCTGTATTAATGACATTCTTTAATGAAAACTCATAATTATAATGGAACTTGGTTTTCACTAATTGCCTTGCTGAATTCTACAACTTGTTTTCTTTGCTCTAAAATATTTATTGTACAATGTAGCTTGAACCCCAATTTTAGTAGGCTTGGAATAATTGCATATGTCCAAGAATAAAGTCGTATAAGATTGTTTTCTGCAAGAGGAAAAAAAAAGCCATTTTTCAGGGGTTGCAAACAAAAGGAAGACCCCCCACGTACCTGCAGTGTTTTTTTGGGAGTTTGTCCAGCGAAATAGCTCTGTTCCCACAGACACACTTGAAAAATCTCTTCACCCCGTTGTGCCAGTGGTAAGTGTGACCTTCTGCCACGCACGAATCCAGCAGTTTGAAATAGGTGTAGTTGCACTTTACGGGTGAAAAGAAAAAAAGAAGAGATGCAGTTTGGAATATATATAATCTTGCCACAGTTATCATATGCCCATATATATATATATATATATATATATATATATATATATGTATGTATGTATGTATGTATGTATGTATGTATGTATGTATGTATGTATTGTGTCACAACCCCTGGTATGCCCAAATATCTTGCCAGTTATCATATGCGTATATATATACATATATGTATGTATGTATGTATGTATGTATGTATGTATGTATTTTGTCACAACCCCTGGTATGCCCAAATATGGCAGGGAACACACTGCTTCCCTTTTCTGTCTTTCGGCTCACTCCAGGAGACCATCCAGGCAGAAAACCGTATTTTTAATGTTGCCTTTGTTACATTTGTGTTGTATTTGTCCTGGTATTTTATTTATAATACCTTTATTTATTTATCAGCACAAATACAAAACTACACACACACACACACACACATATTTGTATGCACAAAGATGGAAGAATAATGAAATATCTAGAATAGAGAATTGGATTAGGAAATTTATCGGGGTTGCAGAAACAGCCAAGGTAAACCAGTTTGGTCAAGGAAAAAATAATAAAGACTCTTCTAGAAGAATGGAACAATTATATAGGGACTTTTTACTGAAAAGGACTGATAATTTATGGGAATCAAAAAGGGTCAAAAAAGAAGAGGGAAGAATAAAAAGATAATTACTCAATAGAAGAAAGGTGGAAGTCATAATCCTTCCTCCCTTCCTCTTTTTCCCCCCTTCCTCCTTTTTCTTTCTTTTTCTTTCCTTAATTCCTTCTTACTTTTCTTCTTTTTTTCTTCCTTCCTTCCTTCCTTTCTCCCTCCTTCCTTCCCCACCTGGCTTACCGTTTTGCACGTTGCCACACGACATTTCATTTCTCGGATGTTCCTCATCTTGTCTTCCATTTGTTCTTTCTTCACCAAGGGCTCGAAGTACCTTTCCTGCATCTCAGCCTCAAACTGAGATATGGGAGCAAGAAAGAGAGATTGAACTGGAGATTCTAAAGTTTTAATCTTGCCAGGTAAAATAAATGGTATAAAAAACATGAGTTATGCTGAAGGCAAATTTCCTTCCTTCCCCATTTCACTGATGCTGTTTAGGGTACAAAAATTAAAACCACACCACCACATCTGAACTATGACACCTTAGTTAAAACAGGAAACTCCCCAAACAGAATCCCAGCATCAGACTTCACCTAAAATCCTAGCTCAAATGCCTCGGGGGAATAGTTATTTCTATTATTTTTACAAATAAGGGGTTGGTAAAGAACCTGAATTAGGAGGTATATTTAGAAACCGTAAGTAAGGGTTAGTAAAATCTTCGCCTAAACATTTAAGATGCATGTAGCAAGGTTTCTATGTGCAACTTGTACCTATTACATGTGGTAGACGTGTAGTAAAGCAAGAGAATATTGGGAGAAAATACAAAACTGGCTGGAAATGATAATCAAACAGAATATTGAGTTGAAACCAGAAATATATTTTTAGTTTTACACATACTGAAAACAGCAAGGATCATATATGCTAAACATTGGGAAAATGTGAATACCCCACCAGAGGAGGCTATAATCTGAAGATTTTTTTACTGTGTCGAAATGGTCAGATTAACCTTTAAAATTAAAGATCAAGAAGATACAGAATATTAGAGGATTTGGAATAAATTCTATGAATAGGTAGAAGCAAGAGGTAGGAATTAGAGAAACGTAAGATCATAAATGTACGTACTGAAAATAAGAAGGTAAATAATTACATTATTTTAATGTAAGAAGAAACTTAGCTAAAGGCTTTTTGGTTATATTATTGCTATTGTTACTATATCATTATGATTGTTATTAGCTCGTATGTCAATGTTTAATACCACTCTTACTTTTTGGTCTTTTTTATTTGTAAATGGTATATCCTGACAATGCACAGTTTTTCAAAAAAGTATTCATGAATAAAATTTATTTTAAAAAAAAGATGCACGTACGAGGAAACATTTCAGTTTTTCCTTGTTTTACCGATTTGTGAAGGTTTTTAATTTGAGGACTGCTTACAGGTCTGCACAGATGTAAAAAGTCATTGGAAAGTTACATTTGCTTCAGCATTACAGCATGGTTGAGGCAGTTGCTAAACAAGGACCTGTGTATTATAATCCCAGAGTACAATCACTGTCTCAGAACCAGGTCATAAACACACACACCTGTGTGCAAATTTCCTTGAGATATGCCAAATTTGAAAGGAAAGTCCCGTTTGTCAAAAAGAAAACTGGAAAAATGTCTAGCTTAACATATGCCATATTTTTCGGAGTATAAGACGCACCTTCCCCCCCCCCCCTAAAAGAGGGTGAAAATTTGGGTGCATTTTATACACTGAATGTAGCCCTGCCCACCCACCGGCCCCAACCCTTTGGCCTCTGCCTCCCAAAAATTTACCTCCTTGCACCAAACGGGGAAAATGGGGCTTCTGATCGGGAAGCCCATGCTAAAATTGAAAGTGAAACTGGCTGTTTGCTGCAAGGAGGCAAATTGCTTGGAGGCAGATTTTTTTCTTCTTGTACTAATCAGGCTGTTTGCTGCAAGGAGGTAAGTCAATAACTATAAATGCCTATAGAATGTTCAAATGATGAGACTTATTTTTTAAAGACTGCTTTATTATTCTAGACAGCTGAACAAAATGAAGAAGCTTTTTAAAATAAATGCTTGATCTGAAGAGTGCTATTGTATCTTCTTTTAAATAGCAGAGAATAACTACTTCCAGAAAGCCACATCAGTTTTAACAGCATCTGTACAAGTATAGTCTGAAATGTAACACTACAAACAGTGTATATTGTCTGTACTGTTTGCTGCAAGGAGGCAAATTGCTGGGAGGCAGAGGCAGATATTTTTCCCCTTATTTTCCTCCCCAAAAGCTAGGTGCGTCTTATACTCCGAAAAATATGGTAATCAAATCACTTTAGTGTTTCCCCCCACCCCCTTTGATAGGTACAATTCTCACTTCCTATTTTACTTGCAACCAGGACCTCAAGTTCTACTGTAAAATTCATTCAAATTGGATCACCAAAGTTTTTTTTTAAAGTTAAGAGTTGTACCCTTCCAAATCACCCAACAGAGTTCATCCTCGTTTAGCAATGTTTCATAATTGTTCCAGTTATGACAGTGACGGAAAAGGACCTTTACGATCCAACCTACCAAATTTAAAAGCGTCTGGATGTTTACAAACTTTCACAAGTCCGCAAAACAAAGGAAAACGGATAGCGAGAACCTAAGCGCAGCCACGTTTGGGATCTGTTGATTCCTCGGCTGATTCCTGGCCGCTCTCCAGGCGGATTTATGTAGGATGGGCTCACCTCCTTAAGGACCCCGTTGTGCCTGGAGCGAGCATTCCGGATCTCTTGAAACTCCTCCGATTCCAGGTATTCCAGCTGCTGGCGCCGCTTCTTTTCCAGGGGCTCTAATGCTCCCCCCTCTGCGGAAACCCATGCACACAGACACACAAATTCAGACTTCTGTTGTGTAGCTGGGCAAGAGGATTCCTTTAGCTAATCTTTGTTAGCCAGACTGAATTGTTCTGAGGATCTGTTTAACTTTGCTGTTGTTTAACCGGTCAAACTATTTTTTCTTTTAGATATGAAATCTCTCTCTCTATCATCTCATCTATCTATATTAATTATATATATACATATCTCTCTAATTATCTATATCTATATCTATCTATCTATCTATCTATCTATCTATCTATCTATCTATCTATCTATCTATCTATCTATCCATCCATCCATATCTAATATCTATCTATCTATCTATCTATCTATCTATCTATCTATCTATCTATCTATCTATCAATCATCTCTCTCATACAGTATCTATCTATCTATCTATCTATCAATCATCTCTCTCATACAGTATCTATCTATCTATCTATCTATCTATCTATCTATCTATCTATCATCTATCTATCATCTATCTATCTATCTATCTATCAATCATCTCTCTCATACAGTATCTATCTATCTATCTATCATCTATCTATCTATCATCTATCTATCTATCTATCTATCTATCTATCTATCTATCTATCTATCTATCATCTCTCTCATACAGTATCTATCTATCTATCTATCTATCTATCTATCTATCTATCTATCTATCATCTATCTATCATCTATCTATCTATCTATCTATCTATCTATCTATCAGTCATCTCTCTCATACAGTATCTATCTATCTATCTATCTATCTATCATCTATCTATCTATCATCTATCTATCTATCATCTATCTATCTATCTATCAATCATCTCTCTCATACAGTATCTATCTATCTATCTATCTATCTATCTATCTATCTATCTATCATCTATCTATCTATCTATCTATCTATCTATCATCTATCTATCTATCTATCTATCATCTATCTATCTATCTATCTATCTATCTATCTATCTATCTATCTATCTATCTACAGTATCTATCTATCATCTATCTATCTATCTATCTATCTATCTATCTATCTATCTATCTATCTATCTATCTATCTATCTATCTATCTATCTATCTATCACACTTAGACTTATATACCGCTTCACAGTGCTTTTACAATCCTCTCTAAGCAGTTTACAGAGTCAGCATATTTGCCCCAACAGTCTTAACTAACTTTTAACTTAACTTAAAAGGAATACACTTGAACCCCACAAGAATTTCTCTGTGATTGAGAGAGATTCTTGTGGGGTTCCGGTGTGTTCCTTTTAAGTTTATAAAACCAGCCCACTCACAAGGTTACACGAATAAAATCAGAAAAACAATGAAGTCCAAAGAGGAGGAACACAACTTTGAACCCACGGGGGCAGTCCTTGACTTACGACCACAACTGACCCCCCCCCCCCCAATTTCTGTTGCTGAGCGAGACAGCTTTTGAATGAATTTCATCCCATTTTACAACCTTCCTTGAGGCAGTTGTTAAGTGAACCTGGCTTCCCCACTGACTTTGCTTGTCGAAAGTCAGGCAACCTTGAGAGATTTATAAAAATAATAACGGTGGCGTAGGAATTAAGTAAATAAATTCAGGGAGTCCTTGACTTACAAAAGTTCATTTACTGACTGCGTGACGTGACAACAGCCCTGAAAAAGGGACTTATGGTTGTTTTTCACACAACCGTTATAGCAGGCCTGTGGTCAAGTGATCAAAATTCAGACATTTGGTGACTCACAATTATGACGGTCACAGCATCACGCGGTCCCCTTTGGCGACCTTTTGACAAGCCAAGTCAACGGGGAAGCCAGATTCACTTAATGACCATGCTATTAACTTACCAACTATTCAATGCTAAGTGATTCACTTAATGACTGTGGCAAGAAAGGTCATAAAAACGGGGCAAGGCTCTCTTAACAAACGTCTCGTTTAGCCACAGAAAGTTCAGGCTCAGTGGTGGCCGTAAGTCGAGGACCACCTGTAAACAGACAAAACAAAAGTAACTGTTGGATGACTGTCATTGAATCTAGAGTTTCCCGCACCTTCTAATTCAGTGATATTTTTTTCCACTCTTTCGGAAATCCCTGGGACGTCAATATCTGATCGTTTCCGTTTGACGCTGTTGGGATCTACTTTGGAAATGATCTGGCCTTTGGCGCGCAGTTTCTGTATCGCTGCCATCTAAAAGAAAGCATTAGAAACATAGTCAACCCTTTTAATTAAATCTCAGACGAAAAGCCAGCTCGACAACAGGAAGTTGCACCCCGAACATCCGATGGAACCAGGCCTTTCAGAAACCTATAATTTCTAAAAAGTGACACACGTCCAGCACTCACACATTTGTTCCCCACAAGTTAAAAATGTGAAATCGTAGGTTATAGAACAAGATATTTAAATCGCCCAAGGTGTGCCACGTATCTTACATTTCCCTCCTCTGAACAAAAGACAAATGGGGGTAAAAAAGGCTTGTGCCATTTAGCATCCAATTCTCCATCTGTGTTTCAAGTAGAAATTTTGGGGTGTCAGGGTGGAAATTCAGCCCTGTTCCCCTCCTGGGGTAATTGTATTTAATGAGGGATGAACCGTGGTTTTTCCTTGAAGTATACTTCATAATTAAGAAAAATATACCCGAGATATATTCTAAGAAACACATTTTATTGTAAAGAAAATGAAAACAAAACTTACTAGCTAACGATTACATTTTGGTAGTGTTCCTGCCTACCTTTCTTGGCAGGCGAACAAAAAAAAAATTAAAGAAATGTGGACATGCGTAGTGAGCTTAGTGATGAGAGTCGGATCAGTCTACCGTATGTCTTAGAGTTTAAGCACAGCTGGCAAACAAACAAAAACAACGCAGTGACATGGGGGAATTCTAGAAGGAACCCCAATTATTACGTAATAAGTCATTGAAACCAACAAGCAAGCCAATTCATGGTTTGGAGAATTGGCAGAAAGTTTATTAAAGTGGCTAAAAAAATGTTAGCAGGCAATGGTGGGAAATCAAGATCTTAAAAAGACCATATATTAACCAATTCCTCCTTCGCTGTAAATAATTAGAATTAAGGAAAGAATATGCATTGATTTTTTAAGACTATTTATAATTTTAAGACAGTTTAAATATTATTATTTAAATTAAAGAACAATTGTTTTATGGTATTTCTCCTTCTCTACTTAAAATAAGTTGGAAGTCACTTTTGTTATATATTTGATGGATTATTTGGTCGCCAACGGTACCGTTCTGTTATTCTCCTCCTCCATTTTCCCTTTATGTTAGCTTGTATTTTAATGACTGTTTTTGAAACTTTTAATAAAGACATTTATTTATATATATAAAAATGGCTGCGTGTGTTTGAATGTTCCAGCATAACTCTGGAACGCCTTGAGCAATTTCAACCAAACTTGGTACACAGATGACTTACTCTCCGGAAACAAGTACTGTGGGGGGTAAGACACCCCTAACACCCCTCAGGGTGTGTGTTCTGTTAGGATACAGCCTGTTGTGCCTTAAAATGGCTTCTACTGTGCAGCGCAGTGGAGTTGCCATGGTAACAGATTCACAGTACTCCACAAGGGGGCTCCCTCTGGTAAGGGGGAAAATCTAACATTACAAATTGTGGTGTCATGGAAGGAGGCTTGGAATACACACACACACACACACACAAAGAAACTGTTTCATTTTATATCCTGCCTTTTTGGACATAAGGGAATTACGAGTCGGGGGTCCCCATTACCTTTTTGGCTTCTGCCGAGCGGCTCAGTTTGGGGGCCGGAGGGGGGCAATCGTCAAAGAAGAGAACGTCGTCCCCTTTAGAGAGACCCGAACCAAGTCTGGGGGTCTGGGGGCTGGACAGTCGTCCAGCTTTAGGAAACTCGGCCGCTGGTGTTGGAGACTGCAGCACAGCCTGCCCCACAGAAGTGGGTGAGACTGGGGTCTTTTTAACAGCAGGGTCCTGAAGAAATCTGCAACGAAGGGTGAGAATCAGAATTCTAGTTTTGGGTGAAGGAGATGAACGCCAGGAAGCATCTGCTCCAACAGCTGTTTTTAGCACTTCTCGGGAAGGGATGGAGGTTTATTGATGACAATTTCCAAATCCGGATCAGACCTTTACAGTTTCTTCCCCCAGGCCGTCACTCTGCCAAACAACTAATTCCCACAACCCCGTCAATCTATCTAGTAAGGCTGTTACTATTGTCCTTCTCTTCTTTCCTTGTCTTCTTATGACTGTAACTTACTTGCTAGTATTCTTATGGTTTATATTGATTTATTTAGTTTCCTAGTATGATTTACCGTATTTATCGGCGTATAACACGCACAGGCGTATAACACGCACCTTCATTTTAAGAGGGAAATTTCAGGGAAAAAAATTAAATTTCAAATAAAGAACTTTGAAGCATCTTTTCCCTGAAGACTCGTGTTTAATACATTCAGATGCTTTCTTTCCCCTTTCCCTCTTACTTGTCTATCCTTCCTTCCACCCTCCCTTCCTCCTTCCCTTCCTTCCTGCCTCCCTTCCAGTTCCTTCCTTCCTCTTTCCTCCTGCCTGCCTGCCTTCTTTCCCTCCTGCTTATCTATGCTTCCTTCCTTCCTTGCACCTCCCTCCCTTCTGCCTGCCTGCCTTCTTTCCTCTTTCCCTATCCTCCTATCCTTCCTTTCTCCCTCCCTCCTTCCCTGCCTCCCTTCCAGTTCCATCCTTCCCTCCTTCCTTCTGCCTCCTTCCTGCCTGCTTGCCTTCTTTCCTCTTTCCCTCCAGCGTGTCTGCTTTTCCTGTGTGCGCGCGCGCGCGAAAAGGAGGTGGTGGGAGAGAAATTTGAAAGGTCTTCTGCTTTTGGAACTCGGAAATCCCCCCCCCACCCCCCTTTTCCTCCAGCGAGCACGGAGCTTGAAGGAGGAAAAGGGAAAGGAAAAGCCGAAAAGGAGGTGGTGGGAGAGAAATTTGAAAGGTCTTCTGCTTTTGGAACTCGGAAATCCCTCCCCCCCCACTCCCCTTTTCCTCCAGCGAGCACGGAGCTTGAAGGAGGAAAAGGGAAAGCACGAAACGGAGGTGGTGGGAGAGAAATTTGAAAGGTCTGCTTGCCGTGGGCGGGCTGCATTTACATAGAGCAGGGAGGGCTGTTAAAGGGCCGTATTAAACTGTAAAAACATGGCTTCTTAACATTATATCGGCGTATAACACGCATACATCATTTGCCCCCTATTTTTCAGGGGAAAAAAGTGCGTGTTATACGCCGATAAATACAGTATGTTGATTGCTTACTTAGCATCCTATGCCTATCACTAAGCGTTCTATCTTATGATTTATGACTAATGTGTTTTTATGATGACTATGAGCATATTTATCACTTGTTACTTGCATATACAGAGAGCTTCTGCCCTGGAGACAAAATTCCTTGTGTGTCTAATCACACTTGGCCAAATAAAGTATTGCTCTGTTCTGTTCTATTCTCCCATATTCTATTGTATTCTATTCTATTTTCCTATATTCTATTCTATATTCCAATATTTATTCTATTCTATTCTATTTTCTATTCTGTTCTGTTCTATTCTCCCATATTCTATTCTGGTTTATTCTATTCCTTTTCTATTCTATATTCCAGTATTTATTCTATTCCATTCCATTCCATTCTATAATATTCTATTCTATTTTCTCATATTCTATTCTATTCCTATTCTATATTCCAATATTTTATTCTATTCTATTTATTTTCTGCTTCAATGACTTTCTTATTCTGTGTATTTTTTGTTTTGTTTTGCAAATTATTTTAACAAAACGAAAATATGACACACAGCCAGCTGTTTTCTTCCATCATCAACAGTTTTCTACGCAGGGAGTCCTTGACTTATGATTGGTTCCTGAGCGACTGTTTCAAAGTTATGATGGACCAATGGGGAGACTACTTACCGCTCGGATTCAAAGATCCGACGGTCGCCTACCCTGGGGGGTGGGGGTGGGGTGTCATATGACCAAACTTTGCAGCATTCCCCCCCCCCCGCCAGTCACGCGGCTGCATTTTATGCTAGTTTTGCTGAAAACCAGCACTTATATACTATTGGTTGGCTTAACGACCATGGCATTCACTTAACAACCGCTGTAAAAGAAAAAAAGATTGCAAAATTGGGATTGTAAAATTTCATGTGTGACACATTTTATGATCAGCGTGGCTTACGACCGTGACAGCTCGTCTGGTCATAAGACGAGAATTGCCTGTACATAATTTTTTTTTTTTGAAAGACACGAAGTTTGTTTGATAGAAGGTTCTGGAAGCTTCCCATATTGTGTAATTTTCTAAGCAAACTCCACATGTTAAATCCTTGAAGTCTATCAATGCAAAGAAAGTGGACCAATATCCAATATTTGTCTGTTTGTCAGGAAGATCAGCTGAAGCGATGGCAAAAACGGGAGAACTAAAAATCCATTCAGAAACGAATTAGAAATGAAAAAAACGGGCAGATCTTTCCTCAAAAACAGCAACGACAACCCCGCATAAGACGCGCGAATGGACGGAGCGCTGGGCCTGATGAAAATGACTTTGATCTGAACGAGCCGGAGAGAAAACAAAACATTTTAAATTTACATCAGAATGGTTGATTGGCTCCCCTGTGGAAACAATGGCTGAGGGAATTTGTTCAGTAAGCACTGCAGCTGTGTCTATAAAGCCTGCGAAAGAACGTTCCGGCACGTTCTGGAATACGGTGTTCTCTTTCTGGAATGTGCCACAACTTCTCCTTCTGGAAAAAACCCAATGGCCCTGGAAGGCTCAGCCAGATCATTCTGGCACAGAAACAAAACGTTTCATTATCACCTCAGGGAGAACGGCATATATTGTCCAAATGTTGTTGTTGTTGTTGTTATTATTATTATTATTATCCATCAGAGATAGTTATTATCTCCCAAAAATGAGGTTGCCTAAAATTTCATACAGTTTGTTCACAACTGTTTAAACGTCTCCGGTTTAATACCTTCACATGGCTATCCACCACTGCGGTTGTTAAAGGAATCATTCCGTCGTTAAGTGAATCTGGTTCTCCCCCATCTGTAATGGTGGGGAAGGTCACAAATGGGGGTCACGTGACCCTGGGACCCTGCAACCATCATAAGTACATGCCAGTTGCCTGAATTCTGATCACGTGAACGCGGCCACGGTCGTATAAAGTCACTTTTTTCAGTAAAGGGAACAATCATTAAACAAATGGTCGTAAGTCGAGGACTACCTGGATAGTCTAACAAAATGATGGGAGCATCAAGCCATGTCTTCCTACAGAACAAAACAGAAAGGTGTTGTTACCTCCTCTCGATTTCGTCAGATCTTCGCTTCCTGGCTGCCAACATTTGCTGTTTCTGTAGCTTCAGCAGAGCTGAAGGAGAGATGGATTGGATAGCTGGGGTGGGCTTCCCTGTAGATCCTGAAAAAGAAGAAAGAAAGAAAGAAAGAAAGAAAGAAAGAAAGAAAGAAAGAAAGAAAGAAAGAAAGAAAGAGAGAGAGAAAGAAAGAAAGAAAGAAAGAAAGAAGAGAAGGAGAGAGAAAACTGAAGATGTGACATCCGAAAGCTGCTTTTTCAAAAATCAATTTTATTTTTCTTGAAGACATTTTGTTTCTCATCCAAGAAGATTCAGGAGGGGAAGGGAAAGGAGAGGAGGAAGAGAAAGCAAAAAGGAAGACAAATACAATGCAAAGAGGAGGAGGAGGAGGAAGGAGGTGAATAAGAAGAAGAGAAGAAATCAAAAAGGAAGAAAAATACAAGAACTAGAAAGAGGAGGAAGGAGGAGAAGGCGGCAAAAAGGAAGAAAAATACAAGAAATACCAAGAGGAGGAGAAGAAGGAAGCAGGAGAAGAGGAAGAGACGGAGAAATCAAAAAGGAAGAAAAATACAAGAAATACAAAGAGGAGGAGGAGGAGGAGGAGGAAGAGGAGGAAGCAGAAGAAAAGGAGAAGAAAGGAAGAAAAATACAAGAAATCCCAAGAGGAGGAGTGAGTAGGAGTAGGAGTAGAAGAACCAGAAGCTTCTGCTGACAGTGATCTTTTGAGAAAAGCCCCTTTGGGACAACCATGACCCGGGTGATGGAGAATCTCCATCGGCCTGACAGCTCTTCTCAAGCCACAAGCCAGCCTGTTCCCCATGTTCCTTCCCGACGTACCTAATGCGCCTCCTTGGGCGAAGTGCTTGTGGAGGTTACGTGCTCCGGACGAGGGCATCGCCAAGAGCTCCTTGAATTCCTCTGAACAGGGAGGCTTTCCCAGACCTGAAACGGAACCACAGATGAGATGGAGGGAGCTCTTCAACTTTCAGGTAGTCCTCGACTTACAACACTTCATTTAGTGAACACCCGAAGCTGCAACATCACTGTAAAACGTGTTTTGTGCCCCTTATTTCACAGGTTGCAGCATCTCCGTGGTCCAAATGCGAACGCTTGGCAACTGGCATGTACTTATGTCGGTTGCAGCGTCCCTGGGTCATGTGATGCCTTCTTACGACCTTTGGACGAGCAAAGTCTACAGGGATGTCAGATTCACTTAACAACTGCAGCAATTCACTTAACAATGTTGGCAAGGAAGGTCGTAAAACGGGCCAAAGCCCCCTTAACAGCTGCCTTGCTTAGTCACGGAAAGTTTGTGGTCGTAAGTTGAGGCCAAAGAACGAGGCTGGAAGAGCCTATCCAACATGGGATGCTTCCGAAAACAGAAGAGAAGTTACCCAGTTTTTCTGTGGTTTCCTGCAGGATCGCATCGACTCCTCTCACAACCAAATTTGTCAAAGTCGTTTGGACTTTCTTTTTGGGAACGGCAGCTGCGGCCCTGAAGGGGGGGGGGGGGGACACACAAGAACACAACTTAAGGGCTGGAAATCAAACCCACACTTGTCTGTGTAAAACATTGCACTTAATTCTGATTTTACAGAGAGAAAAGTTCTAGGTTGGTTCTCTCCTTGATTAGTTTCCATCCAGATAATCTAAACTTTATGGCAGCTCCTGAAATATTAGAACTCTGCTCTCCTGTCACCCCTGGACCTTCTTTTCATGCCTAGTCTAATAAAAAGGAGGACTAGGGGAGACGTGATAGCAGTCTTCCAATAGCTCAGGGGCTGCCCCAAAGAAGAGGGAGTCAAGCTATTCTCCAAAGCACCTGAGGGCAGGACAAGAAGCCATGGGTGGAAACTAATCAAGGAGAGAAGCAACTTAGAACTCAGGAGAAATTTCCTGACAGTGAGAACAATTAACCAGTGGAACTCCTTGCCACCAGAAGTTGTGGGTGCTCTGTCACTGGAGGTTTTTAAGAAGAGATTGGACAACCATTGGTCTGAAATAGTATAGGATCTCCTGCCTGAGCAGGGGGTTGGACTAGAAGACCTCCAAGGTCCCTGTTAATCTAATCAAATCTAATTAAACCAAGATTGGGACAAGCAAACTCCAGAGATCAGGTCAGAAGCCCAAAAAGCACGCAGACACATTTTCTTACACGGAAGCAGCGTAAGCGGCCGAGGAAACCCCTCCGTAGTAAAAACCGTCTTGACACAGCTTCTCTTTCAAGCCCAGGTTGCGTTTGGCTGTCCGTTTCGGTGCCCGGGTGGTGGAGAAAGAGGACTGCAGGTCGGCCCTCTTCGAGCTCCGTTTCCGATACTCGGATTGTATGTGATACTGACAATATTCACACTCGCTCTGCAACAGGAGACACCAAGGAGTCCGTGAAACTGATATGCTGATTAATAATAATAATAGTAGCAGTAGTAGTAGTAATAATCAACAAAGTTTATGACACATCTTTAAATGTTTACTTGACTGAGTTTCATGCTTAATCAATAAAAGAAATAATATTTTTTAAAATAATACAATATAAATTAATTATAAATGAATAATATAAATGAATAAATAGATAAACTCCATTTGCAGCTAGCAGGGATTCCCCTCAGAGGATGAACAGCAATTTTAAAGTGGGGCAGAGGAAATTACTATTTATTTACTATTTATTTATATCCCGCTTTTAGACAGTTCTCAACCTACAACCGAGGAGTCCCTGTGTTATTTTTATGAAGGAAATTCGTAGCCGAGAGAGAGTTCTTGGCCATCCGTGGCGGGGGATCATTTACCTTTAAACATTTTAATGACCCCCCACCAACTGTAATTTGCAGGTAGTATCTACCTGTATGAAAACCTGGAGCCCAAACACCCTTTTTACCTGATTAACGATCTGCGTGCAAGGCTCCCCATTTTTCTTCCTCGCTTTACAAGTCCCCAAGTCCATGGCTTCCCCCAAAATCAGGATCTTTTGGGGGTGATCGACGGAGAGACACACCTGAGAAGAATGAGAGGGACAAGTTTTGGCTTTCAGGAAGCTGAACCAATCTATATCCAACACTGTGACAGAGGAAAGGCCCTTAACAAGCAAATATTGTCTCAGCCGTTTTAATCACATTTTTGTGGTAGAAGGAAGGCGAATATCGTAGCTCAGTTTCTTGGGAAAAGGAGATGTGATTTTCCCACACCAAAGGCCTCGTGGCTGCCCGACAAGGAAGATTTAATTCCTCTAAAATGATTCTGGACTCATTTTCAGCAGTACTGAAACTGCTGCTCCTTAAAGTGATGTTTCTCCTACTCTTCACTTCTTCCACACTCACTGAACAACTGTGTTTCAATGTTTATCTGGAACAAACCAGCTTTCTTTTGCAGGATCTGATCTGGGTCGGTCACCGGGACCACCAGAGGTTTTGGATTCATAATGGAGCCCAACTTCTCCCTAGCGGAGCGCAACGAACAAGGACACACATTCAATTTTGCAGCTAACTAAGATTGTTGGATGGGCAGGGACAAAAACAGCCAGGGAAATAATTGAAGGATGGGAAACAGGCCCCCCATCAGTCAACAGGAACACCGATTTACTACCAGCTTATCAAGTACTTAGGAGATGTGGGCTTGGCAATACAAAGAAACAACAGCCAACAATAGTCAACCATCAACACCCCAATCGCCAACAAAAACACCGCCATACAAATACCACGCAAAGAGCAGCAAACACTCCGCTAGAGAGAAGTTTCATGAAGATGGCCTCCAAAAGTCCAAAAACGTGGAAGACAAAACCTCAGTGACCGACCCTGAGTGGATCCCGCAATGTTATCCTGGAACACGTGGATTTCCCTTCATTCAACTTTATTTTCTTTCTGCGGACAACTCAAAACACTCAGATTGTGTCCAGATCACCCAAAACTATCTGTTCTGTGCACGGAAAAGCTTGTGAATGGAAGGACCTTCTCAAGGAGGTCCTCTTGTAAGGAGACAGCCCAGTTGCTCCTCAACACTGTTCAGAGAACTTTCTTCTTCTGGCCTTCAGCTCAGGGACCTTCAAGGATGATAGCCGACAGGAGAGAGCTCTCCTACTTCACTTCAGGACTGGTTCCCGAGTCAAGAAACGCTCAGAAACCCAGGAGAAGCTCACACAGATTTCTCCTTTTCTTCTCCCACTAGGAAAATCCACGTTACCCAAAACAGTTACGAGGTGTTTGTTGAGGTAAAGCTCTAGAGGCCTTCATCCCCAACCTTCTCCATACCTCCTCTGATCCTTCCTTGGGCTTCATCTGGTTAGCGTTGAGGAGGCCTACAGCAGTGCCTTGATCTGTCTTCCAGTGTTCCTTATGAACGTCCCCAAAGAGGAAGAGGGAGATGGACCTGCTGAAGTCACGGAGGTCATTCAGGTGCCAGATGCTGAACGTTTTACCCTGGAAGAAACACAGAGAACAAGCGTCTCCCTATTTCTTTATTTGCAATCATCAGCTTTCATTGGTGGTGCAGTGGTGAGAATGCAGTATTGCAGGCTAAACTCTGCCCGCTGTCAGGAGTTGGATCCTGATCAGTTCAAGGTTGACTCAGCCTTCCGCCCTTCCGAGGCCGGTAAAGCGAGGACCCCGATTGTTGGGGGCAAGAGGCTGACTCTGTAAGCCGCTTAGAGGGCCGTAAAAACACTACGAAGCGGTATATAAGTCTAAGTGCTAGTGCTATGTTATTGCTACACTTATTCATCTCCGCCCCCTGCCTTTTATTCCCAGAGCTAGGGTGGGCCTTTGCTAGCAGCTGTGGCTCTTCCTTCCCAAGGACTGGCCCATATATTTCCACTGTTCTCCTCTCCTCTGCCTTCTGTGCACCCATGCATCAGGCACTGGACCCAGCTGTTCCTCCTCTTCCTCATGAGCCACTTCCAGACCTGGGGGCTGTTGACTCTCCATTTGAGGGCTGACGGACGGACCAGGCTCTGCCTCTGCCTCTCTCTCTCTGCCAGCTCCATCCCCTCTTCCCCCTCAAGGTTGCCTTGATGGTGACCCTGATTCCCACGCCTCCTCCGATTTGGGTGCTGGAAGAGCCGCCGGTCAACAGGCCACAACTAAATATGACAAGTGCAAAATTCATAGGACTGTATGGCTTTGATCTCTGGCCAGCCAGGGATGGAAATGGTCAACCGATGGCCGAAGACATTCAAGCACTTACATTGTTGGTGCTTTGAGGAGTCCTTTTCTTTATTATGACGCCAAAGGTAACCCAATCCATTTCTTCAAGATTTGCCGATCGGAGTTTGTCTTGTACTTGAGACAGCCTAATCAGCTTCCGCCCGGACATTTTCCTTTCCATCTCGGCCGAAGAGACGCGAGGTTTTCTGCAAAGGAATCAGAAATCCCCATGAGAGGACGGACGCCTGAACCACCCATCGCTCGACACAACCTAGAGGCCGAGCGACAAGAGAAGGAAGGCGCTTCCAACATTTATCAAAAATACTCAGGCTAAAAAGTCTTGCCTATCAAATTGGGCTTCTTTTTTTATATAGATATAATTTTATTTATGTTTTTTTCTTCAACATATAGGAGTGCTTGGTGGGTTCCAAGTTACAATAGCAGTGAAAAATACTGAGAATCATTTTTTATACTTAACAACGGTTACAGCATCCCCGTAATAATCAAGTATTCAAAATTCAGACGCTTGGCAACTGACTCATATTTATGACGGTCTCAATGTCCCGGGGTCATTGCGTCGACAAGCAAAGTCAATGGGGAAGCCAGATTCACTTAATAACCAGGTTACTAACTCAACAACGGCAGCATTCACTTAATAACTGTGGCAAGAAAGGTCGTAAAACGGGGCGGAATTCACCTCACAACTACTTCACTTAGCAACAGAGATTTTGGGCTCAATTGTGGTCATAAGTCGAGGTCTACATGTAATGCATCCCGAATAAAATGATGCCCTTGGTGTCAATGACCGAATTGTCCTTAGCAAGAAATGTACATAAGTAACCATGTGGTCCACATATCATTTAAAAATAATAATAATTAAGTTATTCCAGATAGATTTGCTAACCTTAATTTCAGCCCAGAGTAGATTTCCATGGAAACATTTTGATTTTTGACCTCGGCATTTTTTATTATTGGAATTTTCTTACTGGAATCGGCAGTGGGTCTATTTCCAACCACAGATTTAAGTGGCTGAGAGAGCAGACTAGACGTAACTTTTGAAGCGTGGCCCTTATTCACTAAGGAACAGAAGACAAAGAAGACACCATTATCTCAGAAGAAAACAGAAAAAAACAATATGGAGGAAAAGACTTAAAAATGTAAGCTTTTTCTCAAACTTCTGTTCTGACCTAGACTTCCTCAGCAGCACGAAGCTGAGTCCTCGTCCCGATAAACCCCTTTTATTTAATTTACAGTGAATTCCTCTCCTGCAAAGTCTTTCCTCTCCCACAGTTGGCCAGGCCAATATCTTTCAGACGCCACAATACTTGGGAAGAATGCAGGAATGAACTAATGGTCTCCTGCAAACTCCACTCCCCTTTCGCTCCTCTTTTATTTCCTCTGGGAGGGACCATTCATCATCCACCTGTGGCCTTCCTCCCAAGTGGACCCCTGTTCTTTAGCTGTTCCCTTCATCTGGCAACTCTGCGCATGTGCACACTGGGAACAGGCTCCAGCTGTTCTTCTGCCCCACTGATCTTCAAAGACAGCTGATAACTGGCATACGGCCCTGGCCCCCTCTCTGCTTCCAACACAGAGCCCTCATCAGAGCCTTCCCCAGACTCCAGGACTGGCCCAGGTTCCTCCCCAACCCTCCTCACTCTCCGAATCTGCTGCCAGCTTTGCTGGCCGCTGGCTAGCCACAATAACTTCTCTATTTAACAATAAGTAACTAATTTTTCCCAGGGAAATAAAATTGCAAATCAGCCACCATCAATTCTGCCTTCAGGTGTATTTTTCCCCCCAGAAAATATTTTTTTTAAAAAATAACAGAAGGTGCTGACAGCCCCAAAACACAGATAAATATTTTTTTCATGCATGAATAAGTCATTCTGATTTACTTTCCTCTTTCCTGCAACAGAGACCATGCTGAAAAAAACATGTGTCCTCCTCCAAGGTCTCATTTATGACGACGTCTTACATTCCAGATGTAGAATATAATCTGCACCAGCCTATTTGCAATTTATATCAACTCATCTTCACTCTTTCAAAGATATGAAAGCAGATTTTATAACAGAATAACAAGAGTTTAACAAGGGACTTTAGAGGTCTTCTAGTCCATCCCCCTGCTCAGGCAGGAGACCCTCTACCATTTTAGATAAATGTTTGTCCAATCTCTTCTCAAAGACTTCCAGTGTTGGAGCATTCACAACTTCTGGAGGCAAGTTGTTCCACTGATTAATTGTTCTAACTGTCAGGAAGTCCTTAGTTCTAAGTTGCTTCTCTATTTGATTAATTTCCATCTGTTGCTTCTTGTCTGTCGTGCTTTGGAGAATAAGATGACCCCCTCATTTTTGTGGGAGCCCCTCAAATACTGGAACTCTGCTATCATGTCACCTCTAGTTCTTTTTTTGATCCAACTAAACATACCCAATTCCTGGAACCATTCTTTTAGAGCACTCTGCCAGAAATCAAGCAGAAGGAATGGCTAATATACCTGCAATCATAGATTTTGATTTCTGGAACTGGCTTTTTGGCAGCGGTATAGCAGGGCTGGCCAGCTGGGCTGAAAAAGATGGGCACATTTGAGCCTTGGAAGGAGTCCTTTCCTTAACGACACAACCGGTTGATTTACCTGATCAAAGAAATCAAAGAATTGATTAAGGAGTTACGCTTTCAGGTAGACTATATCACAAACAGCCTCAATGCATTTACAGTGGTACTCTGGTAAGGTAACGGTAACGGTTCCCCTCCCACATAGGTGCTAGTCGTTCCCGACTCTAGGGGGGCGGTGCTCATCTCTGCTTCAAAGCCAAAGAGCCAGCGCTGTCCGAAGACGTCTCCATGGTCACGTGGCCGGCATGACTAAATTCCGAAGGTGCATGGAACGCTGTTTCCTTCCCACCAAAGGTGGTTCCTATTTTTCTACTTGCATTTTTACGTGCTTTTGAACTGCTAGGTTGGCAGAAGCTCTGGGACAAGTCATGGGAGCTCACTCCGTTACGCGGCGCTAGGGATTCAAACCGCCAAACTGCCAACCTTTCTAATCCACAAGCTCAGCGTCTCAGCCACTGAAATTTATACACGACATCAAAATATTGCCAGCATTTTAGCTATTCTGTTGGATGTCAGTGTTTGTATAATCTTAGCAAATTGCTCGGGGTTACAAACAACATCCATGGAATAAAATGCAAGCTTGCATGATGGAAAGCAGACCTGTCGAAAAGGGAAAAACGCAATTACCGGCTGTTTTCTTGCAGGGAACAGAATCAGCTGGATTTCCTATTGCCGTCCTTCCCAACTGCTCCTGCAATTTTTTCATCTGTTCTTGCAATTTTCTCAACTCATCTGGGAGGCGAAAAGAAGAAGAGAGACAAATCTCATTGGAAGCCCAAGGTTAGGTAAATTAAAAATTCGGGAAACAGCCCCCCCCTCCCGCATGATAAACCAATATTTAATACGCCAGGATACATCTGAACGGTTTTGAGTCTACAGTTTCGACTCCATTTCTTTAAACTGTTACGTTCTGACCCAGCTCCCAAAACACAACAAACCCTCTGTATTTAAACCAATTATTCCTTTAATTAGGAGTGTGGCAGCCCCAGCATAAAAGTTTCTCTCCCACTGCAGGCTAACAAGTCCCGCTGGCTGGAAGATGAACAGTTGTCTGGCACATCTATTCATCTCCGCCCCCCTGCCTTTTATCCCGAGAGTTAGGGTGGGGCTTCACTAGCAGCGGTGGCTCTTCCGTCCCGAGGACCAGCCCATAGATTTCCACTGCTCTCCTCTCCTCTGCCTGCTATGCATCCGTATATCAGGCACTGGACACAGCTGTTCCTCCTCTTCCTCATCAGCCACCTCCAGACCTGAGGGCTGTTGACTCTCTATCTGAAGGCTGACAGATGGACTAGGCTCCACCTCTGTCTCGCTCTCCCTGCCAGCTCCATTCCCTCTTCCCCCTCCTGAGTCTGCTGCTGGAGGGGCCAGGCCACAACACGTTGAAGATTTTTGAGACAAAACCTCCAGTTTAGACAACTTCTAACCATCAGAAATGTAAGAAGGTTTCAAGAGACCTTGAAGATCTTCTTTGGAAGGTTCTTCCACTCGATCAGGAACTACAGGACGGGATGACTTCTGAATGTTTCCTTCTTTCTTCTCTTCCTCCAACAGGTCACTCACATCCCCAAACAGCTCAGCAAAGTTTTCCTGGCTGGCAGTGGAGTCCTCCTTTTCCTCTCCCACCTCCTCGGTGTAAGACTCGTCATCTTCTGCCTCAAAGAGTAAGTCATACTCATCCTGATGGTCAGCTGCTCTTTCCTCCTCTGAAGGATCCTCTTCTGCTTCATTGTCCTCCAAGAGGGAAACTAAGAGGTCTAAGTCATCCTCGCCTGGAAGGAAATGGATAACGGCCCAGTTAGCAATGATCCACAGCCTTTACAAACACTTCCCCCTCCAGCTATTTAAACCAAGGGAAACATAAATATAGTTACATCCCTCAAGAGAAAGTTTCCTGTTGTCCTGTACTACTCAAAAGCAATGCCAATTTGCTGTAGATATCAACTGAGGGATGCCAGTTCAATTTAAAGCTGTCCTGGAACAGATTTAACAGATTAACAGAGCTGGGAGGGACCTTGTAGGTCATCTAGTCCAACACCCTTCCTCTCCCCGCTCCCCGCCCAAGCAGGGGTTCCTACACCATTTCTGACCAATGGCGGTCCAGTCTCTTCTTGAAAGCCTCCAGGGATGAAGCTCCCACAATCTGTTCCATTGAATATAGAATAACTGTTGGAAGGGACCTTGTAGGTCATCTAGTCCACCCACCCACCCACCCAAGCAGGAGACCCTACACCATTTTTGACAAATGGCAGTCTAATCCTGCACTGTGCTAAAAGAGTTATGATAATTTTTTTTAAAAAAGAATTCAGTACTCACCGTCCATTCTTTCAGCAAGACCAGGAAAGATTTAGAAGAATTCTTGTTTTCTGAGAATATAAAAGCAACAGGAAAAACTAATAAGTATAATCTTTTGTGGACTCTCATAAAAAGTACATGGATGAGGAAGAAGAGCATAGAAATATATGCGAAGCTGCTGCGAAACCAGGTATAAAACTGAGTGTTTTGAAATAGGGAAGGCGCTGGAGGAGAATTTTAAGTCAAAAGAGCTGGGGGTTAAGCTTCGCCGAGCCTTTATTTTAAACTGCAATATATAAGTAACACAAGGAATTGAAAATTGCCGCAGAGGTTATGATTGTTGGTTTTTTTTATGCAGTTTTGGAGAATTTCAGGCGAGGTCAAATGGGAACAATTAATTAACAAGGCATAATTGATAATTAACAGATACTTAACAAGACATAACAGACAATTAAATTTTTTAGATTTTCTGCTTTTATGCCGTGTAAGATTGATATTTTGGATAGTGAGATGGCTGACATGTAAATTTATCAAACAAATGAATATATTTTTAGTGTGTAACTAAATCTAGAGAGAATGAGAAGAGAAAAATGCAGGTGGCAAAAGATGGGAGGGGAGACTTCAATTCCCAGAATTCCCCAGCCAACTGGCTGGGGAATTCTGGGAATTGAAATCCCCCTCCATCTTTAAAGTTAAGATAGAGAATCATTGCAATAAGCTAAAAGAGCATCTCCACCCTTGCTTGAAAATCAACCCCAATAATGAGATTTCAAATTTAAATGTGACATTTCCCCCCTCTTTTCTTGCACAACCCCCATTCCTCGGATAGAAACTCATATTTTTTTTACACTTTGTTTAGGGGCAAAGGCTGAGATTGCCCCCCCCCCCGCTCCCCTCCAACCCTCCCATACATTTTTGTACATTTTTAAAAATGGGGTGTGTTTTTTTCCTTTTTTCCAACTTTTGCAATTGCAGCTTCCCGGAGGCGTGCAAAATCCTTGCAAATGTAACTGCTTGCAAATGTAATTGCCCTGCCCTCCAAACCTCTCTTTCTCCCCCAATGCATTGGCTGCATTTCCCTTTTTTTGCGGCCTGTTCCTCGCTGTTTTGGCGGAGCTGCGACTTTCTTACCTGGATTGCAACGTTTCCCTTCCGCCACAGAAGAAACAGCGCTGAAAACCCGCCAAAAGTTTCAATTCCGACCCGCCCCCGACGCCTCTGCACGCAGTTCCGGGCATTAACTAGATATTTCTTTGTTAGTATCTCTATGGAACTCCATGGGGAAGGATAGGAAGAGCGAGGCCGAAGTGGTTCCGGTGTTCATAACTGCGCATGCGCACATGGCTGTGATTGGCGCGCTCTACGGCCTTGCGAGCCAAAGAGATAAGAATATTAAGAGTCGCTCCTCTGATCCGCATGCGCAGTTGCTAGAAGCGAGAATGTAGGGATTTTTAAAGCGGGATTTATCAACCCCCAATGCAACTACCAGGGCAGAGGTTTAGTTCAGACACGTGAAGGCGTGGAGCTTGTATTCACACGTGCTTTGCTTCCCTTAACCCGATTTCCTCCCCACCCCTCCCCTCCCTAGTAGCTTAATGCATTGGGCAAGCAACTCACTGGATTTACACGTCACCCTAGGTAAAACTGGGTTAATGCAAGACACAGATTAAGCATGTTGTGTGAATGTAGCCGACACATCCTTCTTCAATAAAGATTTAAAATGCATTCACAGTATTGGTGTACATGTATGTACTTTGGTGCAAAAGCCACCATTTAGGAAAATGGTGATAACAGGCAGTTAAGCCTGCGCAGCTGTGCTGTATAAGGAGACAGGTTCTTGCTGAAAAAGCAATTAATTCTGCACATCTCCAGGCTTGAATTAAGACAGGGTAAAGACACCAAAGCTATATATTGGCTTTTAATATTTTAAGGTTTTATTTCCATGTCTGTAAGCCGCCGAAAATCACCTCAAAACGAGATGGGCAGCAAACAAATCTAATAACTTTCGTTGCAATTAAGAACCACACTAAGATATCAATAAAGGAGAATAAAGGTTGAAATGAGGGGTCCTTGGTTCTCTCTGAGCTTGTTTTCTTGCAGACGTTTACCCAACTAGGTAACATGCTGTTTGCACTCCTTACTAGCACTGATGATGTTCCCTAGTTGGGTAGTGAAACGTCTGCAAGAAAACAAGCCTGCTTAGAGAGCACCACGGACCCCTCACACCAAGATAATATAGCAATGAAGATAGTGAACAGATCAGGATCTAAATGTGGAGGCAAACTGCTTATATTTGGGGCAGTTCCCTTCTTTCAGCCCAACCTGCTTCACGGGAAAAAGGAGCTTTGCTGGTTTGCACTTCTTGGGGGAAAAGTAGTTGGAAGCCCCCCTTTCTTTGTGATGTCATTGTAAATTCTTTGGCAGAGTGGGGGCTTCCTAATATTCTTCCTTGTTGATAGCTTTTTTTTCCCTGTACAAGTCTGAATCTGATGAGACAGTCTGTATTAATCCATGTTTCTATTATCCAAATACTAGTCGGTTGGATACCCATGTTTCGCTACGGAATTATGTGATTGGGCTTGATAAATTGACAGTTAAGGCTATCCCTCTTCTCCCCCTCAGGCTGACCACATTGATCCTCTCCTCTCCCCTTCTCTTCCTCAGGCGTGCCCCACAGAGGCCACTCCTATCTTAGCCCCTTCTCTTCCTCAGTCTAACTCCTTAGCATCCGTGTTTTTCAGGTGGGAAGGGGGGAGTAAATGTCTAAACTCTCAGCTGCAGGCTGGATGAGTCACGTGCTGGCCACGCCCAAGTGGCAGTTGGAACAGAGTTCTTTTCAGGTGGGGAGGGGGAGTATAACTCCTTAGCATGAGAGCATGTTAATGATATAAGAAATATAATGATCTGATGGTCATTTCAAAAAATCCTTTCTTAGCGAGCACCTAGAAGCCAAGAGGAACATACATGCCAAATTTCAAATTTGTAGGCTTTACGGTTCTGGAGATTGTGATGATGTGTGAGTGGTATTTCGCTTTTATATATATAAGATTGTAAACCCTTAAAATCCCCGTAGCACGCACCAATAGCAAGGATGTTCTGTAATCTTTAGGAGGGTCTTGACTGCTTGCTAAGTAGAGAGGACAGAAATAGATAAAAACCAAACCATTTATATTTAGGAATCCTTGCTCATTAAGAGGATGAATTTCCCCCCTGGAACCAAGTTGTTTGGGGACAATAACAATAAAAATAAACTTTTGTTTAGATTCAAGTTTAGTCGAATCTTTAACTACGTTAGTATGACTATGGAAGAATTGTAGGCACAATTTTGTCTTTTAGGGTTGGTTTGCCATGATGTCTATTTTTATGGTTGGTTCATAGTGATGTACGCTGTTCAAAATTATGTAAAAAAAAGGGGTTGTCTCCCAGCCAAGTTTTGCCCATTTTGTAAGCTGCTTCCGGACAAGCTTTCATTTGCAAATAAAAGTTTGAATCCTTTCACCTATCTGGTATAGTTATTGGGCCCGCAGGATGGATAAACTAAGAGGAGCTTTCTAGGAAAACAGATCGGATTAAGAAATCTCTTAAGTGTTTAAAATATCTTGTCTAGTTGCACTCTTGAAAACACTGTTTTAAAAAGCTATCCAGGTCCTCTAAAATCTTCAGTTAACTTTCAAACAAAATATTTCAGAACATGGCTTTATTGGTTTTTTTCATTCATACAATTCGTTTATCGCTTGTGCCATAAAATCTTTTTTTCTTTCAAGTATAACATCCAGACGATTCTTGAAACAGAAATCTCAAACATAGGGGAGCAACGAAATATTTACTGGGCAGTTAATCAATTTAATCTTCATTTAGCTTAAAGGACGCCACTCACTCACTGCAAAAACTAAGGTGAGCGCGTGGGACCCACACAAATATTTCCCTTCAATGGTTTCCTAGCTTTGTTGTAAACTTTATGTTAGTAAGGTACTTGTGGAACAACAAGAGGTACAAAATTAAGCTTCAAAATAAACATGAAAAATATGTTATTGAATTACATCACTAGTGACTCCTGCCCCGTTTAATCGGTTAAGCAATTCGTGATTTGTTTGATTCATGTTGAAATAATCACAATTTAAGCAGGAATCGAATGAATCAAAAGCACAAGTAAAAATCAGCATTCTTATTATTGCTCTCGCTGTCTTTTATCCTTTACAGAAATGCCACCAATAGCAGCAACGGCTTTTGGACTAGAATCACATGCATCCCAGTGTAAATGTTTTCTCAATTGGCAATCAACACCCTTTTATTTTACCTGTTGGTCAACGTATTTCATCAAGGCACCTCTCTCCTTCAGTGCCACATGGAGGGCCAAGCACAAATTTTGATGGGGCAAAGTTTAAATCCTCCAAATTCCTCTTCTCATTTCACCAGAATCTGACTATAAAATGAATCGTTTCGGTCGAAACAGCCACAGAAAGGGTTCCACCTCAAAAACCTTTCACACCCTTTTAAAATACGCGATTAAATAGAAATAGGCAGCTTTGAAGCTGCCCGTTAAGACTGCAAATGCTCCTACTGAGCAAGCTGCGTTAAATAACCCCCACTGTAAAATGTGTTGGTTCCTAGCGATTACGCAGCTGACATATTTAGCTGCAGCTAGCTGGAAACAGTTTGTACGGATGTACGTTATAGTTTTTGTTAAGGTCAATTTTGAATGCCTAACTAAACCCTAAACCTCCCTAGGGAATTCCTTGGGAAGAAGCTGTTGAGGTCTCAAACGCTTCCTAAACCAAGGTGCCTATGGACACACACATATATATTTTTTGTACAAAGTGCAGATTTCTGAGCATTTCTGAGAACGTTGTTTAGATGATACAGTCCATAACATGAATTTGAAGCGTATCTATATCCGGAAGAATTATACCACATTTCGGACAAGAATGTATAGGAATATCTCTGGGTTGCTGTGGCTGATTTTGGTCTTCAGCTCCTGCATTTTTGAAAAAAAGAAATATAAATATGAATTATACTTTGAATAATAGTTGCATTATACATACACATAGTTCTCGACTTACGACCACAATTGAGCTCCAAAATTCTGTTGCTCAGCGAGACAAAGTCAATTTTGTCCCGTGTTACGGCTTTCTCTCAACACATTTGTTAACTGATTTACTGCAGCGGTTAAGCTAGCCACACGGTTGTTAAGTGAATCCGACTTCCCCGTTGACTTGGCTGGTCAGAAAGTCGCAAAAGGGAACGGCGTGATCATGGCAACCGTCATAAAGTTGAGTCAGTTGTCAAGCATCCGAATGAAAATCACGTGATCGTAGGGATGCTGAGTGTGGGGAAAAAATGTTCCACTTTTTTTCTGTGCCGTTGTAACTTTGAACGGTCCCTAAAAGAACTGGTGGATGTTGAGGAGTAGCTGTACGCAATTCAATTCAATTTTCTTTTTATGCTATCATCCCCTTTCAGAGTGATACAGCACCGAGCTCAGAGAGCACCAAGGACCCCACCATCCTCCTCCTCCTGCTCTCCACAAACCCCAAAACCCTATTAGCACTGATGAGGCTCCCTAGTTGGGTCCTGAAATGTCTGCAAGAAAGCCACCAAGCTCAGAGAGCACCAAGGCCCCATAGTCCTCCTCCACCTCCTTCCTTCCAACACTGATGATGTTGCCTAGTTGGGTCCTGAAACGTCTGCAAGAAAGCCACCAAGCTCAGGGAGCACCAAGGACCCCTCAGCTCAACCCTGAGCCACAAATGTTCTCCTCTATTGGTAAAACCACTTCTGCTCTCAAAACGGAAGGTTCCCACCAACCCAGTCTGGATTTGTGGTCTAAACCAAGACTCCATTCTGTACAATTTTTTTCCTACCTTCCTGCGTGGACACAGGTGAATTACCTTGTTCTGAAGAGAGTCTGCTTCCGTGACGGGTTTGCATTTCTGCCAAGGAGCACCTGAGGGGGGAAGGGGAGGGCATGTTGGGGGCCAATTCTCCACTTCCACAAGAGGAATTCATTTTTAAAAAAAAAAATATTAAAAAGACTTCCTTGGTTGTTGATCTCAGGGCGCGACGATGGACGGACTAGCGACAATTATAGAACAAAAACTCAATATAACTGGCTGGGTGGGCGTGGCCAGAGGGTTTGACAGGCACCACGCGGCTTCCTCCATCCCCCTACAAACAAAAATGGGCCACACGCCCCATTTTGGGCCTAGGAGGCTTCCCTGCAGGCTCCTGGGAGCAAAAACAGGCTGTGGGGGGAGGGGCACTGTGCCTACTAGGCCTCCCTGCACTTACCTGGGAACCGAGACGGGGCGTGTGGCGACTCCAGTAAGGGGCCAGCCAGCAATTTAACAACCGGTTCGACTCAACCGGCCTGAACCGGCTGAATCCCACCACTGTCAATAGATCAAATAACAACAGTGGGAAGCAACAATAGAATGCCATGCTGCCAACATCTGACTCAAAACCTCCCTATGATCTATCAACCAAACCAATATAAACCAAGTTCACTGGATATTGTGGCCGATATTTGGGGCAGCTCTTAAGGCAGGGATCTCCAAACTTGGCCACTTTTAAGACTTGTGGACTTCAATTCCCAGATTTCCTCAGCCAGCCATGAGTTGAAGTCCACAAGTCTCATAGTGGCCAAGTTGGGAGAGGCCAGATTTAAGGCTTGACGGAAAGTCCTCGGGACCTCAGGAGAAACGACCTTCTATGACAGAGAACCTGTTCTTGGATACTGTTAGATGACACCGTTTCACAGAAGGGGTCTGGGAGATACCTGCTCTTCTAGAATGGTCAGAAAGACTTGGAGATAAGTAGCCAAGGAAGTAAACCAACCCTCTGCCAGGAAGGACTTTATGGAAGGCCACCAACAATTTGAAATGGACCAAGAAGCCAACTGGGAGAAACCACACCATGCAAAGGAGCGGAATTAACAAGGATATCATGTGGTGGACCCAACATGGCTCATGTCACTGACTTCTAGATCTACTGAAACTTCCAAACGCTCTTCAAGGGCAGTGATTGGCCCACCAGCGGCCAGTGGAGCTGGCAGCATATTCGGAGAATGAGGAGGGTTGGGGAGGAACCTGGGCCAGTCCTGGAGTCTGGGGAAGGCTCTGATGAGGGCTCTGTGTCAGAAGCAGAGAGGGGACCAGGGCCGTCTTGACAGTCATCAGCTGCCTTCAGAGTCAGAGATCAGTGGGGCAGAAGAACAGCTGGGGCCTGTTCCTGATGTGCACATGCGTAGAGCTGCCAGAAGGGAACAGCTAAGGAACAAGGGCCAACTCAGGAGTAAAGCCACAAGTGGACCGTGAATGGCCCCTCCCACAGGGAATAAAAGAGGAGCGAAGGGGGAGTGGAGTTTGCAGGAGACAATTAGTTCAATTCATGAGGGTGAAGGTCTGTTCCTGACTTCTTGCCAAGTAATTGCTGCTACAGCTTGGAGTTTGGAAGATATTGGCCTTGCAGCTCTCCAAGCCTGATAAAGGTCTGTAGTTGTGAAATCTCTTGGCTGGGACTTTGCTGGAGAGGAATTCCCTTTAACCTAAATAAAAGAGGTTTTATCGGGATGAGGAGTCGGCTTCAGGATCTTGGGAGGCCTGGGTCAGAAGAGGCAGGCCCGTGTAGAGTGTATTATAGTAGTCCAATTAACTGGACAAGGTGACAAGAACCTTGATGGAGAAAGGTTTTATTTGAGTCTTTCTTTGCTAGACATGGGGAAAAAATATCCTTCATTGGTCCCTCACCTGCCAAGATCTCCACGTTCTTGATCTTCAGCCAAGAAGTACGCCAACTGTGTGGCTAGTTGTTCTTTTTCCTCATGGATCTTCTCCCTCGCCGCTCTTTCTGCGTGGAAATCGGAGCAGTAGACCTCCACCTGATCAGGAAAATAATGGTCTCACTTCAAATATTTTCATTCTGAAGTCTAATCTTCAGCCCTTGCTCATTTTAAGAGCCCTGGTGGCGCAGTGGTCAGAAGGCGGTATTGCAAGGCAACTCTGCCCACTGCCAGCAGTTCGATCTTGACCGACTCATGGTCGACTCAGCCTTCTGTCCTTCCAAAGTCGGTCGTAAAACCGCTTAGAGGGCTGTAAAGCACTGTGAAGCGGTATATAAGTGCTATTCCTTCCTTCCCTCCCCCCCCTCCTTCCTTCCTTCCTCTCTTATTCCCTTTCTCAATCTCCTTCTTGGTGGCACAGTGGTTAGAGTGCAGTTTTGCAAGGTAACTCTGCCCATAGCTAGGAGTTCAATCCTGACTGACTCATGGTTGATTTTCAGCCTTCCGTCCTTCGGAGGTCGATAAAATGAGGACCCAGATGTTTGGGGGGGGGGGCATAGGCTGACTGTCAAGCAGTAAAGCACTGTGAAGAGGTATATAAGTCTAAGGGCTATTGCTATCTAACCAGGCTGGCAGCATCTGGCTGACTTGGTTTGGACTGGGAAGCTAAATAGTTCCATGCCTGGTGCGGACTGGATGGGAGACTACCACGAAATCTAGCTTTGACTGAGAAATTGCAAAACACCACAATGAGATTGTCAGGTTTCCGAAAGATGCCCTAATTGATTCATGAGCCTCGAGCCAAGTTTCAAAAGAAAACCAGTCATTTATTAGAAGCACCATTTCAAGCAATACTCCATTGCAGTCAGATCTAAACCTCATTTGAATTATGGCTGACCTTTACCCCTGTTCCTTCCCTCCCCTCAGTTTGTGTCATAAATCACATTCCCCAATGAGGTGTACTCCTCCCAAGCCTGCTGCAGTAATCTGAGATCCGACTCTAGCCGAAGGAATGCGTGGAATGCGTCCCCCCCCCTTTCCTCAGCCTGGCAACTTTATGAGTTGATATTTCAATCCACTTCCATGCCAAAAAAAAAGCTAGGTGGACATATCCATAAAGCCATCAGGAGTTGATGTCCAGTGAGGAAGATTTCCCCTACTTTTTTCAGGTGATGGGACCTGACTGGACGTAGCAACCAAGCCGGGCCAGTCCCAATCAGGATGGAAGACCACCAGGGAATCTCAAGCTCCAGACTGGAAGTTAAACCCTGTTCGACCATACCTGAGCTCGCAGGACAGCCACCGTCTCCAGCTCCTCTTCCTGCTTCATAAGCGTTTGCTTCATTTTGTCGATCTGCAGCTGCTTGGCGGCTAGCGCCTGTTCGGCAAGGTCTAGTTTGTGAATTAATTCGTCCAACGTCGCCTGGTCGGCCCTTTGCACCTGCAGGACGACGAATCGGAAATGTCACCGGTTGGATTCCAGGGGTCCAGTCACCAAGTCGATCTTGGCTAAGCAGGGTTAGACCCGGTTCTTATTTGGATGGGAGACTATCAGGAAATGTAGAGTAGGCTGGGAAGATGAAAAACATCCCATATGGAAGGAAGAGGAGGAGGAGGAGGATAAGGAAGAGATAGAAGGAGGAAGAGGGAGGAGACAGAGGAAGAGATAGAAAAAAGAGCAGGAGGAGACAGAAGATGGAAGAGGAAGAGAAGATAGAAGGAAGAGGAGAAGAAAGAGGATGAGATAGAAGGAGCAGAAAGCAGAGGAGGAAAAATGTAGAAGGGGAAGGCAGAGGAGGTGATAGAAGGAGGAGGTAGAAGAAGGAGGAGATAGAAAAAAAGGAAAGGAGAAGAAAGATGAGCTAAGAGGAACAGCATGAGGAGGAGAAATTGGAGGAGAAAGAGGAGAGAAGGTGGAGGGGAGAAAGTGGAGGAGGCAGATGGAGGAAGCAGAGGAGGGGATAGAAAAAGCACAGGAGGGGATAGAAGATGGAAGAAGAAAAGGAAGAGAAGATAGGAGAAGGAAGAGGAGATGGCTTTAGTAAGAGGAGGAGGTGGAGAAGGAACAGACAGAAGAAAGAGGAGATAGAAGCTGGAAAAAGTGGAGGAGGCAGATGGAGGAGGGGACAGAAGATGGAGGAGAAGGAAGATAGGAGGAGGAGGAGATAGAAGATATGAAAAGGATAAGGAAGAGAAGATGGTATTAGTACCAGTAGGAGGTGGAGAAGGAAGAGACAGAAGAAAGAGGAGATAGGAGGAGGAGGTGGAGGAAGAAGGGGGGTGCAGAGGAGGAGATAGAAGAGGAGGAGAAGGCAGAGGAGATAGGAGGAGGAGGAAGGAGGAGGAGGAGGAGGAAACCCAGTGCAGGTTTAAGGAGTAGCCATCCAAGATGGCTTCCCATCTTAGCCCAACCCGGCTGTTCTCAGAGGGGCTCAATACTCACAGCCATTTCACAGCCGGTCCAAGATCAGAGCTTTCTAAATCTCTGCCCGAGCGGCAAAACGGAAGCCAACCCGTTTCTCACGCGAGCCCCCCCACTCACTTTCTACTACGGCTTTCCTAGTCCAGGGCAAAGCTCACCTCTTTGACTTTTAGTTCTTCCACCGTCTGCAAAGCCTCCGCCAGCTCCTTTACCACCTTGCCGTGGGCATCCTGGAGGCCATTGAATTTGGCCCTGGGGGAGGACGAGGAAGACCAAATTTAAGCCCCAACAGAGAGTCTCTCTCTCCCACTCCCACTTTTCCCCTTCGCAGAAAGCCAAAACGAATTTCAGAGGAGCCAAAGAACTGGGATCTCTAAATCACACCAGACTCCGGATGGGTTTCTCCATCCTGGGGAGAGGATGAATACACGTTCGGAATATAACTACAAAGACAGAATACGGGAAGAAGCCACAGGAGGACAATAAAAGAGATTTATTATTGTAATTTTTTTTTGCTTTTCATCCAAGAAGCTTCTTCAGTTCAAAGAGGGGGGGGGGGTAACCCCCAAGGAAGTCCAGTTGCCTTCTCCAAAAAGCACTTTTGGGATAACCACAACCTGGATGACAGAGAATATCTATAGACATTTGTTTTCACTCTCACACTGAGTGACAGGTCTATGGAGAAAGTCTTAACCATCCAGCCCACGGTTCTCCCAAAGGGGCTTTTTTTGAAAAGGCAACTGGACTTTTGTTTTTTCCTGAAGACGTTTCGCTTCTCATCCCAGGAGCTTCGTTATCTCTGCCTGGACTTCCTTTGTTTTTCCTTGAAGACATTTCGCTTCTCACCCAAGAACCCATCTTCAGTTCTTGACTGAATGGTGGAAAAAAGGAAGGATTTATATTTATAGGATTTTATGACTGCAAGGGATATAAAGCCTTCCTTTCTCCACCATCCAGTCAGAACTGAAGAATCAAACTGCTGGCAGTTGGCAGAATTAGCCTGCAATACTGCATTCTAACCACTGTGCCAAGAGGAAGGAGAATGAGAAAGGGAATAAGAGGGAAGGGAAGACAGGAAGGAAGGCAGGCAGGCAGGCAGGCTGAGCCAACCTTGAGCCAGTCAGGATTGATTTGGTGGCAATCGGCAGAATCATCCTGCAATACTGCATTCTGACCACTGCACCACCACGGCGCTCTTGTTTCACTTCTCATCCAAGAACCCATCTTCGGTTCTTGACTGAATGGTGGAAAAAAAGGATTTATATTTATAGGATTTTATGACTGCAAGGAATATAAAGCCTTCCTTTCTCCACCATCCAGTCAGAACCGAGGAAGCTTCTTGGATGAGAAGCGAAACCTCTTCAAGGAAAAAACAAAAATCCAGCTGCCTCTTGGAAAAGCACCTTTCGGACGGGGAGATGTCCCAAGGCGACACTCACTTCTCGTCGTTGGTTTTTGCCTGTTCCAGCTTGATTTCTGACTGCATGCTCTCCACCTGCAACTCCAGCTTCTTAATGGTGTACAACAATTGTTGCTTCTCATCCAGGTCTCCAACAGTGGCGGGGTGTTCTCTTTCAAGGATCTGACACCTGGGGAACGGAGAGATCATAAGGGAAGAAACAAGGTTAAAAATCTGAAGGAACTGGCAGCATCTTTTCGGATACAGCGCCGTGGTGGGGCAGTGGTCAGAATGCAGTATTGCAGGCTAATTCTGCCGACTGCCAGCAGTTCGATTCTGACTGGCTCAAGGTTGACTCAGCATTCTGTCTTTACTTCTTATTCCCTTTCTCATTCTCCTTCCTCATGGCGCAATGGTTAGAATGCAGTATTGCAGGCTGAGTCTGCTAACTGCCAGCAGTTCGATCCTGACCGGCTAAAGGTTGACTCAGCCACCCATCCTTCCGAGGTTGGTAAAATGAGATCCCAGATTATTGGGGGCAGGACGCAAACAATGCTTCCACATCGTAAATCAACCAGAGAGGGTTGTAAAGCATTATGGGGCGCGGCATACAGATAGTCCCCGACTTACAACAGTTCATTTAGTGACCTTTCAAAGTTATAACGGCAGTGAAAAAAGTGACTTATGACCATTTTGCACACTTACACCTGTTGCAGTATCCCCGTGGTCATATGATCAGTATTTGGATGCTTGGCAACTGACTCAGCTTTATGACGGTCGCAGCATCCCCAGGATCACGTGATTTTTGCGACCTTCCGCTGAGCATAGTCAATGGGGAAGCCAGATTCACTTAACAACCGGGTTACTATCCCAACAACTGCAGTGATTCACTTAACAACAGTGCCCAGAAAAGTCATAAAATGGGGCAAAACTCACTTAACATATGACTCACTGAGCAACAAAAATGTTGGGCTCAATTGTGGTCGAGAACCACCCGTATATGACTTTGAGGATGTGCAGCTGTAAATCATGTTTCCTGAGGCTGAGGTAACTTTGAACCACCGTTAAACAAGCCGTCGTAAGTCAAAAACCTTTTGTATTGCCAAGAAATACTACCTGGATGTGTCCATGTTCTCTCCCGGAGTTGCGTTTGACTTAAAAAAAGGCATTTGACAGTATTCGATGCTTACTTTTCGTTCAGCTTTTTCTGAATTACTTCTGCTTCTTTTAACTTGGCGTGGGTCTCCTGAAGCTCTCTGAAGAGGGCAGATACTTGCAGGTTCAGCACTTCCACTTCACTGCCCACCTAAAAGAGCGAAGTTAACAAGCGAAAAACCGATTGTGTCTTGCTGGAAACATGACAAGGCACAAAAGAATGCGGCTGACAGCACGCAGGAGTCAAACAGGTATCTGACTCTAAATGAATCACCCACTCAGAATTTAAAACAAAACCCTTGCTGCGCACAGTATAACAACAACACACTGCACCCCTGCTACAAAACCAGTGTGTGTGCCTGGCTGATTCTGCAAAATATACGCCATAGGAAGAGTTTTCTGTTTAAGTACGGGGCAGCAAAGAAGAGGGTCAGTTGCAACTAAGTTTAAAACACACACCGTTTTGAAGTGGTGCGTGCAACACCATCAGTGCTAGAAGGGAGGTGTGTGTGTGTGTGTGTGTATAAAGAGGGAGGAGGACTGTGGGGGTCCTTCGTGCTTTCTGAGGTGGAGTGAGGTCACCAGGCAGCGTCCTGATTGGACCATGTGACTGATTGTTTGGGGTTGAACAGAAAACTTTTACTTTTAATTAGATGAAAACCGCGGGAAACCTCAGAGTCGGTTTTCACTGGATCTGGGCCAATGTGACATTTCCTTTTCCTTTGAGGAATTCACCTGCCTCGGAGTTTTGCTTGCTACTATTTGGATCCCTGACGCTACGTGTCATAATGGAACACTTTGTGATGTCTGCAAGGCCTAAGATGTTTATGCAAAAAAGCTCTCGGGTTCAAGCGAGGGAAGGAAGTTCATTTTAGTAACTTTTTGCGTTTCGGAGGAACTAAAATGATAAAATCCCTGCTGGGTTTGGGGCATTGACTGTGACTAAATGAGTAGAGGCATCTTTGGCACTTGGGTGATTTCTTGCAATTGTTTTATTACCTATCTAGACAACATCTTGACAAGGTGAGTAAGGTAACATTTGCAAGAAAACAACCAAGCTCAAAGAGCACCAGAAATCCTACATTTGTCATGGTCATTGTCCTCCTCTTCCTGTCCTCCTCCTCCCTTCTAGCATTGAGGATGTTCCCTAGTTGGGTCATGAAACGTCTGCAAGAAAACCACCAAGCTCAGAGAGCACCAAGGATCTCATAATTCAACCCTGAGCAGCAAATATTTTCTTCTATTGGTAAAGGAGTAGTACTTACACTTTCACTTCTCTCTTCTTTCTTGTTGGCTTCTTCTTCCGTTTGAGTGCCTTTGTCGTCTGTTTTCCTTTTCAAACTCAACAGCCTGTGAAAAGCAAGGATTCCCGTGAAACATTGATCTAGAATGTCTTATCAAAGCACATTTAGCTTGAATATTTTTTGGACAATTTGAAGGACGCGCAAAGGGATGTACATGTAAACAGATGTACAAGCTTATTCATTTTGAACCTGCTTTGCAAGCGGACAAGGTACTGTTACAACAGATTTGTTGGTGTTTAATGGGGGAATAATATATATTTTATCCTTTGTTTTTGTTTTTTAAATTCACATTTTTTTCAATGTTTTTGTTTAGTTCTGTTTTATTGCTCTTTTAATTTATCCTCGTTTTGTATTTTAACCTTGCGAAATAAAATAAAATAAGAAAGATTTTTAAAAAAGATTTGCAGGACGAGCTTGTTTAACTCAAGTTGCAGCTTAAATCGCTGAGAGCCATGTCATAAACCTCTTATATTACGGTCATATAAGTGCCCAAGAGAGGGACGCGGTGGCTCAGTGGCTAAAGACACTGAGCTTGTTGATCAGAAAAATTGGCATTTCAGCGGTTCGAATCCCTAGCGCTGCATAACAGAGTGAGCTCCCATGACTTCTCCCAGCTTCTGCCAACCTAGCAGGTTGAAAGCAGGTAAAAATGCAAGTAGAAAAATAGGAACCCCCTTTGGTGGGAAGGGAACAGCGTCCCGTGTGCCTTCAGCGTTTAGTCATGCCGGCCACATGACCATAGAGATGTCTTTGGACAGCGCTGACTCTTCGGCTTTGAAATGGAGATGAGCAGCGCCCCCTATGTGCGAGGGGAACCTTTACCTTAAGTGCCCAAGAACACGCTTCAACATTTTTGGGGACGCTCAAGAGCCATAGTGGTCTGATCTGAGCACTTTGGTAGCCTTAACACCGTTTTACAAAGCCTTGGACTACCTGAAATAGGTGCCACCTTTCATATGTCCATGAAGCGGAAGACCTTCCAGCCATTGAAAAGGGGTCAACTCTATGGTTTGGCTCTTATTCGACAGGAAAGGCTACAACAACCATTGTCAGCGCTTCCTGTGGAGAAGCCCAATGGGACGACTGACCACTGGTGGGCTTCCGCCTACTTCCTCCAAGCTTAACATGCTTGCTTGGGTTGCTTTCTTCGCATTTGTCCCACCACAACTGGGTGGCCCTCCCTACTTCCGTTCTCACGGAAGTAGGTGAGATGAAGTTCAACTCCATCTCCATGTTTTTGGTGCCGACTGGCTGGAGGGCACCAAACCTTGTTCGGGGCAAGGATGCCAAGATACTACAGAGTTACGCGCGGAAGCGAGAGAACCATTACTGGGAAAGGACAAAGCTTGAAGCTGGCTGGCAAAGATGTCGGATGCAAGTAGAAGAATACAGACTGTTGGCATTTGTCCTTCAGTTCCTGCATCTTGTTCTCGAGGATTTCCCTCTTCTGGGTCTCGCTCCGGAGGGAATGTAGAAGTTGGCTGACGGTTAATTCTTCTTTTTCCAAGCATTTCCTGGCTTCGTCCACAGATTTAGTCCGGCTTTAACAAGATAGAAAAGACACATTTGGGGTGAAATGATGGAGACTCCCTTTTTCTAAGTCAAGGAAAGTTGAAATCCTGATTCAGTTATGTGTTCTGACATGGGCTTCCCCAGCAGCACGAAGCCGAGTCCTCGTCCCGATAAAACCCCTTTTATTTAATTTACAGTGAATTCTGCTCATTCACCTCCAGCAAAGTCTTTCAAGGGAGGATTTACAGTCACAGACTTTATCTGGCTTGGAGAGCTGCTAGGCTGATATCTGCAAAACTTGGCAAGGAGCCTAGGAGAGTCACAAACCAATGAAGCGAACTAATGGTCTCCTGCAAACTCCACTCCCCTTTCGCTCCTCTTTTATTTCCTCTGGGAGGGGCCATTCACACTCCACCTGTGGCCTTCCTCCCGAGTCGACCCCTATTCTTTAGCTGCTCCCTTCATCTGGCAGCTCTGCGCATGCACACAGTGGGAACAGGCTCCAGCTGTTCTTCTGCCCCATTGATTTCTGACTCCGAAGGCAGCTGATAACTGGCATACGGCCCTGGCCCCCTCTCTGCCTCTGACGCAGAGCCCTCCTCAGAGCCTTCCCCAGACTCCAGGACTGGCCCAGGTTCCTCCCCAACCCTCCTCACTGTCCGAATCTGCTGCCAGCTCCCCTGGCCACTGGCTGGCCACAATATTATGGAGCCCTAACCAATATCTGGCACCGAATAAGTGAATTTGTGACTGAATACAGATTTCAATCTAAATCTACTCATCAAGTAGACCACACCAGGAGATCAATTCCACCACAAGGCTAAGGCTACTGTTACTACTACTACTATTACAACAACAACAACAACAACAATAGAATCTTGTAAGTTGCTTACACTGTACCTCCCAGCACTTCTTATACTCATGTGAAGTAGGGAAGGGTATGTCTTCAGCCTCCTCCAGATACAGATAGTCCTCAACTTGCAACTGTTCATTTAGTGACTGTCCAAAGTTACAACAGCACACATAAAAAGGGACTTACGACCGTTTTCCACACCTACAAATCATTTCAGCATCCCCATTGGTCAATGATCAAAATTCAGGCGCTTAGCAACAGATTCATATTTATGACGGTCGCAGCGTCCCCAGAGTCTCCTTTTGTGACCTTCTGACAATGTCAAGGGGGGGGAGGCCCGATTCGCTTAACAACCGGGCTACTAACTTTTCAACTGCAGGGATTCGCTTAACGACAGAGGCAAGAAAAGTCTTAAAAACTTACAAAGCCAATGTCTCACTTAGCAATGGAAATTTTGGGCTCAGTTACGGTCATAAGTCCAGGGCTACCTGTATACTTAGAATATTCTCCTTTTCAGCAGCTGTTGGCCGACCTGGAAAAGGATGTCAGGACAGAAGCAGATGTTGGAGAGAGTCAAGAAAATCTACTCACACGTACAGGGCTGCGTTCCCGTTTATCCTTTTCACATCTGCATCCTGGTGTTCTTTCAAAGATCCCTCCGCTTCTCCTTCCTGTGGAAAAACAACCAATGGGCCTTGTCACTTCCATCGACTGGTTTCCCAGCTCCAAATAAACACACTTTATGTATTTACACTACCGTATTTTTCCAAGGTTTTGAAGAGGCAAATTTTTTAAAAAAGTTTTTGCACTCTGCAAACCTCACAAAAAGGAGCCTGTTTTTTTTTTTTTAAAAAAAAGGGCATGAATTGCATTTAGGAGGCTTGTAGAGTGCTCACGGGGGGGGGGGGGCAAAAACAAGCAAAAAACGGCCCATTTTTTGTGAAAACGGGGCCGTTTTTTGTCAAAAGAAGGACACGGACAGTCTTTAGGAGGCTTATAGAGTGCTCCTGGGGGCTGCAGGGGGCCACAGCTGAGCAAAAAAGGCCCGTTTATTGCTCATTTCTGCCCTCCCCAGCCCTCAGGAGCTCTCTGAAAGCCTCCTAAAGGCTCTGCACGGCCATTTTTGCAAAGGGGCCAGGGTTTCGGGAGGCAAAAAAATGTTGTATTCAATGTATAAGATGCACCCAGATTTTCAGCCCCTTTTTTGAGGGAAAAAGATGCATCTTATACTCCGAAAACTACGGTATGTGGAGACTCTGAACTAATTCCCTGCTTGACTTTTCCTCTTTGCTCTCTCTCTGACATCCAGCAAAAATCATGGATAGTGGGAGTAGGGGAGAGGTAAGGGAAGAAGGAAAGGGAAGGAGAGGAGGAAGCAAGGAAGGAGAGAAGGCAAGGAGGGAGAAAAGAAAGGGAAAATAAGGTGGTGTTACAACAGGCGGAAGGGATGAGAAATAAAGCAACCCAAACTGTACATTATAGCCTATTAAATGAAATAATAAATGTATAAGAATGACAAATGTAAAGAATAAGAATAATTATATGAATGTATACTTACAATGGTATGTAAGAGAACAAAAATTTAAAAAAAAATCTAAAAATAATAATAATAAAAAAATAACACCACCAATTTGCCCTGTTCGCTTCTGCAACTTTTTCAGGATGACAGTAGTTTGCAAACAGGGCTTGTCTAAAGAAGGGCTGAATGGAGAGTCTCCCAAAGCCGGCCCTTGGCTCCCTACAATTTCACTTCTTTCTCCTTTGCCCCTCCTGCCCCACTCCCAAACCCTCCCGGAGATTAAATCATCAGGACTGCAATCTCTGAGGCTATGGGTAATCCTCGCCTTACGGCTGAAGCGGAATTTATGTCGCTAAGAGAGACATCTGTTAACAAGTGAGTCTTGTCCCGTTTTACGATCCTTTCTTGCCACCGCTGTTAAGCGAACCCCTCCTGTTGTTAATTACATTAGTATCGTGTTTCCCCGAAAATAAGACAGGGTCTTATTTTCTTTTGACCCCCGAAATAAGCAAAATTGGCCTTATTTTCAGGGAGGTCTTATTATTTTTGAGGTGCAGGAGGCGGTGAGCGTGGTCACCTCATGGCTGCTGCTGGGATGCAATATTTTTGGGAAGGGCTTATTTTGGGGGGAGGGCTTATTTCAGTGCATGTGCTCAAAAGCCCAATTGGGCTTATTATCCGGGGAGGTCTTATTTTCGGGGAAATGGGGTAATTACCTTAATACTTCATGTATTACACGATTATATTAATAATCACCCGGGTTTCCCCCAAAATAAGACTGGATCTTATATTAATTTTTGGCTCCAAAAGACACATTAGATCTTATTTTCCAAGTAGGTCTTATTTTTGGGGAAACACGGTAGTAACAGACTTGTTAAATGGATCAAGGTTTCTTGTTGACTAGGGAGGTCAGAAGGTCGCCAAAGGGGATCAACTCCGCATTGGCAACAGGAAGGGTGTCCGGCCAGTAAACACCCAGCTCCATTTAGTGGTTCAGACTCCCCCCGGCAAGGGATTATTATGGGGTCGTTAAATGATGATGGTGTCTGAGTTCATAAAGCCCATTAAGCAAACAAGTTTGGGGTTTGAAGATCTGTACTTAAGATGGAGGAAACTCCCCGCCAGTGACCGGATCCTTCTGGAAGAGGATCGGAGGCTGCTTACATGCATTCGGATCTCGACGAAGGAGTCTTCGGCCGCAGCCGAGTTGAGCTTCAGCTGCAGCTCTGAAATGATGGCGACCAGATCCGCCTTTTCGGCCTGCAGTTTGGCCACCTGGGCCTTCAGTTGCTCCACCTCCTGGGTCATCTCCTTCCTCGAAACGGGGGCGTCCTAGGAGAAGAAACCCAGGTGTGACTCGCCTTCCGGAGCGGCCAAGATTTTACGGGCCAAACGCCGGAAAGGTTCCAAGGTTTATTGCCATACGGCAATAAATACAGAAAGTCCTCAACTTACAACAGTTCATTTAGTGAGCGTGCAAAGTTACAACGGCACTGAAAAGAGGGACTTAGGACCGTTTTTCATACCCCGTTTCCCCAAAAATAAGCCCTCCCCGGATAATAAGCCCCATCGGGCTTTTGAGTGCATGCGCTAAAATAAGACCTCCCCAAAAATATTGCAACACCGCAGCAGCCATGAGGTGACCCCGCTTGCCGTCTCCTGCACCTCAAAAATAATAAGACCTCCCTGAAAATGCCAAGGGCTTATTTCGGGGGGGGGGGGTGTTGTCAAAAGAAAATAAGACCCTGTCCTATTTTGGGGGAAACACATGACCTTTGTAGCATTCTCGTGATCAAAATTCAGATGCTTCAGCAACGGGTTTATACTTATGACGGTCGTAGCATCCCGGGGTCACGGGATCCCCTTTGGAGACATTCTGACAAGCAAAGGCTAGGCGGGGAAGCCAGATTCACTTAACAACCGGGTTGTTAACTTATAGGCTGCAGTGATTTGCTTAATAACGGCGGCAAGAAAAGTAGTCAAACGGGGTTAAAACTTAAACCAATTTCTCATTTAGCGTCATCAATTGTGGTCATAAGTCAAGGACTACCCATAAATGGTTTTTTCTGGCTATTTTTTTCAATTTGGGAGCCCTCCCTCTTCCTTCTCGACCCCAGACAAGTCCAAATCTTGATTTTTTCACTTACCATGCTGCTCCTTCCTTCTTTCTCTTCCAGACTTTGGAGCTTCTGGTGGAGACTTTCGTTCTCCAGACACTTGGCTGCCAAACACTGCCGGGCGTCCTTGAACATGGATTCGTAGAATTCCCGCTCTTCCTTCAACTTCTCCTTCCAAGCAGACAGCTCCTCAAAACGATCCTTCATGGCTTGATTGCGTTGCCTCATGGCTTCTGGTTGACCCCCAAGAAATAGCTTGTCAGCACAACCCGTTCCCTAAAACATGCAACGTGGGGGGGGGGGGGCAGGGAAATACTTTGGGGAGGGGGGAAGGCCTTGACCATCTACCAATATTGCAAAAAATACCGTATTTTTCAGAGTATAAAACGCTCCAAAGTATAAGACGCACCTCGCTTTTGGAGAGGAAAACAAGACCAAAAAAAAAATCTGCCTCTGCCTCCCAGCAACCTGGAACTAAGGAGAAATTTCCTGACGTTGAGAACAATTAATCAGTGGAACCGCTTGCCACCAGAAGTTGTGGGGGCCCCATCACTGGAGGCTTTTAAGAAGAGATTGCAGTCATTGGTCTCTAAATGGTATACAATTTCCTGCTTAAGCAGGGGTTGGACTAGAAGACCTCCAAGGTCTCTTCTATTCTATTTCTATTATTTCTGGTCCTGTCCCTGTCCCTGTCCCTGTCCTCTCCTATTCTGTCTTAGTCTTAGTCTATAGTCAGTCCACTGATTGATTGTTCTGTTAGGAAGTTTCTCCTTAGTTCTAGGTTGCTTCTCTCCTTGATTAGTTTCCACCCATTGCTTCTTGTCCTGCCCTCGGGGGTTTTGATACCCTCTTCTCTACGACAGCCCTCCAATATTGGAAGACTGCTACCATGTTCACCCCTAGTCCTCCTTTCCATTAAACTATAGAAAACAATTCAATACAATTTCATCAATTGCCTATGTCCCCAAAGATCAGAGGGACTAGAATGATGGAAGGCCAGGGCACTGACGGCGAACCTTTTCAACACTGAGTGCCGAAAGGGGCACAGCCATGCTCATCTGGGATGCAACTGGGCAGAGGAGCAGCCGAGGAGATAAGCGCTTGCGGGAAAATGAAGTTCCGGATTCTGACGGGCGCATGAGCAGTGGCCGGCTAGTCTTCTGATTACTGGCACGCACGCTCACCCCGGAAAACGGAAGGCCAGCTCTTCCAATTTTCCCGCACTGTTCGTGCACACGAAGGCCAGCTGATCAGCGCACGGGCCTCCATGCCAGAAACCCGGAAGAGGAAGGGTCCCCATGACGGGTCCAGGGCATCTTATGCCTAAGTGTTTGGTAGCAATTCTTACTACAGGGTGAAGAGACCCAGAGGCAGTGGAAGAGAAGAGACCGGAGAAGGACCTGCTGTTGAAGGTTCACCTTTAAGCTCATTGTTCTCTGTGATGAGTTCTTTCATCTGCTGAACCATCTCCTCCACGCTGGAGGTACTGAGGGTCGGTGGCATCACGTTGGGGTGCCCATTCTCCACTTCGGCCTTCTCTGACTGCCCGTTTTCCAGAGGGACGTTTGAAGTCTTCTTCAACATGGCTCCTGTAGCTTCCTTTTTTTAAAAAAATAAATAAAAAGGAATGGAGAGTAAGTAAAATAATAATAATTAATTCAAGACCCTAATCTAGAATGGAAAGAGCCGAGGTGGCGCAGGGGTTAGAGTGCAGCACTGCAGGCTACCTCAGCTGACTGCTAACTGCAGTTCGCCAGTTCAAATCTCACCAGGCTCCAGGTTGCCTCAGCCTTTCATCCTTCCAAGGTGGGTAAAATGAGAACCCAGATTGTTGGGGGCAAGAGGCCAACTCTGTAAACTGCTTAGAGAGGGCTGTAAAACACTGAAAAGCGATATATAAGTGCTATTGCTATTCCTCCCTCCCTCCAGCCCTTCTTTCCTTCTTCCCTCCTTCTTTCCCTCCATCCCTTCCTTCTTCTCTTATTCTCATTCTCCTTCCTGGTGGCACATTGGTTAGAGTGCAGCATTTCAGGCTAACTCTGCCCACTTCCAACAGTTTGATCCTGACTGTCTCTCGATTGACTCAGCCTTCCATCCTTCCAAGTGGGGTAAAATGAGGACCCAGACTGTTGAGGACAAGAGGCCAACTCTGTAAACTGCTTAGAGAGGCCTGTAAAACACTATGAAGCAGTATATAAAGTGCTATTCCTTCCTTCCTTCCTTCCTTCCTCTCTTATTACCTCTCTCAATCTCTTTCCTGGTGGTGCAGTGGTTAGAAGGTAGTATTGCAAGGTAACTCTGCCCACTGCCAGCAGTTCGATCCTGACCAGCTCAAGGTTGACTCAGCCTTACCTCCTTCCGAAGTGGGTAAAATGAGGACCCAGATTGTTTGGGGCAAGAGGCTGACCCTGTAAACCGCTTAGAAAGGGCTGTAAAAGCACTGTGAAGAGGTATATGTCTAAGGGCTATTGCTATAGAACAGTGTTTTTCAAACTTGGCAATTTTAAAACGTATGGACTAAAACTCCCAGAATTCTCCACTGAGAAAATGTCCCACTGGGATTTTTTTTTTTTAAGTAGGGTTAAAATTGGATAGGCGTTTTTTAAACTTGGCAATTTTAAGAATTCTCCACTGGGGAACTGTGGGAGTTGAAGTTTACACCTTTTAAAATTGTCAAGTTTGATAAACGCATCTAACTATCCAATTTTAACCTTTCTAAACTTTTTTTTTTAAAAATGCTGTTTCCCATCTACAACTTCCTGCAACTTCCCTTCTAACTTAAGTTACGGAGTTTGCTATCCAAGTCCTAAATATGGTTTAATCCGCTAAGCTTCTGAGGTCACCATAATTATACAAGAGTTTCCCCTGGCTAATCTAAGTTATGCACAGCTATTTCCAAAAGAGCGAATCCTTAGAATCATATTCATATAATTTATATGTTTATTAAAATAGTATCAGAAATCTGTCTGTTTCAGACAAGTTGGACAAACTATAAATAGCAATATGTTTTGTAACCAGAGTCCAGAATCTTTGCATCTACATTAAACAACCATATTGGTCTATAATTCTTTCTCTGAATTTTCCTCTGATTTTAGCCTGGTACTATAAGCCTCACAGAATGAAAAAGGAATTTTTTAGTAAGATTAAATAATTCATTAATGACTTCTGCTAATAAATCTATAAGGGTTTTACATTCAATGGGGATTTTAGGGCAGGAACTTTCCTTCATTTTATAGATCCGTTGATTTCTTGTTATTAGCTACCGTTAGGCCAAATTGCTTTTATGTATTATACTTGAGAATTTTCTTCCCCACAAATCGGTTATTCAGTTTGTGGTTCAATCTGATTTATATACAGTATTTGAGAATAAGAATGAAAACAAAAACCTGGTGATTAACAGACTGTCTCTCTGAATACAATGACAATATATGAGTGGTTTTGGCCTGAATTCCAGAAATATGATTCAGATGTTTTGATTGTTGCAGTGAACAGATTAGGAGATTTCCAGTTTTCATATGAAATTGACAATATTTTTCTTCTGTGCATTAAAAAAAAGTACTTACAGTATTCATAATACAATTGCCCCATTTTCCCTTAGCTTTACATTCATGCTTTATAAGATTCCTCCACATGATTTCTGACATAAAACAGTGATAGATATTTAACTATTTTCTCCCATATGTATAAAACTAAAATTGACAGGTTTCTTCCTAGCTGTAGCAAACATACATCTTACAATAGTCCCAAAGAGTTAAAAGTTTAATGGAATTTGCATCAAGAAGGTTTTTAAAAAATATATATTTACCAAATTTATTGGCCACCTATCCACAGGGTATTATGTATAAATAACTTTTTAATAAAGCATTCCAAAGTCATCTGAAGTTATTGTGGTTCATTTTAAAGCTCCATACAGAATATTGGAACATATCTTTATTTTTTCCCTCGCCAGCCTAACATTAAATATCTATCAGGTTCTAGAATATATATGCTTTGAATGTATTCCAATTTTACAAATAAGACTTTTTTTCTTAAGGGCCTTTCTGTTCAACCGGAAGTTCTTAACAACATTAAATTCTCCTGCATTCATTACTTGTAATTTAAATTAAAAAGCTTGGGAAAACACCTATTTCAGGATTGTTCTTTGTGGAAACTCATAAATGAATTGGAATGACACTATAATTAGCTGTATTAATAATAAAAAATCATTAAATGCCCTTCGTGATCAAAAGATGTTACAATTTTTGGATCCCAACAAGGAACTAAGTACTTTCTTGTTCACTTTCACTATAACTAGTCATTATCAAAGCACTCATATTCCACGTTCATTATAATAAGCCTATTAAGCAAAACAATGCCTCTAAGCCTTTTACAGGTTCTATTAATATACGGTACACTTTGTAGTTCCCTAAAAAACACTTTTTATTTGGTAAAACATGATTCGTGGAGCAAAATTAAAACAGACCGTTAGTGTGCTTAGCTCAACATTTCCCCTCTCAGTCTCAATGGCCTTAAAATTCCCCCAAATTATCTTCAAAAACCTGAAGTCACAATTTTTCTTCAAGATAAAATCTCAAATCATATATGAGCCTTCTAGGCTATTTCCAACAATTAAGCAATTCCAGAAAGACGAGAATATGGATCCAATTTTTTCTTAATGTGACAAAACCTCAAAAGTGTAACCAAATTAATAATAAACACCTCTCAACTGTTTTTACTAACTGTAAACGAAAGGAAAATAATGTTTAATGTAACTGCGGATGGAAACTCAGGATGCCTTCTTCCTATTTTCAAGGAATAAGAAATCTTGCGCTCATTATTAAAACAAATTTCTCAGTAGACCAAAATGTTGGGTATTTTTCTCTCTGCCAGCATTTTAGGTTTTGGCAAAATTTTTGTGCAAAATAACAGGTTTTGGCCAGGACTGATTACCCTGTTAAAGTCTTCGCCTTTCTCTACAGACAGTTTGTTTTCAAACTTGGCAGTTTGAAGTGGATTTCAACTCCCAGAAGTCCTTGGCTGGAGTGCTGGGGAATTCTGGGTGCTGAAGTCCACACAGCTTCTCCAGCTTTCCTCAAGGATTCTGGGAGTTGAAGTCCACGCCTCTTCCAAGTTTTCCAAGTTTGAAAAACGCTGCTTTGCACTGGCCGGTGAGCTGCAAAAAAACCTACTGAGATTATAAAAATACTTTTGGAGTTTTATTGTATTTGGAATCGCTCCATCCTTGGGCCTCTGGAATTGCAAACTGAAAATCACAGGAGCAGAAAGATGGCTGGGAAAAGCTTCCTGCAGTTTACCTGTTCCTACTTATAGGAAAGTGGGTGGTTTTTCCATGATTTGGGGCGCAAATTTTCCCCAAAGTAACGAGTCCCTTTTTCCTGCTTGGATAACACCTGTTGTCATTTCAGGAAACCGTGGTGGGTGCTCCATCAATGGAGGTTTTTAAGAAGAGACTGGCAAAATGGCATAAGGTCTCCTGCTTCAACAGGGGGCTGGACTAGAAGACCTCCGAGGTCCCTTCCAACTCTTATTCTGTTTAAGTAGATATTGATTTTTGTGGCAGGAAGGAAAGACCTCTCACTGTAACTGAATCTCGGTAATCCTCGACGTACAACCACAATTGGGCCCAACATTTCTGTTGTTAGGTGAATTTTGCCCCGTTTTACGACCTTTCCTGCCACCGTTGTTAAGCGAATCACCGCAGTTGATAAGTTAGTCACCCGGTGATTAAGTGAATCGGGCTTCCCCATTGACGCTGCTTGTCAGAAGGTGGAACGCTGCAAAGGTCATGTGAAAAAACGGTCCTAAGTCACATTTTTCAGCCCCGTTGCAACTGCGAGCGGTCACTAAACGAACCGTTGTGAAGTCCAGAATTGACCCGTGCTGCTGTCTTACATTTTGGAGAAATCCAAGCTCACCTTTGCGGGGCCCAACCGATGACGCCGCAAAGCAGTCCCGTTGCAAGTCGAGGACCACCCCCTCCGTGCACAGGCGAGAGGGGCGTCGCAAGGGCTGGGGGGCTGGGGGGTGCCAGGCCCTTCCCCAACCTTCCTTACCTTTGCAGAAGCGGCTGGGAGCAACAGGGCGCAAAGGAGACGCCGGGCTTCCCCGGGGCTGCGGCTCCCCCCGCTGCAGGGCTCTCCCCGCTGGGGCTGTGGGGCAAAGCGCGGAGGGCGGCCGGGCGGTGCGTAAAAGCGCAAGCGGGGCGCAGAGGGGGCGGCAGGGAGGCCGGGCTGGGAGTCGTGGGCCCGCTGGGTGCTGGCTCCGGTCAGCTGACGAGAGGAAGAGCCTCCGCCCCGGCTTTTCCGGGGAGTTGACTCGCTCCGCGGCCGCGGCAAGAAGCGAGGACGCGCCTTTGGGAAGCTGCCGGGCAGCGCCAGTCCTTTCCCCTTCTCTCTCTTTTTTCTCTCTTTCCCTCCTTTCTCTTTCTTCCTCCTTTCTTTCTCTCTTTCCCCTCTTTCTCTTGTCTTTTCTCTCTTCCCCTTCCCCTCTTTTTTCACTCTTTTCTCCAGAACAGGAGGATGAACCAGTTTGGGGTGAAGCTATTTAATTGAATGACTTCTGTATGTTTAGAGTGAAGATTGAGGCTTCCTTCTTTCTTTCTTTAGTCCATTTATGTTCCTCCTTTCCATCAAGAGGCAACTGGGAAGGTTGCAAATAGAATAGAAGAATAGGATGGGAAGGGACCTTGGAGGTCTTCTAGTCCAACCCTCCCCCTCCATCAAAGCACCCTACCCTTCCAGACAAATGGTTCTCCAATCTCTTCTTAAAAACCTCCAGTGTTGGGGCATTCACAACTTCTGGAAGGAAATTGTTCCACTGATTCATTGTTCTAATCATCAGGAAATTCTCCTTAGTTCTAGGTTGCTTCTCTCCTTGATTAGTTTCCTTCATTGCGTATCCAAATGATCTTTGGATATCAAATTATCTCCATGACTAAGTCCATTCTAACCATTACATCATTTTCTTGTAACTGAGCCGTTTGTTGCTGCTTCTAGCTTGTGATCTCAAGTGGAAAGTGTGATTAAACAAATTAATGGGACGTACAGATGTCCTTAAGAGCCTCCCAGCTTCCTTTTGCTCTTTTCCCCAATCACTTTTAAGACGGGCATATATGTTGCCAAGGAGAACAGACCAAAATTGGTTGCAAGTCCTCCCTGAATTCTTCCTAATTTGGACAACTTCCGGAGGTGAAGATTTTCCTTCCAGATTTTTCACCTGTTGACTCCTCCAAGAAGCTGAAAATTAGAGAAGAAGGACTTTGGGGGGGGGGGGGAATAGCTAGTCAAGAGATTTTTGTAGCAAATTAAGGATAATCTTTACTGATCAAAGGAACTAAGAAGGATTAATTTTTAGAAAAAAAAACCTGGACACCTGCAATCTGCGTTGGCTGTTTACTTTTGAACTGGCAACGAAGCAGAAAGATTTAATTAATTATTGTTAGGCTCAATCAAGCTTAATGTGGCCTTTAAGAAAGTCTGTGAGGGCGAACCAATGACATGCGTGCTATAGGTGGCATGCGGGGCCATTTCTGAGGGCAGGTGAGGCATTGCCCTGTCAGCTCCAGCACACGCATGCTGATTTTTGGGCATTTTTCGCCCTCCAGAAGATTTCCTGAAGCCCCCGGAGGGAGAAAAACTGCCCAACATGCAAACCGGAAGTTCGTTGGGCGTTTTTCTCTCTCCGGAGGCTTCAGGAGGCTCCTGAAGCCTCCTGAAGACTGCGGAGGGCGGAAAACAGCCCAACGCGCCTCCCTGAAGTCCGGAGGCCCTTCCAGAATTTTAAACACATTTTCCTCTCCTGTGCCTCTCTTCAGGGCTCCTAACCAGCCAGAGGATGGATGGAGCTGAAATCCCTTGATTTGCAGCCAAGATAAATGCCTGAGTCTTGGCCAGATTTGCTGACTTCAGTCATATTTCCAACAGCAGGTGACTTGAAAGCACCCTAAAGAGCTGCCACTTTCAAAGTTAAGAAGATTAAACTCTGGGAGGCGATTAGTGCTGAACATGGAGAAGTCTCCCCCCCCCCCACTTAGCAGAGATGCATCTAAATGTCAGCCCCGTTGCACGAGGAAGCGGTGTAACAAATGCACATTTAAAAAGGAGCTGCCCTTCAGGTACTCACACAGCTGGTTGTTACGGAGGAAAGTCCAGAGGACTATGGGCTCCTTGGTGTTCTCTGAACTTGGTGGTTTCATTGCAGACGTTTCATTACCCAACTAGGTAACATCATAGGTGCTAGGAGGGAGTAGGATGTGCGAGGAGGAGGAGGAGGACTGTGAAGTCCTTGGTGCTCTCTGAACTTGGTGGTTTTCTTGCTACATTACCCAACTAGGTAACATTCTCAGTGCTAGTCCCTAGTAGGTAGTCCCTATTAGCTCTGAGTATGTTACCTAGTTGGGTAATGAAACGTCTGGAAGAAAACCCCTAAGATCAGAGAGCACCTAGGACTTTAACATTCCTATGGCCAGGCTACTGGGGGTAATGGGAGTTGTAGTCCAACATGCTGGGAGAAAGCCAGCTTTGGAAGATGGTTATACATGTTTACTTGTAAGTCAGTCTGGCTGCGGTTCCTTAAGTCATCCTGTTATTTTGTTTGATTATGATCATGATTTATCACTTATGTGTATGTACACTGAGAACTTACACTCTGGAGACAAATTTCTTGTGTGTCCAATCACACTTGGCCAATAAAGAATTTAATTCTCTCCTCTCCTCTCCTCTCTTCCTTTCCCTTCCCTCTGCCTGCTCCCCTCCCTCCCCTCTCTTCCCTTTTTGCTCCTGCTTATCCTATCCTATCCTATCCTATCCTGCATTGTATTCTATTTATTGCTATGCTATTTTTATTCTATTCTATTCTTCCCTCTTCCTCTTCTATCCTATCCTATCCTACATTCTATTCTATTCTATTCTATTTTGCAATCTGCTCTATTCTATCCTACCTTATTCTATCCTATTCCTTATACTATTCCATTCCATTCTTTATTCTATTCTATTTTATTCTATTCTACAATCTATCCTATCCTATCCTATCCTACATTCTATTCTATTCTATTTTATTCCTTATTCCATTCCATTCTTCTACTGTATTCTTTATTCTATCCTATCCTATCCTATCCTATCCTATCCTATATTCTATTCTATTCTAATAATATCTAAGAAGAGCAGAGATCCTTTCATAACTTTGCAGACAGAATGTTTCAAGTTCCCCCTTGGAGACTTTCAACTGAAGCTTTCAACTGAGCACTGAGGGGGCTGCGAAAGACCACTCTTTGTGCCTTCGGAGGCAACTAGGAAGTGATTCTAGCGGAGGAGGAACAATTCAAAACAACAACAACAAAAATCAAATCCGCTTTACATGCTCCATTAAATATCTAAATGTTATATGGGTGTATTTCCAGCAGGGGGCAGTAGCGCCTTTGTGGTGGTTGGCCAGGGAACTTGGAAAATGGAGAAAGCAACTACTGGACTTTGTTATTGTGGCTGGTTGCACCGTCATCCAGATGTTGAGATTGAATTTGGCATTTTGGTCCAGCTACCGAGTCCTGTCCAAGGACCTGGGATAGGCAGAAGTTCTTCTTTCGTGGTGTTAAAGATACCACCTCAAATGTGCAGAGATGGACAGAATGACCACGGAGTTAAAAGAAAGAGAAGAATCGGATTATTATAAAACATGGAATGGAATTTATAAGTGGCTGGAAAAGAGAAGCCAAAAGAGGAGATAGAAGTCTTTTTTTTTTTTTGTCTTTTCTAAACTAGTATTGAATAAAAGAATTAACCAAAGTTACTAATTACTATCAGACTTAAAGTATTGACCCACAATGTAAATACAATGGGGATATGAACAAATTAATATGATTACAACTGTGAGTACACCTGTGCTTTCAACATTACAGAGGTTAAAACTGATGGGAAGGCCACGTAGAATAGAGAACTACAAAGGCAAAACAAGTATACCCATACAGAAGGCTATTTTATATTGTTATGTTTGTCTTGTTTTTTCCTGTATTTGTTAGTCGTCCCCCTCCCCCCGTTTTTAAAGGCTAAAATGTTTAATAAAAACTATTTTTAAAAAAGAGGCCATCTCAGCAGAGGTGGGTATTCACTTACTTTCCCTACCAGTTCGCGAATGTGAGAAGGAAGGAAAAATGTGAGTGCGCATGCCCCATCCTCACATGCACTCAGCCTTCCACGCATGCGCTTTGGCTTGAAAGCATGTCTAAATAGGACGGCGTAGCGCCAGGCCCACCCGCGATTTCCACTACCAGTTCCGGCGAACCGTCCCAAACCAGCTGAATCCCACTTCTGCACCACCGATGTAAGCCGTTTCAAGTAAAGACGCCTTTTGCTATTGACGGATGGCGAGCGTGTGAATGCTGACGGTGTGTGCTCCAGATATTGTGGGATTGCACTCAAGGCGCCTATGGCTGTTGGCGCTACCTTTGCTTTCTCCTGCCACAGTCGTTCTATTTCTTTTTAAAAAATTATTTTTATTGATTTTCTATTAAATACATTTCTTGGGGCTTTATAAAGATTGTGTGGCATGCTGAGGTTGTCGATCAGAAAGGTCAGCAGTTCGAATCCCGAGTGCCGCGTAACGGAGTGAGCTCCTGTTCCTTGTCCCAGCTTCTGCCAACCTAGCAGTTCAAAAGCACATTAAAAAATGCAAGTAGAAAAATAGGAACCACCTTGATGGGAAGATTAACAGTGCTCCATGCGCCTTAGGCGTTGAGTCATACCAGCCACATGACCACGGAGACGTCTTCGGACAGCGCTGGATCTTCGGCTTTGAAACGGAGATGAGCACCGCCCCCTGGAGTTGGGAACGACTGGCACATCTGTGCGAGGGGAACCTTTACCTTTACAAAACGATTGGTCAGAGAGTTTTAAGACCATTTCTTGGGGGGAAAAGTTTTCTGCAGCTGCTAATTTGATAGCCTCCATCAATATGAGGTTAGGCAGAAGATACGTGGAGTTCCCAGAAGCCTTGTGGAAGCTGTTGGCTCCAGTTTGTCCTTTATAGCGCTTAAAAGCAATGGGCCCTTTTCTCACTGTCTGCTAAACAACCCCACAACAGCACTTAAATGCCACAATCACCTACCATAACTTCTTAAAAGGATCACACAGCCCCAACTGGAGAACTTTGGACTGCTTAGATAGGTCAGCCTACAGGAATAGCAGGGCAGATGTTGCAGATGTGCTGGGTGACAGCTGTGATCACCATCCAGGCAAAATGATCATTGACCAGAGGGGCTGAAGGTGATGCAACCTGTAAGGTAACATCTGGCGAAGCTGGGGTTGTTTGTACTATGCAGAATCCTGGAAGCCTCTGGAAGGAAGGAGGGAAGGAAGGAAGGAAGGAAGGAAGGAAAAAGGAAAGGTAATTGAAGAGAAAGGAAAGGAGGGAGGGAGGAAGGAAGGAAGGAAAAGGGGGGAGGAAGGAGAAGGGAGGGAGGAAGGAAAGAAGGAAGGAAAGAAAAAGGGGAGGGAGGGGGAAGGAAGGAAAGGAAGGAAGGAAAAGGGGAAGGGAAGGGTGTTAGATACTTGTTCTAACCACAGTGGTTCCCACCAAGGTCCTCTGTGCCCTCTGTTTAATCCTATTGGTCGAAGGGCCTGACAGCTCCCTATAAAAGGGCTGCTGTCGGACTCAACCTTCGCTGGATGGTTCTCCCTTGTTGTACTTAATAAAGAGCGGTTGTTACCGTTGAGCCTGTGTGTGCCTATCCATTACCCAATCTAACAAAGGGAGAGGAGGGGAAGGAAGGAAAGGAAGGAAGGGAAGGTAGGATGGAAAGAAGGAAAAAGGAAAGGTAATTGAAGAGAAAGGAAAGGAGAGAGGAAGAAATGAAGGAAAGGGGGAGGGAGGAAGGAGAAGGGAGAGAGGGTAGGAAGGAAAGAAGGAAGGAAGGAAAAAGGAAAGCTAATTGAAGAGAAGGGATGGGAGGGAGAGAGGAAGGAAGGAAGGAAGGAAGGAAAAGGGGAAAGGAAAGGAGGGGGAAGGAGGGAGGGGAGAGAGGAAAGGAAGGACAGGAAGGAAAAAGGGAAGGGAAGGGAGAGGAGGGGGAAGAAAGGAAGGCATTTCAAAAATGCCTGCCTTTGTTTTGCAAAAAACGGCCCGTTTTCTACCCATTTTTTGCAAAAAACGGGGGCATTTTTGGCTCCCCCCCCAGCCCTGCTGAAGCCTGCAGAGTGTTCTTGAGGGCTGGGAAGGACTTCCCTTCTTCTCTTTCCCATCTCCTCCCTCCCTTCCTTAGTTTCTTTCTCTTTCTATCCATCTATCATTTCTCATCTCATCTGCATATTTCCTTCCTTCTCCTTTTTTGTCCTTCTTCTTATTCCCATCTCCTCCCTCCCTCACTTAGTTTCTTTATCTATCCATCATCTGTCATCTGTCATCTATCATCTACATACCTACTATCTTCTTCCTTCCTTCCCTCCCTCCTTCTTTCTTTCTTCTCCACCTGGCCCTTGCATGCAACTGCTTTTCAAATCTCACAGTTTGCATTTTTTTTACACCTTTCAGCTTCATCCCCGTTCTGCCTTTTTCTGTTTCTTCCTACTAGCTGCACCCAAATCCCCTTATCCTGCTCTCTGATCACAATAGCGATTGATTTGATCTGACATCTTGGCTTTCAGCTTGGCACACGGTGCGAAGGCATCTGAGGGATTGCTCCGAGCGTGTTGGCAGTGCCAAACACCTGGGAGATGAATCACGTCCACCTGGCAAGGGCGATGGGGCTGGAAGGACTTTGCAGAAGAGAATCGGTGCCAGGGGAGAGCGGCTCATGCAGGCTTTTTGGGGGGAGGGTGTGTGTGTGTTAAAGCTTCCAGAGTTGCCTCAAGGTTGCTATCTGTCACTTCATTGGCTTCGGTGCTTATTCAACCACTGGATTTGCAAATTGCTTACAAAAGCATCCACAGTGAACCGCACACCACTCCTGCTAGTATCCTTGGCGTAACCACGTGCCTATTTCCTGGGCACTGGATGCATCTCTAATGCCCACTTCAATGTTTTATTTATTTATTTTTTGGAACAACCTGTTCTGACCGAGGCTTCCCAAGATCACGAAGTCCTGATAAAACCTCTTTTATTTAGGTTAAAGTGAATTCCTCTCCAGCAAAGTCCTGGCTAACAGTCTTTCAAGAGAATTCACAACTACAGGCCTTATCAGTCTTGGAGAGCTGCAGGCCGATATCTTCCAAACTCCAAGCTGTAGCAGCAATTCCTTGGCAAGAAGTCAGGAACAGACCTTCACCCTCATGAACTGAACTAATTGCCTCCTACAAACTCCACTCCCCTTTCGCTCCTCTTTATTCCCTGTGGGAGGGGCCATTCACCGTCCACCTGTGCCTTTACTCCCAAGTCGGCCCGTGTTCCTTCGCTGTTCCCTTCGATCCACAATCCTGAATTGAGCTTGATTTAAATCAAGGCCTTTCCAGGCTCCAGTTGTTTTTTGAAAAAGCAGCTTCTGAGAGAATATTTGAGGTTCTTGTTCTGGGTTTTGTGCCAGTTTCTCTGTTTTTCTCTCGATTAAAAGAGAGAGTTGCTTTTCTGAAGAGCCAGTAATACCACCATAAAATAACTAATGGAATACTTCATCTTCCTCATTATTGATAAGAGGATTACTCTTATTATAAACGGAAGGGGGAAAAAAAACTAGGCTTAAATCATAACGCTAACAATACGAAATGCATGAAGAAGTTTCTTGGATGAGAAGCGAAATGTCTTCGAAGAAAAACTAGAAAGTCCAGTTGCCTCTTGAAAAATGCATCTTCAGGAAATGGATCCTTGTTTTCTCTCAGGTTACCTATTAGCTGACCTGTAGGTGGCAGCAAAGAGCTAGATTTTTTTTCTGAACCTCTTTGCCTCCCTCTAATGGTCAACCCGAGTCCGACAGTCCAGTTATTGTGCTCTTCTTGGCATTCCCAAAGGGGCTTTTTCAAGAGGAAACTGGACTTTCTGGATTTTCTTTGAAGAGGTTTCGCTTCTCATCCAAGAAGCCCCTTCAGTTCAGGGTGAATGGGGGAGGATGGAAGAACAGAAGAAGCTTCTTGAATGAGAAGCAAAACCTCTTCAAGGAAAAATATTTTTTTAAAATTTTGGCAATAAAAATCAAAATATCAAATGCAAGCTGGGCGGAAACGATCTAAAAGATGACCCACGCTCTGTCAAAGACCTAGAGGTACTCATTTTGAAAGACCTAAACCCCAGAGCTCACTGTAACAACATTGCTCAAAAGGCATTTCAGAGTTGTCAACCTTATTTTACGTACTTTTCTCTCTGGAACGCTATGCTGCTAACTAGGGCCTTAAAAAAACCTTTGCCAGACCTATCCTTGAATACTGCTCACCTGCCTGGAACCCCCACTGCATTTCGGACATTAAAACATTAGAGAGGGTCCAGAGGTATTTCACAAGAAGAGAACTCAACTCCTCTGCTCGTCATAAAATTCCGTTTGCCACCAAGCTTGAAATTTTAGGCCTGGATAACCTTGAACTACGCCATCTACTTTCCGAGTTTAGTGCACAAGATAATCTGCCACAACGTCCTCCCTGTTAATGACTATTTTGACTTCAACCGCAGTAACACAAGGGCTATCCATAGATACAAACCAAATGTCATCTGTTCTAATCTTGATTACAGGAAAAGCGATCTCAGTAACAGAGTAGTAAATGTGTAGAACACCCTACCCGATCCTGTTGTTGGTTCCTCTAACCCCCATACCTTTTACCTTAAGCTGCCTACAGTTGACCTTACGCGTTTCTTAAGGAGTCCGTAAAGGGGCCGTGCATAAGCGCACCAGTGAGCCTACCGTCCCTCTCCTACTGTCCCCACTGATATGTCCCCTTTTTATGTGCTTATGGCTATGTTTTGCTTTATTTATATCCATTTATTTGTGCCATTTTTTTCCATGTGTTTTCATACTTGTCTCCCTGTACTTGTTGACAAAGAAACAAATGGAACGAAATGAAATAAAAGGGACAGACAGACAGACATAGATGATAAACAATAGATAAGATACGAACAGTAGTTAGAAATGATAGATGATAAATGATATAGACAGTAGATGGATAAATGATAGCTAAATACAGACAGTAGATGAATGACAGAGAATAGATCATTTATTTATATCCATTTATTTGTGCCATTTTTTCCATGTGTTTTCATACTTGTCTCCCTGTACTTGTTGAGAAATAAAAAAATAATAAATACATCAATACATAATAAATAAATAAATACAAAGTCCAGTTGCCTCTTGAGAAAGCACCTTTGGGGCAACCATGGCACTGAGGATTGAAGAGTCTCCATAGATATTTTTCTTGGTATTCTTTGCAAAGTGAGTCGGATCCACGTCGGCATGAAAATGGCGCTCGCTTCTATAACAACAGTTGCCCTTTTCAACCAGCTACATAGATCTGCTTTGCGGATTAGAGCGAAAAGAGGTAATTGCCGGTGAGCAGGAATGAATTCATGTTCCTGGAAGGCACATCGGCGCATGGGGAGAGCTGCGGGTCATAAAAGGTATCTCAGCAGGCAATCAGCGACAATGTTCTGATCCTTTTGGAGGGAACGGAGGGGCTCCTGCCGGGTGGAAACAAGACTCCCCTGGGAGGTGTAGGGGCGGCATTATGCTCCAATGTAAAAGCTTTTGACACAATAGAAGGCACTGCTTTGGCTGTACGCAACAATTCTCCAGCCAAGGTCAGGCGAAGGGAGCGTTCGTTTAAGAACACCTGTAATATTTTTATGGCCAGAGAATGCCTAAGGACACCTCCCAGCTGGCACCCTATTATTCTCCGTGGTGGTCAAAGCTTTGGGCTCATCTTTGGATGACACCAAATGGATGGAATGTGCATTTTGCTCCAAAATGGTAGCTTTTTTGGATAAAATAAGTTTTCTTTTTTCACCTTGGATCCTAGCTTCGAAACACCCATGATTTAAGGTTGTTTTCTCGCAACGTTTGAAGGCAGGGTGGGTGTAAGGTCTCTTGGGTGGGGGTTTGGAATAGATGACCTACAAGGTCCCTTCCAACTCTGTTTATCTATCTATCTATCTATCTATCTATCTATCTATCTATCTATCTATCTATCTATCCTGTCCATCCGTCCATCCATCATCCATCCATCCATCCATCATCTATCCTGTCCATCCATCCATCCATCATCCATCCATCCATCCATCCATCTATCTATCTATCCTGTCCATCCATCCATCCATCCATCCATCATCTATCCATATCTCTCTCTCTCTCTCTCTCTCTCTCTCTCTCTCTCTCTCTCTCTCTCTCTCTCTCTCTCTCCTATCTCTCTCCTATCATCTATCTATCTATCTATCCATCCATCCATCCATCCATCATCTCATTTTTCCTGTGTTAGAATTTTGTCACTTCCATTTTAGTTCAAACACAGGAAACCAACCCAATTATATTAGGGTGCATAGACTATCATTACCTTGATGGTAGGAATTTCACAAAGTACCAGTAGAAGAGAATATTTGTACTTCTGGTTTGAACTGTGGGGTCCTTGGTGCTCTCTGAGCTTGGTTGTTTTATTCCCCAACTGAGTAACATGTTCTTGGAACTGATGCAGTTACCTAGTTGGGTAATGAAACGTCTGCAAGAAAACCACCAAGAATCCCATAGAATGAAGACAACTTTCCCATCAGAGGAATAGGTTCCTAGGAGGTCAATTGAAATTGAGTTAACTGAAATTTACTTCAATCCATTGCAATCCATTTTAAAAGATGTTTGTTTTGTGGAATGAAAGAATTCTATTGGAAAGCACACACCAAGAGCTTCACCCACACCATAATTTCCCCACTGCAAAGGCTGTTAATCCTCAAAACTTTGTGTTTATCATTTCCAACAATAGTAAATACCTTTAAAAAGGTTTACAACGTTAGCATGCCTTTAAAATATGCACGTAATTGCATTGTAATGCTATCATTACTAAATCAATCTGGCTTTAGTTACTACTGAGATCTATCCAGATTTTGAATTATATTTGCATATTCATCTCACTAAATTGCTAATTTGCTTTCCTCAATTGTCATCTGAAAGATATCTGTCTCTTGACATTTCCCCCTTTCTCTTTCTTGTAAATAAGGAAACTTAATAATAAGAAAAAGAAAAATGAACGTAGGCATATCATTTCTTTATTCATATTCTTTATTAGGTAGATTCGTTATCTACCTAAGATAACACTTTATCTTCAAATATTGCTATGCTGTCTATTCTCTAAAGAAATCCCAACAGCTCAGGATGAATATTGAATATGTAAAAACCAAAAACTTGTATAATCCTTGGGAAATATTGGATTCCATCTCCCATCACACACAAGGGAAGTTCCATAATCCAGGAGAGAATCAACCTGGAATTAAGGAGAAACTTCCTGACACTTAGAACAGTTAACCAGTGGAATGACTTCCCTTCAGAAATTGTAGACACTCAATCACTGGAGGTTTTTAATAAGAGATTGGACAACCATTTGTCTGAAATGGTAGAAAGTTTTTTGTTTGAGCAGGGTTGGACTAGAAGACCTCCCAGGTCCCTTCTGACTTTGTTATTCTGTTATGTTGTCTTCCTTCCTTCCTTCCTTCTTTCCTTCCTTCCCCATCACTGGAGGTTTTTAAGAAGAGACTGGACAGCCACTAGTCTGAAATGGCATAGGGTCTCCTGCTTGAGCAAGGGGTTGGACTAGAAGATCTCCAAGGTCCCTTCCAACTCTATTCTGATTATCTCCCCACTTTTTCCACAGATGTCTTTCCAGTAGGTGGCAGTATGAAGGAAGCCAAAAAACACCAACCTATAAGGAAATAAACCGATGCTGGTTTATTGATGCGGTCATCATGCTTAACAGTCTCTTGAAAACTGTAGGTAGATTTACCACTCACCTGATGCCTTCTGGAAAGAAGCAGAGCTGGAGATAATTACCAGCTGGTATTCAAGGCATTATTTTTAGATGAGAAAACAGCTGGTAGTTTCTTGTTAACGATAGCAAAAGTTAATTGCTTTAAAAAAAAGCCTTATTCCTTACTTGAAGTCTTGTTTAGGGGGCCCGGCATAGCTTTTGGTGAAACAAAACTGGCTCCAATTCACCATCAATGGAAAGTGTGAGAACCTCCGCTCTGGCGACAGGAATGGCATCTGGCCAGTAAACACTCAACTCCAGTTGCCCAGACTCCACCTCCACAAGGGATTATGGGGTCGTTAAAAGAAGAAGACGATTGATTTGTTTCTCCATGATAAAGGTCTTTGCATTTCTTTGAAGCAGTATATCTCTGTTACATTCAATTTTTTCTTTTAATGTTTCCTCCTAAGCAATGCCTTTTCAATATTTTCCAGGATATTTCATTCTTCTAGGAGAGGGGTGGGTGCTAGCTACCTACACATGAATTATGTTGCACCGATTCGCCTGGGCAGCAGGCAAACTATTATTTTTAAATTAAGCAAATCTAATTGATGAGACTGCTCATTTAAATGCAGCCCATCATCAATTAAAAAGGTGCCGTAACCACTTGCACCTAACCACAGGACGAGGGTCCTAGCCTTTGAAGGACAGCTTAATCCACCCCCAGACTAGCTTTTTTTTAAAAATCAAAACCCTCTTTCGTCTAACGTCATTTCTCTTCTGACAGCTGCTGTCATTTCATGGGCGAAGAAGGAAACCAAGCTGAAGAAACCATCAATTTCTCTCCTTGACTTGCTCAGCCCAATGGGAATGAAGTCACTGCTGTTTGGCAGACACCCAGAACAAAGTCACGAAGGCCCCCGGTTGAGTGTCTTATCAACTCAAAGCAAGCTGAATTGGCCCCAATTAGGCAGAGGGGAAAAGCACACGCACAAGTCCTGTTTCATCTTTTCTAATTGGAAGAAAAGGATTCAAACGTGTGTTCTCCTTAAAAATTATTCCAGCTTGACTGTTTCCAGGGGATTAAACACCGAGCTTGTCTTAAGCACTGGTGATATATATACAGGATAAACAAATGCACAGAAGTTAGATGCTTTGGGCCATTGTTTCTCAACCTTGGTTGCTTGAAGATGGGTGGACTACAACTCCCAGAATTCCTCAGCCATCCGGGTTTCTTGCCTTTGACTTTTGGAAGACAAGTGGACTTCAACTCACAGAATTCCCCTGGTTGGAGAATTCTAGGAGTTGAAGTCCACCTCTCTTCAAGCAGTCAACTTTGAGAAGCCTTGCGATGCAACAATACGCTTTCAATGACATTAGTAACAAGCAAGGCTGGGGTGCCCGAAGGCCCACTGTGCAAATCCCTGTGCAAGGGGGAACTGATTGAATTAGTATGCATGCCTGCCTTTCCAAAACAGACCAAGAGCTATGCAGATTTCTTTAAATCAAAAGGGCAGGGACATCACCGATGGCTTGGCATTCTTTCCCCTCAAAATTATCTTACATCTTCTGGAAGCTTTCCTTGACCATGGAGAAGGAATTTCTCCAACATCTCTATTTATGGTAAAGTCATCTTTGGGTTGAGTTTAACTCCTACTTGACCTCAAAGAGAGGGCCATGTAACTTTTGGGGTCCCCCCCCAAGCGGTTTTATTCATTTATGCATGTGGGAAGTTAAACCCACCCCTCTCCTAGAAAAATGAAATATCCTGGGAAATATTGAAAAGGCAGAATATTATATTTCCTGGGATAAGAAATGGAGAAACGTGTTTTTAGGCAGGAAGCAGACTAAGTTGCTTCTCTCCTTGGTTAGTTTCCACCCGTTGCTTCTTCTCCTGCCTGCAGGGGATTTGGAGACTAGCTTTCCCCCCCTCTTCTTTGGGGTAGCCCCTCAAATATCAGAACAGGCTGGGATGGTGATGGTTAAAAGCACAATGACTATATATGCATACTTTTTGTTCTTTTTTTTTTTTAAAAAAGGAGGAAGATATATGTCAAATTAAATATGTATATTGAAAAGGAATTATAAATCCCATCAAGATAAAATGGAGCTCGCTCAGAGGCTGAAATACACCAAGTAAATGAGATGAAGAGTGGGAAGTAGAGGAGGGAGGTAAGGGAAGAAGAGAGGGATGGGAGAGAGGGCAGGGGAGGAGAGGAGGAGAGAAAGGAGGAGTGGAAAGGGGAGAGAGGAGAAGGAGAGAGGAAGGGGAAGTAGAGAAGAGAAAGACGACAGAGGGAAGAAAGGAGGGAAGGAGGGGAAGGAAAGAGGGAGAAGAAAGTGATGGATAAGGTACAAATCTGGTGTATGGAGAGAAGAAGAACCAATAATTGTTTTTGGGAGCTGATGGCAAGACGAATTGATATAAACATTTAATAATACAATACGATGTTGGCTATGTAATAGTATAAATGTGGTTATATGCTATGAAAATGAAAAAAATAAAAAAACTTTATAAAGAAAAAAATATCAGAAGACTCGATACGCAGAAACCGGGAAGCCCCCACTTCTGCAATTTTAATTTCAGCAGAATGATAAGCATAAAAGGAAACAGATGTCAGGGTTTCATAGGAGGGGGGGAAAAAGGATGCCAAGACAGCTGGAACCACTCCTGTTTCACGGTATTTAATGGTTCCTGTCAAAACAGCCAAGAAGATACCAGTTTCTGCAGTAAATCATTGGACCCATCCCTGAATCGAAGAATACAGGCAGTCCTTTGATATCTGCTCACAGCAACTGTTGTCGGGGTGGGGGAGAGCCCTCTTTTTATTCCTTTAAGAGGGGCAACGAATTCACAGGGGGAACATTTTCATCTCATCGCAGGCCACGTTGGCAAAGCCACCCAAGAAAAAGACTAGGGGGCTCAGGGTATAATAATAATAATAATAATAATAATAATAATAATAATAATAATAATAATAATAATAATAATAATAATAATAATAATAATAATAATTTTATTTGATTAGCCGCAACCCTCTCCCAAAGGACTCGGGGTGGCATACAATCAAAACGGATAAAAATACACATAAGACAAACATATATACAAAAAGAACAGAGACATATACATATGTGCATGGAGGAGAGTTGACTTATAAGTGAAAGACAGTTAAAAACACAATTTAAAATCCCCTTAAATAAAATTACTAAATTAAAAAACCCATCAGGAGCGATACGAAGTTATGGTTGAGCCAGGCCAGCTATTTGGAAAAGGTGGGTCTTGAGCTTGACACGGAAGGAGCGGAGGTCAGTAGTGGTCCTAATATCCGGGGGGAGGTCATTCCACAGGGCTGGGCCCGCCACAGAGAAGGCTCTGCTCCTAGGCGCCGCCCCATGGCACTGTCTGGTGGACGGCACCTGGAGAAGTCCCTCTCTGTGCGAGCGGATGGGTCGTAGGGATGTATGGGGCAGAATACGATCCCGCAGGTAACTAGGTCCTGAGCCATGGAGCGCTTTAAAGATCGTAATCAAGACCTTGAAACGCACTCGATAGACCACAGGAAGCCAGTGCAGCTCGCGCAGGAGAGGTATCACATGGGAGTACCTAGTACTCCCCATAATCACCCGCGCGGCCGCATTCTGGACCAACTGCAGTCTCCAAGTGCATTTCAAGGGAAGCCCCATGTAGAGAGCGTTACAGTAGTCCAGGCGAGACGTCACCAGCACATGGGTGACTGTGCATAGGGCGTCCCGGCTAAGACATTGAGCTTGTTATTCAGAAAGGTCGGCAGTTTGGCGGTTCGAATCCCTAGTCCAGGTCTCCAGCATGAGCAGGGGGGTTGGACTAGATGACCTCTAAGGTACCTTCCAACTCTGTTACTGTTTACAAAAGACAGAACTTTATTCCGGCCACAGATCAAGAAAAGGGCGATTCATAAAAGGAACAAGGCCGAAGTATCTCCTGACAACAAGGACTTTTAGCAACCATTTGTGGGAGAAGCTTAGGGATGATGTAGCAAATCTGTGAGAATGTTTGTAACTCACGGTTGAATTGTGGGGTGCTTGGGGGAGTTTGAGAGGGGAGTTTGAGGAGAGGAGGAGGAGGAGGAGGAGAACTGAAGCTTCCTTGGTGCTCTCTGAGCTTGGTGGTTTTCTTGCAGACGTTTCATGACCCAACTAGGGAACCTCATCAATGCTACCTACTGATGGTGTTATTTAGTTGGGTCATGAAACGCCTGCAAGAAAACCACCAAGCTCAGAGAGCACCAAGGGCCCCACAATCAGGAACGTTTCAGGACCTTGGACAGATCTTGGATGTCATTCTTATTTATACCACTGAGTTGACAATGCCTTCTAAGCTCCGCCCCTTTCCCTAAATGTACAGAAGCCATGAGGCTAAAACAGCCTTTCATTGCATCTCAATGCTTTTCACTGGACTTTTTCATTGGTTAATGACCCAAGCTAGTTTGGCGTGTAGTGGCTAGAAAAAAAAGCTTCTGATGATCGCGCAGATCAGCTGACCCTCTCCCCACCTTCTTAAAAGCATTTTTTAACTACCCATTCGGGCGAATAGGTAGTTAAAAATGCTTTAAAAATTAAAAAAAGTTGGCCACGCCCACCCAGTCACATGACCACGCCCCCGCCCCCGCCAAGCCACGCCCAGGGAACCAGTGGCAAAAAAAAAATTACGTTTCACCACTGGTATGCATGAAATGATATGAATACAAGGGGATATCAGGACAGGGGCGGTGGGAACGCTGGTGAGCTTATGCATGACCCTTGCAGACCTCTTAGGAATGGGGTGGGGTCAACAGTGGACAGCCTAAGGTTAAAGTTTTGGGGGTTTAGGGAAGAAACCACAGTGTCAGGTAGAGCATTCCAGGCATTGACCACTCTGTTGCTGAAGTCGTATTTTCTGCAATCGAGTTTGGAGCAGTTTTATGTTAGGACTGGATCACATCCCTTCAAAATCAACACCCAAAAGTCTTGCAATCTTATTCATTCCAGCACACTCACACTTCTTAACATAAGTCACCCAATTCTATTTCAAAAACCCAGTTATGAAAGAGGATTGATTTTATTTTTTATAAAAGGAAAAGAGCAATGGAGCTTTAAAAAAAAGGAAAACAGAAATGGAGCGCAGAAGGAACAAATCCCTTTAACAAAAAGAGAAGATTAGATTGTGGGTTTTTTTCTTTTCCAAGGTGGGTTTTGGGGAAGTTAATCCTCAGGCATTGTTGCATGATTGCCCCATTTTCTCCCTCTCTGCATTTAACTCCTCGTCTTCCACCGAGCTGTCTGGGTAGCAAAAAATCCCAAGGAGTCTTCTTGCACCTTTTCCAATGAATTTTATCTGAAAGCATTGCCGGATTTCCTGAGCTGAAACTTTTGCCTTTTAATGCAAGGTATTAGTCAGTAAAGGTGCAACTAGACTCCTCCTAACTTTCTTAAAATATGAGTCTTCGTTAAACTCTCGATATTGAAAGTCTCTTATAAAGAACATATAAAAAACGGGTGCTGGGATTGGGTATGTCTAGTTTTTTAAAAAAGCAGGATCAGGGGTGACATCATAGCATCCTTCCAGTATTTGCGGGGCTGCCCCAAAGAAGAGGGAGCCAAGCTATTCCCAAAGACCCCGAGGGTAGAACAAGAGGCAATCAAGGAGAGAAGCAACTCAGCAGAACTTAGGAGGAATTTCCTGACAGTGAGAACAATTCATCAGTGGAACAATTTGCCTCCAGAAGTTGTAAATGCTCCAACACTGGATGGTTTTAAGAAGATGTTGGAGAACCATTTATCTGAAGTGGTGTAGGGTTTCCTGCCTAAGCAGAGGGGTTGGACTAGAAGACCTCCAAGGTCCCTTCCAACTCTTATTCTATTCTATTCTTTTTTCCCCTATTCTATTCTATTCTTTTTTCTTTTCTATTCTGTTCTGTCCTGTTTTGTTCTGTTCTGTTCTAATTCTATTCTATTCTTTTTTCTATTATGTTGTGTTCTGTTCTATTCTCCCATCCTATCCTACCCTTATCCCCCTACCTATCCTTGAGCCTTCCCATCCCTTCTCCAATTTCTTCCCTCTGGGTTTCCCCATGCATCCCTCTAAATCTTTGCAACATCAGTGTGGTTTTAATCCACTGCAAAACTCAAGCAGGACGAGATGCAACAGGCCAGGAGCCATTTTTCCAGCTCTGGTGCTTTTTGTTTTTGTTTTCCCCAGTTCGCTCCCTCCCTCTTCCCTTCCTTCTGCTCCAGAAGTCCTCAACTTAAGGCAGAAACATGGCAAAGCCCACTCCCCCTTTTTTTTCCTGCAGCCACTGCCGAACACGGACTAAAGAAACTTTCTCGGGTCTCCAGTTACTGCCCCTCCCTCCCTAGGAGGGAGGGTCCCCATTGGCTAAATGGGAGCCAGGGACCACCTCTCCGCTTCTTGCCAATCGGGTCCTGCATGTCGCAGGCATCCTGTATCATAAACTTAGCCTCCCTTTCGCCCTGCGTGCTTTCAAAAACTGCTCTGGGCAGCCTGGAGCATCCAAAGCTGAACCCAGCACCCATCATGGAGCAAGCACGCCTCCTGCTCAGCCTCCTCTTCCTGGGGGAGCAGCTGAGACCCAACCTGGCTTGCCAGCTGCCTTCTGACTGGAGACCCCTCAGCGAAGGGTGCAGAGCAGAGCTGGCGGCCACCATCGTCTACGCCAAAGTTTTGGCCCTGCACCAGGATCCCTACAGCATGTACAACTACTTGCCCTGGCAGTACGAGGCCTCGGACGGGGGGCTCTTTTACTCCGCCGAGATCGAGATGCTGTGTGACCAAGCGTGGGGGAGCATGCTGGAGGTGCCGGCAGGGTCTCGGCTGAACCTCACTGGGTTGGGCTACTTCTCCTGCCACTCCCACACGGTCATGCAAGATTACGCCTACTTCTTCTTCCTCAGGTGAGTCACCTTGGCTCCTCTTTAGAGAGACAACCAGGCCTGGAGGAATTAAAAAAAAGCAACATGGCATGGATTTTGTGCCCAGGTCGTCTGTGGAGATTCTCCCTCGTCCAGGCCCTGGTTGTCTCGAAGGTGCTTTTGGGAAGACAACTGGACTTCCTTGGCAGCCCAGTTGTCTGTTTGAAAAACATCTTTCGGTTGTGTGTGCAGGTTGCAAGTGGCTTGCTAGTCGCTTGACTGCATCCCTGTTGCTCTAGAAAAAACGTCTCTTTGGCTTAAGGGCTTTTTTGGGGAAGTTCAGGATGGGGAGAAACCCCACTCAAATATAATGTGAGGAATGGGCAGTTTTGCCCTCTGTGTATTATTTCAGACTTCAGGACCTGGAGTGTGGGTTTGAATTCCTAGAACTGTAAGGAGAAACTTCCGAACAAGGGGGACAATTAACCAGTGGAACAGAAGTGGCCTTCAGAAGTTGTGGGGGCTTCAACACTGGAGATTTTTAAGAAGAGGCTGGACAGTCAGTTGTCTGAAATGGTAGAGGGTCTCCTGCTTGAGCAAGGGAGATTGGACTAGAAGACCTCCAAGGTCCCTTCCAACTCTGTTATTCTGTTGTGCTATTATCTTCCTTCCTCCCTTCCTCCCTTCCTTCCTCCCTCCCTCCCTCCCTTCCTCCCTTCCTTCTTCATCACTGGAGGTTTTTAAGAAGAGTCTGGACAACCACTTGTCTGAAATGATAGAGGGTCTCCTGCTTGAGCTGGGGGTCCCTTCCAACTTTGTTGTTCTGTATTCCTTCATTCTTTCCTTCCTTCCCTCTTTCCTTGTCCATCACTGGAGGCTTTTAAGAAGAGAATGTACAGGGTCTCCTGCTTGAGCTGGGGGTTGTACTAGAAGACCTCCAAGGTCCCTTCCAACTTTATTGTTCTTCCTTCCTTCCTTCCTTCCTTCCTTCCTTCCTTCCTTCCTTCCTTCCTTCCTTCCTTCCTTCCTTCATCACTGGAGGTTTTTAAGAAGAGACTGGACAGCCACTTGTCTAAAACAATAGAGAATCTCCTGCTTAAGCAGCGGGCTGGACTGGAAGACCTCCAAGGTCCCTTCCAACTCTGTTATTTTGTGTATGAAGTTAAAAGGACACAACAGAAAGAAAGCCAAATCTTCCTGGCGTGCACAGAAAGATATTTATGTAACTTAAAGGAAAAATTTAAAAATAGATAAAGGCACAGATTATGCACATTACCTGCCAGCAATCTGAGGTGAAGAGGACAGTCATTCTACCAGCTCCGCTACCTGTCCTACTCTCAGCTGTTGGATTTTAACTTAGTTTAAAGGCTGACAGGCTGCGATTCAGGTGATGAGAGCTTAAAACTCCCACTTGAACTGTGAAAGACACCCTCAATTCTTTATTGGTGATTACATTTACGTGCCAGTTTCTATTTGAGTAACGAGTAAGGATTTTCCCCACTGTTCTTATTGTTATGAGCATTTGGGAAGTGTGCTAGGCGGAACACTTTGTCTGCGTAAACAGAGGGATAGAATCAAGATCACGTGAAAGGTTAATACCACTTTATAAGGACTTGGTAAGGACACACTTGGAATATGGCATCCAGTTTTGTTTGCCACGATGTAGAAAAGATGCTGAGACTCTGGAAAGAGCTCAGAGAAGAGCAACAAAGAGGATTAGGGGACTGGAGGCTCAAACATATGAAGAACGCTTGCAGGAACTGGGTCTGTCTAGTTTAATGAAAAGAAGGACTAGGGGAGACATGATAGCAGTCTTCCAATGTTTGAAGAGCTGCCCCAAAGAAGAGGGAGTCAAACTATTCTCCAAGGCACCTGAGGGCAGGACAAGAAGCAATGGGTGGAAAATAATCCAGGAGAGAAGCAACCTAGAACTTCCTGACAGTGAGAACAATTGAACCGTGGAACAACTTGCCTCCAAAAGTTGTGAATGCTCCAACACTGGAAGTTTTTAAGAAGAAATTGGACAACCATTTGTCTGAAATGGAATAAAGGTTTCCTGCCTGAGCAGGGAGTTGGACTAGAAGACTTTCAAGGTCCCTTCCAACTCTGTTATTCTATTCTCATTTATGACTATTGATAACTTGTCTTTTTGAAAAGCTAAACATTGTGAGTTCGATCGTAGGTAGAGGCAGATGTAGGGTGTCCTGCTTGGGCAGGGGGTTGGACTAGATGACCTGCAAGGTCCCTTCCAACACTGTTAATCTGTTACCTTTCACTATCGCCTTTCAGTTTCTAACCTTCCCTCTTGTTCTTTCATTATTTTAATGTGTAAGTACACACACACACAAACACACTATTATTTCCCTCTTATTTCCACTTTTCTTAGTTATTCTTGACCAGCTGAACTCAGCAAGTGCTGAGACCTGAGGAAGCTACAAAACCTCAGCTCATAAAATAAGTTAATATAGAATAGAATAACAGAGTTGGAAGGGACCTTGGAGGTCTTCTAGTCCAACCCCCTGCTCCAGCAGGAGACCGTATATGATTCCGGACAAAAGAATATCCAATCTCTTCTTAAAAGCCTCCTGTGACCGTGGCGTTATCCTTCAACTGAACTCATACAAGCTGCAATCATATACTTTCCCCCCTTTTTACAACTGTAGTATAGAAGTGTTTTGCCACTGCGAATACATCTGTCTGAGTATTATTTCCCTCCAGTCTAATCTGCAACACCGTTAAGCCTTGCTCCTTCCTCTTTTTTCACAGAATGGATGAGAATTACAACCTCCTTCCACACGGGATAAATTTCCAGGATGCGATATTTCCGGATACGCAGGAAAACAGGCGGATATTTTCCAGCCTTTTCCAATTTTCCAACTGCAGCCAAGGCCTCCATGCCGTCATGTTCTCCAGCGATTGGGAGGTCCAAGAGGACAACCGGGTAAGGCGATCTGGGTTTATGTGTTTCCCAGTTAACCAAAAAGAAGATTGTTGGATGCAAGTTACTTTTCAGCTGGCTGAGATTCTCCGTCCTGCAAATCCTGGTTGTCCCAAAGCTGCACCAGACGGCAGGACAAGAAGCAATGAGTGGAAACTAATTAAGGAGAGAAGCAACCTAGAAGATAAGGAGAAATTTCCTGACAGTGAGAACAATTAACCAGTGGAACAACTTGCCTCCAGAAGTTGTGAATGCTCCAACACTGGAAGTTTTTAAGATGATGTTGGATAACCCTTTGTCTGAAGTGGTGTAGGGTTTCCTGCCTAGGAAGGGGGTTGGACTAGAAGACCTCCAAGGTCCCTCCCAACTCTGTTATTCTATTCTAATTTATGACTATTTATAACTTGTCATTTTGATAAGCTAAGCATATTATTGCCAGCTCCTTTAGCTATTTTTAAACATTTAAACAAAAAAAAAACAAACCCCAGTATTATCCAAACAGATTAATTCATTATTAAATTGTACCACCAAAGCAAACAGCAATCATAACACCGAACTCCCTTCCTGAGATGCAAAATGAACACACATGTCACCCCAAATACATCACATATTCATTTAATCATGTCATAATAATATATCAAACTCTGCAGGAAAATAAGGGTCCCTTCTTGTAAAAAAAATACCACAGCAGTGCGGAATTCGTGCCATAAATATCTCATGGTCATTTTTTTTTAAATTAAGAAAGTGGGAAATCTTTTTTCAAAAATGGATAAATTGCACCTGTCACAAATCTAGAACTTTGAACTTCCGTTTCACTATTTCTGAGATGGCTTAATATAGAATAGAATAACAGAGTTGGAAGGGACCTTGGAGGTCTTCTAGTCCAACCCCCTGCTTAAACAGGAAACCCTACATTACTTCAGACAAATGGTTGTCCAATGTCTTCCTAAACATTTCCAGTGTTGGATCATTCACAACTTCTGGAGGCAAGTTGTTCCACTGATTAATTGTCCTCACTGTTAGGAAATTTCTCCTTAGCTCTAAGTTGCTTCTCTCCTTGATTAGTTTCCACCCATTGCTTCTTGTCCTGCCTTCAGGTGCTTTGGAGAATAAACTGACCCCCTCCTCTTTGGGGCAGCCCCTGAGATATTGGAACCCTGATATCATGTCTCCCCTAGTCCTTCTTTTCATTAAACTAGACATACCCAGTTCCTACCACATTTCTTCATATGTTTTGATATCTTTCGTCTGAATTCACTCCAAATTTCTCACTGTCTTTTTTGAACTGGGACAGTTCTTAATGAGACACAAATTCTTCACTTCTTTGGGCAGAAATATCTACCCTGGCTTTGTAGAAGAATCACGGTATCGTCTATCTAAAGTTTACTATTCTTGGCTACTCTGACATGGCTGAAACTTCTCCCAAGGGAGAACTCAGTGGGAAGGATTGAATTCCATTCCTGACCCTTCCTTAAGCTCACTTCAAGTCAAGGCCATTAACTATTCCAGCGACTTTTAAAGAGCAGTTGTCCAAAATCCAAGTGCTACAATTGGAAACCGAGAAGTAAAACGTCTTACAGACTAAGAAACAGCTGTCTTGGGCCTCCTCCGGCCTTTTGCACCTGCGTGTAAAGCAACGGTTCTTAAGGATCTATATTTAAATAGAACTTTCTGCCACTTCTTTGCAAATCTTCTAGCAGGCTCCTTCTTCCTAAAATATGCAAACTTTGGTCGCATCTTTTTCCCAATCGCAGAGATGCCACAGGCCGTTTGCAAGCTTTCTGCTGGTTGTTTCTTAAGACATTCTAATTCATTCATTCATGGTGGATTTGACGATTCTGATGGGTGATTTATTCCTGTATTTAAATGTGGAGAGCCTTTTGATTGGTACTATTATTATTTTAAAAAAATTGGTTGCCACTCCAGTTACTTGGTGACAATCAGAATCAGAATAGAACTGGAAGGTACCTTGAAGGTCTTCTAGTCCAACCCCTTGCTCAAGCAGAAGACCCAAAGCATTTCAGACAAATGTCTGTCCAGTGAGGGAGAAGGAAGGAAGGAAGGAAAACAGCATAACAGACTAACAGAATTGGAAGGGACCTTGGAGGTCTTCTAGTCCAACCCTCTTGCTCAAGCAGGGGACCCTGTACCATTCCAGACAAACGGTTGTCCAATCTCTTCTTTAAAATCTCTAGTGTTGATCATAACAGTCACAACTTCTGGAGATAAGTTGTTCCACTGTTTAATTGTTCTCCCTGTCAGGAAATTCCTCCTTAGTTCTAAGTTGCTTCTCTCCTTGACTAGTTTCCATCCATTGCTTCTTGTCCAGAGGATGGTAGAGGACAGGAGAGCCTGGAGGAACGTGGTCATTGGGGTTGCAATGGGTCTGACATGACTTTGCAACTAACAACAACATAACATGACTAGATAGAAAATTCTGGCAGGGCAAATCCACCCACCTTAAAGTTTCCAAGTTTAAGAAATGCTGCAACGAGGCATCACAAGTTGTCCAGTTCAAATGTTCAGCAAGCAGGACCTAAAATGGCTCTTTAGAAAGCTGACGGTTTCTGTCGGTGGGACAAGAGCCAGCCAGCCTTCATCAACAGGGCATTCCGTTCACTTACAAATTCCCCTCATTGTGTTTTCCACACAGACAGCCAGGGACTTCGTTAAATGGCCATGAGATGAATCAAGCTGGCAACGTACAAATTTGATAAATAATGCAGTGCGTCAGTCAATGGTCTGTTTTTCTTCCATTAATTCCGTCCCTCTGCCTGTTTTCTTCTCTGTTGGCAAACTTTGGGATATACTTAAAGTCATCTGATTCGTCTTCCCTTATAAAAGAACGGTGTTGTTTTAGTTGGTCTAAAGATTTAGGGAGGATTAGTTGGGAAAAACATTTCCTAGAATTTCTGCCAAGGTGGATTTTTTGGGGGGGAAGTCTGGGTACAAAGCAAAATAGCAGGTTGTACACTTCTGAAGAAACAGAAAAAGAATGCACCTAATAATTTGCAACTAGGGATGCGGTGGCTCAGTGGCTAAGACGCAGAGCTTGTCGATCAGAAAGGTCGGCAGTTCAGTGGTTCGAATCCCTAGCGCCGCATAACGGAGTGAGCTCCCGTGACTTGTCCCAGCTTCTGCCAACCTAGCAGTTCGAAAGCACGTAAAAAATGCAAGTAGAAAAATAGGAACCACCTTTGGTGGGAAGGGAACAGCATTCCGTGCTCCTTCGGCGTTGAGTCATGCCAGCCACATGACCACCGAGACGTCTTCGGACAGCGCTGGTGCTTTGGCTTTGAAACGGAGATGAGCACCGCCCCCTAGAGTCGGGAACGACTAGCACATATATGTGAGGGGAACCTTTACCTTTACCTTTAATAATTTGCAAGGGTGCGTCTGTTTTTTTAAAAAAACCTCCAATCTTGGAATAAAGTGACACTTGGAGTTTTAAATTTGCTATTCATTTAAAACCATGTGGCCTTTGTTAGGATTTACGCAGTACAGAGCGTGATACTGTTTTCTTTTAATTATTAATGTTTTATTAGCCAAGGAAAAACAGTCAATTAGTTCCAATATTTAGGAAATGCAACTTTTCCCAGTTTACAGGCAGTTCTCAACTTGCATCCACAACTGGGCCCAAAACTTACGTTGTTAAGTGATAAGTTTATTAAGTGACTTTTGCCCCATTTTACGACTTTCCTCGCCACGTTTGTTAAGCGAATCGCTGCATTTCTTAAATTAACACACAACACAATTGTTAAGTGAATCTATCGACTCTGCTTGTCGGAAGGCCCCCAAAGGAAATCACGTGACTCCGGGACACTGCGACCGTCATAAATGCGAGTCCATTGTCAAGCTTCCACGTGTAAATCATGTGACCGTGGGGGAATGCTGCAACAGTCATAAGTGTGAAAAAAAATGATCATAATTCGTTGTTTTCAGTGCCGTTGTAACCAGTGGTGGGAGTCAAACATTTTAGCAACCGATTCTCTGCCCTACTTGGGCTCCTGCACCAGGGTGGGGGTGCATTTCTGCCCTCCCCGGGCTCCGGAGGCTTAACTCGAGCCTCCGGGAGGGCGAGGACAGCCTCCCCCGAGCCCGTTTCCAGACTTCTGGAACTTCCGGGAGGCCCATTTTTCATACTCTGCGTGTGCCCTGCACTTACCTTGCATCCAAAGCAGACCGCATGGAGACTCCTGGGAGGGGCAGGGGTGGGTGGGCGGGGCCATCCAGTCCTTGCAAAGACCAGTTCGGCGAACCAGATGTAAAATTAGCATCCAGTTTGCCCAAACTGGTCAGGACCAGCTGAATCCCACCCCGGGTTGCAATTTAGAACAGTCATTAAACCAGCTGTTGTGTATTGTCCCCACCTTCCAATCAAAAGTATTCTAAGACCCTAACCCAGTGAAGGCAAACCTTTTTAACCTTGGGTGCCAAAAGCATGTGCGGGCACACTATTGCACATGCTCCTGTGCCCACCCCCATAATTTAATGCCCCCCCTGTGCTGTGCCCTCTGCGCATGCACGCGTGACCTCCCTCCCCTGCTGCCCCTCTCATGCACGCACGGCTTTCTTGGAGCCTGGGGAGGGCGAAAAAAGGACCAACACGCAAACCGGACGTCGGTTGCAGTTTGTGTGTTGGGTTTCACCTTTCAGAGCTTCAGGGAATCAAGGCTGAAATCAGCTGGCCAGAGCCCACATCTGCGCTGGAGCTGACAGGGCAACGCCTCGCCTGCCCTCAGAAATGGCTCCACCTGCCACCTGTGGCACGCCTGCCAGAGGTTCGCCATCACAGCCCTAACCCGTTTCATTGAGAACGCAACAGATGTTCCTTTAGTGTCTTCTGAAGGAACACGGCGAAATGTACCGCAGATAAAGTTAGAAAAACAAGACATTCCTTACCCAGAAGAAGTCTTTGGAAGTCTTCAGCTGTCGCCAAAGTAAACTAGTTTAGATAATTCAGCTTGCCTCATCAAGACCAAACAACAATTATTCATGGAATAAGAGCCAAAAAAAAAAAAATGACATGAGCTACCAGAGAACCTCTGGGAGAAAAACCTTGCCTAGTTTGCTCTTCCTAAAATTCGCCGTGCTATCGAAAACGCGTCCGTTCCACGGGAGATTAAAAACATCTTCCTGTGATGTTAATTGCAAACTCCAGATGTTACTCCTAAGCAACTGTTTGCATGCCATCTGTCATTTAATTGGAGGGATGAGACACTGAGAAGATTCTGCAGTAGAGATTCTGTGTGTTTACTTAGAAATAAACCCATTCACTACTGCCAAGAGTATTGGTGCATGCACATGATAAACAACCTGGAATATGTGTGCAGGGTGGAAGGGTGTCCCATAAAGTTCCACAAAGAAATTGGTATTTTATGAAATTTAAAATCGATAGTACGAGAGTCCCACCACAATACACCTGTCGGTAAAGGAGAATATTTCTAGCTCAGGGTTGAAATGAGGGATCCTTGGTGCTCTCTGAGCTTGGTGGTTTTCTTGCAGACGTTTCATGACCCAACTAGCTAACATCATCAGGGCTGCAAGGGAGTCCCTGTCACTGCGTTAATTATTTGCTGGCTGTGCTGAGATATTACTGCACAGGTCATAGGTCCTTATCAGCAATGATTTACTGCGCATGCTTAACACGTTTATAATACATCACACATTCCAGAGACTTCTTTCCTTTTGTTCTTTGTTCGTTTGCCAAGAAGGTGGGCAACAAACTGCTCTTGTCAAAATGTAACAATTAGATAGATTTGTTTTATTTCTATTTTCTTATTTTTGTATTAAAGCTTGTTTTTAATTAGAACTTGTTCTCGGTATTTTATTTTTCGCACTCTTGAAGATATGCTGTCTGGAAAAGTCGTCGGTCTAAGACCTCATTAGTTCAGGGTGAAATTTCCCCTGACAGTCCCTACCAGCACTGATGACATTACCTAGTTGGGTAATGAAATGTCTGCAAGAAAACCATCTAGCTCAAAGACCACCAAGGATACACTTGTTCCTTCTTCCATAATTCAACTAAAGCAGATTTCTGACATACACCTTGGAGTCTTCATAAGACACCCCCCCACACACACAAAAAGGTATTCCAACCATCCTTGAATGCCTGCGATGTTTCTTTCTAGCTCCATCTGCTCCTCGAGAGATAATTAAAATAGATGGGATTGCCAAGGTTGCGTCTAGTCGCAGAGAATTCCTGCAGGTGCCAATGTTGTGTTTCAACAAGGCTTTTGAAGTGCTTCCCAAGCTCCTGTTTGAAACGGAAAGTTTGGGATGACAGCTTGCATTACAAACACCTTTGGGCTTTCTATTCTGCATCTCCTCCAGGGGTCTTCGATTTGTACCCTGTTTCCTCCCCCCCCCCCGTGGATCTCTAGAAAAGGGGTAGCTCTAGAGTGAGTCAATTCCAACTCCAAAAGATCAGCAAGATATCATAGGGAGCGGATTTGGTGGCTAAAATCACAGCGCTTTCTGTTTTAAGCTGCCCCGGTGTGGATGATGGAGGAGGAGGAAGAGGAGGAGGAGGAAAATTAAGAGGAGGAGAGGAAGAAGAGAAAGGAGGAGGAGGAGAAACATTAAGGAGGAGAGGAAGAAAAGAAAAGGAGGAGGAAAATAGGAGAGGAGGAAGAAAAGAGGAGGAGGAAAATTAGGAGGAAAAGAAGAAAAGAAAGAAGGAAGAGGACAATAGGAGGGAAAGAAAAGGAGGAGGAAAATTAAAAGGAGAGGAAGAAAAGAGAAGAGGAGAAAAACTAAGAGGAGGAAGTTCCTTTCCATCTCTAATTTTCTTTTTCCTTTCTGTTACCATGATTATCTTTACTTTGTTGTTTTGCACCTATGCTGAGAGCTTCTGTGCGCAGACACATTCCTTGTGTGTCCAGTCACACCTGGCCAATAAAGGAGAGTGTATATTGTATTGTAAGGTTTGCAGCCTGCCGAACCAGCTAGGTACAGTTAAGTCCCACGGCCGCCGGGAGCTCCAGTTAGCCTGCGGAAGGGTTGATGGGAAATGCCCTCCTTCTCCACTCCAGGGGTTGACTGCTGTTTTCTTGCTCCAGTCCACAGGTAATTTCCCCTCTTTAATCCTGTTGTGTAAGGTGACCAACTTTTTTACAGTGAAAAGGAGGACAAAACACGTTCTATTGTCCAAAATGCTAAGGTAACCAACTTTTTTACAATGAAAAGGAGGACAAATAAATTGGAAAAAATATATGTAGTGTAGTGTAATATTTAATTGTATAATATGTGCTTTTTTATTTATTGTACGCTGCCCCGAGTCCCTTCGTGGAGAGGGAGCGGCTAACAAATCTAATAAATCTAATCTAATCTAATATGGTAAATAAAAGAAATATTTTATTCATTGCAACAATAATACACTAAAATATGATATATGCATAATAAAAACATTTGCAACATTTTATATTGTAATTATGCTTACATCCTGTTAATTATTATTTAAATGAGTACTTTTCCATTGAATTAATATTTTTTGTCAATGTATCATCATAACAATATATTGGAAATATCTGAACAAGAAATATCCTTCATATTGAATTTTACGGCAAGTGCTGCAGCTAGAGTATCAACATTCAATCTCGATTTCTCACTTGTCGAAAAATCATTGGCAATTGAAAAAAACTCTTTCAACTGCTGCATTAGTTCCAGGGCAGCACAAAGTAAATTGAACAAGTATAAATAAATGTTCACATGGAATATGTTCATTTTTGAAATGGCTGAAAATATCCACCCATCTTTTATCAATTTCAACATGTTGATTTTCCCATTGTATTAATTTTTCAGAATTTAAATATACCGTACATTCAGTCTTCTAATTTCTTCAAAGAGACAATTGTCGTCTATTTTAATGTCTAGCATTTCTTTAGATAAAAATTCTTGAGTCTTGACGAATTGTCATGTCAAATACAAATACGTCACATAACGCGCAACAGATTAGTCTTCAAATATCGAAAAGGAGGACATATAGGAGGACACTTTTCAAGGGAGGACAGAATTTACAAAAGAAGGACTGTCCTCCCTAAAGGAGGACGGTTGGTCACCTTACTGTTGTGCCAAACAGGAGCTCCTGGCCTGCTGGGCTGTTTCCGATCTTCACTGAGAAGGAAAGGGAGTGCGCATAGATTTCGTTCAGCCTCTGCAGGTTTGTCTTTGTAAATCTGCGGTGGGCGAGCAGGAGATGAGTGATTCCCGCCAGGCTAACTCTGCACATTCCATACTTGTTTAGATCCAGGACATTCGCCCGGGATGGCGAACCTATGGCACGCTTGCCCAAAGTGGAACACAGAGCCGCGTGGCCTGGCACGCGTGGCCTCACCTATTCCTCTTCTGGATTTCTGGGGCACATGCGCCAGTCATGATCAGCTGGACTTTGCACTTGTGGCAGTGCCGGGAATCGGAAGAGCTGGTCTCCGGGCTTCCAGCGTGTGCATGCGTGCCAGCCAGCTGATTGTCGCACACGCCTGCTGGCTGGTGCACATGCGCACGCTGGAAAATGGACGTTTATTTCCCGGTGCATGCATGCTCCCTGGGCAGCTCCTCTTCCGAGTCGCAGTCCCAACGAGTGTGTATATGCATGCGACCACTGATCTAAGTGACTGAAACTCTTGGAGGATTTATGTATTAAACTTTTTTTTTTTGAGGATTCAGAAGCTAAGCAGGCCAAGCCCAGTTCGTGTTTGCGTTGGAGACTGACGGCGGTGAGACCAAATCTGGAAGCTCTAAAGTTATCCCAGAAGAAGCTGGCAAAAAAAAATATTTTTTGCATGGTTCAAGCCAGGAGCCACACGCAGCTCAAGGATGTCAGAATCAGACTCAGAATAGAGTTGGAAGGGACCTTGGAGGTCTTCTAGTCCAGCCCTATACCATTCCAGACAAATGGTCATCCAGGCTCTTCTTTATAACCTCCAGTGATGGAGCATTCACAATTTCTGGAGGCAAGTCATTCCACTGGCTAATTGTTCTCCCTGTCAGGAAATTTCTCCTTAGTTCTAAGTTGCTTCTCTCCTTGATTAGTTTCCTTCCATTGTTTCTGGTCTTCTGAGGCTTTGAAAAACAAGTTGACGCCCTCTTCTTTATGGCGTCTCCTAAAATACTGGAAGACTGCTATCATGTCCCCCCTGGTCCTTCTTTTCTGTAGACTGGCCAACACTAAATCCTTTTGTGTACTGTTTTCGTGTTGACCTCTGAAAGAAGTCCACAGGCTGGTGCAAGACTTCTCTGGGAGAGCAGAAGACCTGGGGAGATATGGAATAAGCTTTGTGAGGAATTTCCATCAAGAGGATGACTTATGAAACTGCAACCTTTCCAGAGCTCTTCATCTCCATTTTCCAAAGGGAGGTTCTGGGATTTGAGATTCAGGAGAAATTAGTGTCATGGTGGAAACACAACTGCCTGGTGTGACAGTGTCTTTAATAAATCTGAAACACTCTTTGGTTTCATGGTTACAGCTTCCTGGTAATAACTGGTAGAGGAATTGTTACCAGTTTAACTATGTTCTATCAGAGTTTCTCAACCCTGGTAAATTTAAGACAGGTGGGCTTCAATTCCCAGAATCCCTCAGCCAGCCATGTTGATATCTACCCATCTTAAACATGTCAAGGCCGAGAAACACTGTTCTAGATGCTACTTGTGGTTCTGCTAATCACAGACCTACTCTGGAACGAACTCTTATCCAGGTTGGAACAGGTCACGAGTGAGACCATATTGGGTAGACATTCTAGTTTAGCACCAGGTTACGGAAATGTGAAATGGAAGAGCTGATGATGAAGATGGAGCAGGAGGAGGAGGAGGAGGAGAAGAAGGAGGAGGAGGAAGAAGAAAAAAGAAAGAAAGAAAGAAGAAGAGGAAGAAAGAAGTAAGAAAGCGGAAGAAGAAGAGGAAGAGGAAGAAGAAGAAAGAAAGAAAGAAAGAAAGAAAGAAAGAAGAAGAAGAAGAAGAAGAAAGAAAGAAGAGGAAGAAAAAGGAGGAGAAGAAGCAGAAACAGTAGTAGTAGTAGTAGTAGTAGTAGTAGTAGTAGTAGTAGTAATAGTAATAGTAATAGTAATAGTAATAGTAATAGTAGTTATCCACTCAGTCATATCCAACTCTTGGTGACTCCATTGGCCAGGTCTTTTCACATCTTCCGACATTTCATAGGTTTCTGATCCAATTCTAGCTTCAGCCAAACCTGGTTTCCATTTTGCTCACATGGCTTCCCAAACCTTATGTGAGAGGAGAATCTTCTCCATTTAAAGGAACGCTTGTTTATTCTCTCGGGGGGCTGTTGGGTAGCAGCAGACATCTCGGAAAAGAAAGATGGATGCAAGAGTCAAAACAGCAATAGCCATCCCCGACATTACAGATACGTAGCCGAGGATGGGAAAAAATAACCCCTGGGATTCTGCTGGACTCACAATCCCGACTACCATACAACATCTGTTTGACTTTATTGTGTTCCTGGCACTGTTTACTTTGCCTTTTTAACCTGCTGAGAATTTGGAAAAACAAGAAAAGGAGCCAAAATCAGGACGCCAGGGGTTTGCTTCTACGGAGAACTAGCAGGAAAAGCCAATTATTTGGAGTGAATTTTGGAAACGTCTTCCCATGAAGCACGGTCCAGGTTTTTATTTTTAAGAGGTCCCGTCTGCCTCTTCCATTAGCAACTGTCCCATGGATGCCAAGGTGGAACTGCCAAACCGCCTTTTAAACGTCAAAAGACAGAAAGCAGAATGAAACTCGGCTGCAGCTGATTGTATCTCCCTTAAGCCTCAGAAAACAACGAGGTTCCAGACGAATTTGCAAGTCTTGTTTATATATATATATTTTATATTGTATAGGTGGTGTGTCTTGTTGGTCCTTGTAAACCTCTCCAGATGTTCTATGAAAGTCCCACAAGAAACAAAAAATGAATCTTTTACACTGGAAAACAGCAAGATCCCCAAATATTTCCTTTTAGGGGAGCATGCCTGGCCGTGCAGTGTACACAGAAGGATGCAACTTCGGATCCTTTGAAAAGGAGTTGTTGCCCTGTTCTTTTGTAGAAAGGTAGCACCCACCTCTCTCCTAGAATTATGAAATATTTTAGGGAATATTTAAAAGGCAGAATGTTATATTTTCCCTAAAGGAGAAACATGTTTCTAAAGACAGAAACTCAGAGCTTCAGCTCTCTTCCCCTTTTTTTTATTAAAAAGTTTATTTATTTTTTATTCTCTTACATACCATTGTAAGTATATATCCACATAGTTATTCTTCTTCTTTACATTTGTCATTCTTATACATTTGTTATTCCATTTAAAAGGTTATAATAATTTGGGTTGCTTTATTTACCATCCCTTCCGCCTGTTGTAACGCCACCTTATTTTCTCTTTCTTTTCTTCCTCCCTCCCTTCTCTACTTCCTTCCTTCCTCCTCTCCTTCCCCTTCCTTCTTCCCTTCCCTCTCCCCTACTCCTACTCTTCCTCTTCCCCTTCGTACCCTCTCTCCTTCTCTTTCTCTCCCTTCCACCTTCCTCTCCTTACCTCTATCTTCCTTTCTTCCTCTCCTGCTCTTTCCCTTTCTTCTGTTGTTATAGGTGTCTCTTTCAAATCTCAGTTTATGTTTTCTTGGGATGGTATTTCCGCAAACCCAAATATACTTTAGTATCATTTCTTATTCCCTTCCCTTCGCTAATCTACCCTAACTATGTTCCCGCCCCCTTTATATCTCTCTCCTGAGTATATACTTGTATGTTTAGTACTGCCCCCAGAAGATATTTGGCCATCCTTGTGTACAAGACAAAAGATCTTCAACTCCAGGATGATGGGATTGTCCTTCAGGGCTAAGCCATCCAGCCAAAATAGGAACTGCATTGCACCAGCCCAAGTTTCCATCAAGCTGACTCATAACCTACACAATCAGCTATGACCCCTGCATCCTATCCTATCCTATCCTATCCTATCCTATCCTCTCCTGTCCTATCCTGCTTTCCGTTCCATTCCATTCCATTCCGTCCCACCCCACCCCATCCCACCCATCCCATCCCATTCATTCAATTCCATTCCATTCTACATTCTATTTTTTTCTTTTCCTATTTTCTATTATTTCCTATTTCCTTTCCTATTCTATTCTATTTTCTATTCTATTCCCTATTCTACTCTATTCTACTTTTCTATGGAGATGGGGTATTTCTCTGCCAGGTAACTTTACCTCTTTGCAGAGTTGCTCAGTTCACCCACCACCAAAGTCTTCAGAGAATTGTTTTAACCGGCTAGTCTTTTCAAGTTCTCTCAGCCTTGAAGGAGGATGACCTGTGGCCAGCACCACAAAAATTATACTTAGCATATAAGGCAGCACCCTGTTTTTATTGGCTTTCTAAAAACATATCAGAAATTGTGACTGAATTAAAACAACAACAACAACCACATGTCTTGCTAGCAAGTCATTTCAAAAACAAAAAGAGTTTGTAACGTCTCATTTCCACCAACTTTGTGGTGAAATGTAAGATGACACTAATTATATCCCATGTCTGAGGGCAGTTGGAGATTTATCTGTGTTTCATAATTAAAACCATGTTTCCCCTCTAGCCATTTTCCAGAGAGAAGCTAAAGAAATCAAAACACATTGTTGCGTATTTGGATATGTGGGGAAGAATTCAAATTTTCCTGTTTTGTTTCAAAAATGGCTCTGCGTGATGTTTGTTGTTGTTGTTGTTGTTAGTTGCGAAGTCGTGTCTGACCCATCACGACCCCATGGACAGTGTTTCTCCAGGCCTTCTCTACCATCCTCTGGAGTCCATTGAAGCTCACGCTGGCTGCTTCGGTGACTCCATCCAGCCACCTCCTTCTCTGCCGTCCCCTTCTTCTTCTTTTGCCTTCCATCTTTCCCAGCATGAGGCTCTTCTCCAGTGAGTCCTTCCTTCTCATGAGTGGCCAAAGTCTTTGAGTTTCCCTTTCAGGATCTGGCCTTCTAAAGAGCAGTCAGGGTTGATCTCCTCTAGGACTGACCCGTTGGATGGCCTTGCAGTCCAAGGGACTCAATGCAGGAGTCTTCTCCAGCACCAGCGTCCAAAGGCCTCCATTCTTTGGCGCTCAGCCTTCCTTATGGTCCAACCTTCACAGCCATCCATTGCAACTGGGAAAACCAGAGCCTTGACTAAACACACTTTTGTTGGCAGGGAGATGTCTCTGCTTTTTAGGATGCTGTCTAGATTTGCCATAGCTTTCCTCCCCAGGAGCAAGAGTTTTTTTAATTTCTTGGCTGTAGTCTCCATCTGCGGTGATCTTGGAGCCCAGGAAAATAAAACCTGTCACTACTTCCATTTATTCCCCGTCTATTTGCCAGGGATTGAGAGGGCTGGATGCCATGATCTTAGTTTCCTTGTGTGATGTTTGCCCTGAATTAACTAGCATAGCTGTAGTAGAACTTCAGGTCCGTGGTATTATGCCACTACTGGGATGTGCGTGCCAGTCCATAAATTAATTCTGCTCTTTAAAATAAGACATTTGAAATATCTTTAAAGTATTGAAATATTTAGTGGCTGTTGACTTCAGGCTTCCTGAGACAGTAAAAAGCACACACTTAGTCCCCAAAACCCTCTTTTTATTTCAAAGGCTGTGAATTGTGTTCATTCACAGCCTGTAATGAGTCCCAAATAATTGTATAAAGAGTCATACAGTAGTCTGCCAAAGTCCTTCGGGATAAGGCTGATAAGCACCCACCTTTATCTTCCCTGAAACACTGCCAAAGTCTTTATTGGCAATTAGCTTGGCAAGGCCACATGGAGCAAAGAGTCAAGACGGAGCTTCAGAAGGTAAACTGACCACCATGAACCAAGTTGCTTCCTGCAAAGGCTCAAGTGCCTTTGCTCCTCCTTTATGTTCTGTGGGAGGGGCCAATCACCTCCAAGCCTTACTCCCGAGTCGTCCCTTCTGCCTTAACTGTTCTTGCCTTCTGGCCACTCTGCACATACACACACTGGGAACAGGCTCCCCCTGTTCCTCTGCCTCGCTGCTGTCCGAGTCTGGAGGCTCCGGAGATAGCACATAACTCCCAGATGGGCCTGGCCCCCTCTCTGCCTCCAACGCAGAGCCCTCATCTGAGCTTCCCCAGACTCCAGGACTGGCCCAGGTTCCTCCCCAACCTCCTTACTGTCCAAATTGCTGCCAGCTCCACAAACCACAACATCAGCCAGCTCAGAAAAATCCAGTCTGGATTGCTGTGAATCATAAATGGCAAAATTGTGTATCTGTTCCTCCCAACCCTTATGAGGTTAAATACACCATACTTGAGGTAATATTTGTCTCAAGCCCTATTAAATGGTTGGCTTACTTCAATTTAATATCGGATGTTGAAGCCCAGAATGGGATTAAGTGATCAGATTTTAGCAGCAGCCACAATCGTTTTATTTCCAGCAGGGCTAAATTGAGAGAGGGATTTCTGAATGGCTTCTCTTTAATCTCTCGCGTGTTGCTTAAAACCATCTTCAGCTCAAAGAAGGTGCAGCTTAATCAAAGGGATTTCTCTCAAAATATGTGTTTTCCGTAGAAATGATCTTCCCAACCAGTAAAGACATGGTTTGATGTTTTATTTGTCTTACTAGTCAATGATCAGGCATTGCCTGGGTATTTATTTATAAGGGGGGGGGGGGAGAATGTCCGGACCAAACGTAATTTCTAATGTTTTCCCTCTTACTAGGGGGAGCCCCCTTGTGGAGTACTGTGAAGCCGTTACCATGGCAACTCAACTGCAACGTAGAAGCCATTTTACGGCAGTACAGTAGAAGCCATTTTAAGGCACAACAGGCTGTATCTTAACAGAATAGAGCTCCCAAAGGGTGTTAGGGGTATCTTACCGCCACAGTATTTGTTTCCAGAGAGTGAGACATCTGTGTACCACATTTGGTTAAAATTGCTCGAGGCGTTCTAGAGTTATGCTGGAACACACACACACACACACACACACACGTATATACATATATGATTGTCGTGGTGTTGGAAGGGAAATCCGTCTGGTTCAGTTTCAAGCTGGGAGAAAAGACACTGGAAACAACATGGAGGCTGATTGGAAAGAAAGTTTAATGATGAAGCAGAAGCCCCGTGGTTTGCGGTACTGGGGCAGCTGACAAAATGGTTGAACGAGTGGTTGGCTCTTGATTGGTTTCCATGACTTTGAAGTTTGAACTGTTCTGGGGATTGTGCAATGAAGGGGTTTGTATTCTGAAAGTGTGTCGGGCTATTGTGGCTAATTGGCTTTTGTCCTGTGTTGGGTGAGGGGCCACTTGTTCTAATCCCACCACTCTGCTTTGGTTAGCGGTCAAACTTCACTGCAAGGGATTTTGAAATATCTTGCCTTGCATGGATTTCTGCCTGCAATATTTGCTTTGCTTATGAATGGAGCCATTTAGATAGTCACCTTCCTCTTTCAATAAGCTCTTTATCTCTTTAAGTGCTGGCATCTGCTGTGGGCTATTAACAAAGATTGGGGACTGCTTCCTGCCTCTCAAAATCATGTCTCTCCATTTCTCCTTTAGGGAAATATAATATCCTGCCTTTTTAATATTTCCCAAAATATTTCATTCTTCTAAGAGGGGGGGAGGGCTTACCATAAGGGGTTTGTTTTATCTCCTTTGGGCATGTTGCCTGCACAACATTTAACGCACCTTGAATGAAATGAAACCAACAACTCAAAATTGAAGCTTTTTGGGCGACTATAAAAATCCCCTTTTCCCCCTCTCCATTCATCTGTGCACCCATTAGAGTAGGAGAGCAGAGGTTACTATTAAATTATTTTGTCAGGTTAAGTGTAATGTAATTATGCTCTTTAATCTTTGTAGAATAGGTTAAGAGGATTCTCATTTGTCAGCCGTGGCTCTAATGAGACTTTATCAAAGCCATCATTTGGAGTTTGCTGGGTGCAAATTAAATAAAAACGTTCACTTTATTATGGCAAAGTCAAAAGGATTCCCTCTCCCCCCATCCCCATGGAGAAGATTCTCCTTTTGTCCCTAAGCTAAGCTAAAATCCAGAATTACTGGATTTTCCCAGGTTTATTTTTCAAGACTTCACAGTTTTATTTACTACCGATAGGCCACAACTTACAACAGTTCATTCATTCAGTGACCATTTGAAGTTACAATGGAACTTGGAGCTAGTACTCATTCTTAATCTAACCCAGTTTTTGTCACATTTGGCAACTTGATAGGTGGACTTCAACTCCTTGGCGGGGGAATTCTGAGAGCTGAAGTTCACATGCTTTGCTCTTCATAGATTGCTCTAGATAGACCCAAGGAACCAAGCTCCATTCAAGAGCTCGTTGGAAGAAATTTTCTGGCGTTGGTTCCCTAGTTGGGAAGCAATCATCTGAGAAGAAATGGATGCAGAAGCCAGTTGCCAGAAAGCGGAATTCTTTTAATGTAGGAAGGCAAGAAGCAAACAGTGAAACAGCTGGAGCTTTCCTGGCTTGCAAGCAATTTGGGAGTGTGAATCTGAGTCTTAATTCCCCTTAGATGTTCCTGTAGTTTGCTGGGTTTTGATGTGTTTCCGATTGCCTGGATTTTGTTTTCCTGTTTTTCCTGGGTTAATCTTGGTCCCAGATCTTTTGTTTTTCCTGTCTGTGGGGTTTAATTCTGTTAAGGGCAGGAAAAAGGGAGTTTCAGTTTACTTCGGGGAGTTTATTTTTAGTCTGATTCCCCTTATCTTAATGGCTCTACTTAAGTATTTCTGTGGTCAGCTTTGTTACTTTTGTAACAGCCCTTCCTTGCTCTGAGTTTTCCTTCCTGGTGCTTCCTGGTTTTCTTAAAGGGGGAAGGGCTGGCTTGAGTCTCTTGGCACTGTTTTCTGAGGTTTCTGGTGCTGTCCTTTTGGGGTGTTACTTCCCACATGCCGTAACTGTTCATCACTACAAATGCCATAGACTAGTTTTATGTTGTATTAGGAAATCCAAATTACACAGAGCGCCTATTCCAGTGATGGCTAAACTTTTCTGGACCGAGTGCCCAAAGCATGCGCGAATGCACGTGCCTGAACCCCCAAAATGCAATGTGCATGTGGCCCTGTGCATTCGCCCCCCCATGCATGCATCCTGTCGCTGTGCATGCGGCCCACACATGCGCTGCCCACATGCTCCACCCCTCCACATATGCACATCCCCCTGCACACACCCTGCAATGCACCCCCATGTGCACCCCGCGCATATGTGCATGCCCCCCCACGCCCCACACCCTGCACATGCACGGCAGAAACCCGAAGACCAGGTGGGAGGTCTGTACATGCGTGGCAGAGCTGAACGGGGGCAACAGCTCATGTGCCCCCAGAGAGGGCACCGTGTGCCACATACATGCCATAGGTTCGCCATCATGGCCTATTCTGTCATTCGTCCAGGATTTGCTTCCCTGGAGCCTTTGAAAGTCCCATAATGGATTTCCCTACAGTTATTTCTTCAGCCAAGCGTTGCATAAGCCCTTCTTGTAGAGAGCTTGTTGGGACTTCTGTTAAACCTCTCTCCCTTTGCTTGTAGTTTCCAGACCTGATAATTGCAACCGAAAAAAACAAAAACAAACCATGCACAAATGCTTAAAGGCAGCCCTCCCCTTCTAGTGACGGCGCGTTCCCATGGCAACTTGGCATGTCGGAAGACATGTATGAGCTAAGGCACATAGCAAGCCAGCTCTGGGAGATGGGAGTGCTTTTAACCGAGGCAGTTTAGATCAAGGTTAGAGGTGAGGGAGCCTGAAAGATGGAAAGTCCTTTGTGAAAAAAAAAGTTCCATCAACTTTAAGCTGATTTTGTGTCTTCCTTTTTTTTTTGGCAATTTAACTAAAATCTGGATTTAAAAAAATAACAATGCAAGGAATAAACAACACTAGCCCAAGTAGCAGAGGGCTTACAGTAACAACGGATTTTTATCCTAAACTAAGTAATTGCCTTTTTTCCCCCAGTTAAAAGGGTAGGATTTCACTGCAACAAGCACCAGCAACCAAAAACCTGCTCTCAAGTATTCTCCCCGCATGTTTAACAAACCATCTGCAAAACAAGTTATAAAATTGAAGCAATTATAATTTTAAAATGCTCACATTTGGTCAAGAGAAAAGACGACGATAAACTAATAGAGGAGAATATTTGTAGCTCTTGGTTGAACTGTGGGGTCCTTGGTGCTCTCTGAGCTTAGTGGTTTTGTTGCAGACGTTACATGACCCAACTAGGTAACGTCATCAGTGCTAGGAGGGAGTGGGGTTTGTGGAGTGAATAGGAGGATTGTGGGGTCCTTGCTGGTCTCTGAACTTGGGGTTTTTCCTGAAGACGTTTCATGACCCAACTAGGGAACATCATCAGTGCTAGAAGGAGAGAAGGAAGAGGAGGACTGTGGAATCCTTGGAACTCTCTGAGCTTGGTGGTTTTCTTGCAAACGTTTCATGGCCCAACTAGGTAACATCATCAGTGCTAGGAGGGAGTGGGATTTGTGGAGTGGAGGAAGAAGAGGAAGAGGTGGTGGTGATGAAGGGGAGGAACAGAAGGAAGAGGAGGAGGAGGAGGATGCCTGTGGGGTCCTTGGTGCTCTGATCTTAGTGGTTTTCTTGCAGACATCTCATGACCCATCTAGGTAACATCATCAGTGCAAATATGGTCCAAATAAAAGGCAAAATGTCTCACTCTTTGCCAGTGCAGCATATGGCTTCTGGACAATAGAATAAACCCATAAAACCTGCAGAATGGGGAACTAAACCTTGGGTTTCATATTACTTCTTGGGGAGGGGACCGTAAATCACATCTAGATGAGGTCTAAGTAGGTTCACTTACGTTCTCCCTTTTGGAGCTAATGCTTCAAAGAGGGAATACATTTGCCACGATCTAAATAAAAAAAGTATTCCAAAGTTTTGATTTACAACATACGGTCGCTCAGTCCTGAATTACCAAGCCCGCTATAAATTTCTGTTCTCCAGGCAATCGTAGGATTAAAGATCTCAGCAAGGGGACATCTACCACGACATCCACCAAGCATTTCGCTTCAGACTTAAAACAAGACAATGGAAGCTTCAGTTGTCCACGGCTCCTCCAGGACCCCAACCCAATCATTAAAGTCCTTTGAACTTTGACGCGGTAGAAAAAAGCTGAACGACAACAATTCGTTCTGTACGACGTTTAGCACTGGGTACCCCTCAAACATAGGGTTGCGGTGGCTCAGTGGCTAAAGATGCTGAGCTTGTCACTCAGAAAGGTTGGCAGTTTGGCAGTTCGAATCCCTAGCGCCGTGTAGCTCCCGTGACTTGTCCCAGCTTCTGCCAACCTAGCAGTTTGAAAGCACGTAAAAAATGCAAGTAGAAAAATAGGAACCACCTTTGGCGGGAAGGGAACAGCGTTCTGTGCGCCTTCGGTGTTTAGTCATACCGGCCACATGACCACGGAGACATGTTCGGACAACGCTTGGCTCTTTGGCTTTGAAACGGAGATGAGCACCGCCCCCTAGAGTCGGGAACGACTAGCACATACAGTATGTGCAAGGGGAGCCTTTATCTTTACCTCTCTGGAGTATTGATGCAAAAATATAAAAATCTGATTCTTTGCATTTGGACAGCTGAACGTTTACAATGTATTTGCACTGCTGGGAACTTGTCATTTATCTCTAGGGAACTTCAGACGGATAGAATTTCATCCTGGCCTCCTTGACAATTCAGGGAATTGAAGGCCACACATCTGGAAGTTATTCCAATACTTAACAGAATAACAGAGTTGGAAGGGACCTCAGAGATCTTCTACTCCAACGCCCTGCTCAAGCAGGAGACCCTAGTCCATTTCAGACAAATGGTTGTCCGGTCTATATAATAGTTGAGCCAGCGCTGTGCGAAGACGTCTCCGTGGTCATGTGGCTGGCATGACTCAACACCGAAGGCACACGGAACGCTTTTCCTTTCCCACCAAAGGTGGTTCCTATTTTTCTACTTGCATTTTTACGTCCTTGCAAACTGCTAGGTTGGCAGAAGCTGGGACAAGGAACGGGAGCTTACTCCATTATACAGCACTAGGGATTCGAACCACCGAACAGCCGACCTTTCTGATGGACAAGCTCAGCGTCTTAGCCACTCAGCCACCGCGTCATGCATTCTGGAATATTTTTCCAGAACAGGTTTTTCAGCTTTATCCTTCATCCTTTACCAACTGCCCAAAGAACTCCAGTGAAAGAAAGACTCTATTTTTTTCAATGAATGAGTCCATTTTCTAGGGATTAAAAAAAAATCTGCAGATCTCAGGACTTTTTTTTTCCAAAAAGAAAAAAAAAGGTTTACTGTATTTTTGTCTTTCTGCTGAATCAGTCCATCCTGGGAAAACCAGTAACTACTTTGGTTTCAAACCTGCAATTTGGTCTCGTATTTTTTTTTTATCATTCATCACAACATGATATGCAGCAGCCAAAAATGTTGGGGAAACTGTCCAGGAAATGAGCCACCCCACAGTAAACTAATACCCAAGAGAAATGGGAATAAAATTGCTCTTAATTGCACCCCAGAGTATGAATTTGTGGCCAAAAACTATGGAGCATTTATTCATCACATAAAGACAGTGAGGAACTCCAAACTTTTCAGGTGCACCTGGACGTAGAGGAAGTCCTCGATTTATGACCACAATTGAGCCCAAAATTTCCGTGACTACGTTCAAAAACATTTGTTCAATGAGTTTGTCCTTTTTCCCCAGAACTTTCTTGCCACAGGTGTTAAGTAAATCACAAATCAATTCGTCAAACTGTTGTAAAGCGAGTCTGACTTTGCTTGCAAGAAGGTCGCAAAAGGGGATTTACAAGCAATCGTTTCTAGGAGAGGGGTGGGTTTTAACTTCCTACACTTGGTTTCTGCAGCAGTTTCTGGAGTGAGGGTAGGTGGTATCCCTGCAGAGAACTGGGGATTTAGCAAAATATCACAGCAGTTCAGAAAAGACTGACATATAAATCATCATCTATGAATGGCAGCTTGGATGAGTCACTACCCCCCCTCCCCCTGCTTTGAAATAAATCAGCATTCTTTCGCTTCTGAACTCTTCCCACTTGTTAAAAATAATAATTACGAAACCGGGAACGCAGAAAGAAGACATAATAACTTGCATTATCTCAGCAAGGGCGGCTGGCAGGTTGCAACCTCTACAATGCACCTTTCGGAGAGATATGTTAGAAAACTCTGTGTGCTAGGAGGAGGAGGAGGGAACTAAACAAGAAATAAACCTTGACTGTAGTACCATGAGTAGTATTTCACACCTACGCAATGGTTGAGTAAGATTTTGTGTGTCTAAGGCAAGTTAAGTTATTTACTGTGCTCTTCCGTTGCTCAGAATGCAGAATAGAATTCAGACAGAGGTGGGTTGCTAATTTTTTTACTACCGGTTCAGGCGTACGGGCACGATGCTTCTGCACATGCCCAGAACCGTCTGGCCGAGTGGGTGGAGCCTCCCACTGCCGCTACTACCGGTTCGCCCGATCCGGGCCAAACCAGCAGCAACCCACCTGAATTCAGAGTAACAGAGCTGGAAGGGACCTTGGAGGTCTTCTAGTCCAACCCCCTGCTCAGGCAGGAGACCCTATACCATTTAAGAAAGATGGTTGTCCAATCTCTTCTTTAAAACTTCCAGTGTTGGAGCACCCACAGCTTCTAGAGGCAAAGCAGAAGACCCCCAAGGTCCCTTCCACCTCTGTCATCCTACATCTTCTATGCCTATGGTTTTCTTACCAGTAGAGAGTCCACGTTCCTCCTTGAGTTCAGGCCCTGAGCAGAGGGACCGGCCTCCTAGAAACATCTCTTAACCTCTGGTGACCAGGTACAAGCTGATGGAGCAGGTAAGAGCAGAGAACCGCTTGGATTTCGGTGACTTGACGTCCCTCTGTCTCTTCTCGCTTTTCAGCTCATGTGCTCCTCCCTCCAGAAGGCCTTGTTCGACGAGGAGGACCACGTGAAGAAGCTTCAGCAGAAAGTGGCCGCCTTGGAGAAACGCAACAAGCAGCTACAAGTCCGAGTGAAGAAGGTCAAACGTTTGCTGAGGCAAACCAGGAAGAACGGCCGACACATGGAGCTGATGAACCAGAAACTCAATGAGAAGCTGCCTTCTATGGGGTCTCAGTTCCCCTACGCGAATGCCTTAAAGCAAGGCCGTTCTCATGCCCCCTACCTGAAAGTGTGAGAGCAACTTTGGCCCTTCAAGCTACACATTTTAGTGATCCAACGGCGTCTCCTTCTCCACCCTATCTTACCTTAAGAAAGACTCACCAGGCGTTCAAAGTCTTTGGCTTTTGACCATGAAGGATTTTGGACCTCAAGTGAATATCTCACTGGCTTCGAACCGAGTTCAGTTTCAACGTGATTCGGTTTTTCCCTTGGAGGGAAGCATGGACCGTTGCCTTCAGAACAGTTGGCTTGAGACCAACTAAGAATGGGTCTAAGGGCCATAGTTAAGGGGAGGAGGTTGAGTCTTGGATGGGGATACAGGATTAACGGTAGTCCTCGATTTACAACATTTCGTTTAGCGATCGTTCAAAATGACAACGGCGCTGAATAAAGTTGTGTGATGTCCTTTTGTGACCTTCTGACCAGCAACGTCAAGAGCGAAGACGTAGTTAATCTTATTTAATTAATGTCAATTAATTCACTTAATTAAGTTAATTAAGATTCACTTAACAACCAAATGACTAACTTAGGCAATGTCTACAGAGATTCTCCGTCATCCTGGTCATGGTTGTCCCAAAGGTGCTTTTTTTCCCCAAGAGGCAAATGAGCTTCCTTGGTTTTTATTTGAAGTTGTTTCCCTTCTCATTCAAGAAGCTTCTTCAGCTCTGACTGGATGGTGGTGGCAGAACTGGTCATTTGCATCCTTTTAGAGAGCCCTTCAGGCCCCTTGGAAGTTTAAGACCTTAGTGAGACCTTAATGAGACTCTCTGAAAGGACGCAAATGACCAGCTGTCTGCAAGGAGTATCAATCCTTCCATTCCCCACCATCAAGTCAGAGCTGAAGAAGCTTCTTGGATGAGAAGCGAAACCTCTTCAAAGAAGGAAACAGAACGTGAAGTTGCCTCTTGAAAAATCACCTTTGGGGCTAGCTTCATAATGTCCATCACTCCCTGAACCACTGCGGCAAGAAATGTCGTAAAATGGATCAAAGCTCATTGAACAACTGTCTCACTTAACAACAGAAATGTTGGGCTCGATTCTGGTTGTAAATCGAGAACTACCTGCAGTCCAGTAGCTGAAGCACTGAAGGGAGGTTGAACCTTCTCCAAATGGTGGGAGGAGAAATGACCAAGGACTCCATGCAAACTCATTGAAGAAGCAGAAGCGTCTAAGTGTAAATAATAAAAGGTTTATACCATCCCGATCCTGAGAAAGTCTTGGTATTAATGCAAAGGGATTCTACTACACCATATCTGAAAGGAAGCTCCCATGGGGCAGGGTTTCTTCTTCTTCTGCTGATTACCATAACTCTAGTTTTTTAAAGCTACTGTTTTTTTTTACATCTGTTTTATTGCATTTTAAATCACACTAATCTTCATGCCACAAATGTAATTTTCACATTCTTTCCTTACTTTTGGAAACAATTTTACCTGTTTCTCTCTCCCTCCCTCCCTCCCTCCCTCCCTCTCTCTCTCTCTCTCTCTCTCTCTCTCTCTCTCTCTCTCATCTACCTACCTACATACCTACCTACCTATCAAGATCATGTGAAGGGTTAATAACACTTTATAAGGCCTTAGTAAGGCCACACCTGGAATCCTGCATTCAGTTTTGGTCGCCACGATGTAGAAAAGACGTGGAGACTCTAGAAAGAGTGCAGAGAAGAGCAAGAAAGGGGACTGGAGACAAAAGCATATGAAGAATGGTTGCAGGAACTGGGTATGTCTAGTTTAATGAAAAGAAAGAAGTTGTGAATGTTCCAACACCAGAAATTTTTAAGAAAAGTTTGGACAACTATTTGCCTAAAATGGCATAGGGTCTCCTGCCAGAGCAGGAGGTTGGACTAGAAGACCTCCAAGGTCCCTTCCAACTCTGTTATTCTCTTATTCCGCTAAATTAGGCTCTTAAATAAAACAGCTTACATAAAGGTAAACCGATTGATACTCCTCCAATATTTTCCGGCAGTAGAAAGCAGAAGCCAAGTAGTAATCACAAACAGCGTCACACTGGCTTTGCACTCTCTGTTAGCGCTTTCTCTTTTTAAATTATTACTGTAAAGTTTCTAAAAGTGAATGTGTTAAGTCTTCTGCTTCATACCGATGGGGCAGGAGACTTTAGAATTACAGATCAGGTGGTGAAAGCATCTTCTCTTGGGTAAGATCATCATACCTGTCTGATAAAGAAAGGGTTAAGATTTTCAGACAACTTTGGATATATTTGCCAGCCGTTAAATGTTGCCAGGAGTTAGCAGTTGGTCCTGGAGTTAGAAGTGAGATGAAAGTTTGCAAATTTTTGTCTGTCGCCTATTTAGCTGTCCAATCAGCTAGTTTCTAGATGATAGATAGATGATAGATAATGATAGATAGGTAGACAGACAGACAGACAGACAGACAGACAGACAGACAGACAGACAGACAGACAAACAGATAGATGATATGTAGATAAGATGAAAGACAGATAGACAGACAGACATTGATAGATAGATGATAGATAGATGATAGATAAATGACAGACAGACAGACAGACAGACAGACAGACAGATATATTTAACCTCTTGTCTGGCAATCAAACTCTCTTTCGATGTGTAGCTACTGGTCAAAGACAGGTCCTTAAAAGTACCAAATGTTTCTTCCAAAAACCTCAACGCAAAAGTTGGTACCCTCCTCGTCTCCTTTTGCACTGATGTCTCACGGACTCAGGGAATTCTCAGCACCTCTAGAACCTCTGCCAAACTTTGCCCGGGAAGCAAAATAAATGGAGCTGAGATGCTTGTCTTATTCCTTTCCTACCTCCTTCCCGTCAGAGTGTGAGAGTTGCCTGTGGGACGTAGTTCTGCATTTTTAGCTGCTCATTACAAATGCAGCTGTTTTATGGGTGTAAATCAGGTGTGGGATTCAGCCGGTTTTGACCAATTTAGGTGAACCTGATGCTAATTTTACACCTGGTAGTTGAAAGAACTGGCTGGCCTCACCCACCCTGCTCCACCCCTCCCAGGATTCTCAACGCACCCTGTTTTGGATGCCAGGTAAGTGCAAGGGCCACGTGGAGGCCCTGGGAGGGCGAAAAATTGGCCTCCCGGACATTTTTGGTCTCCGGAGGGCCTCGGAGCACGGGCGAGGCTGTTTTCACCCTCTCAGAGGCTCAAGGAAAGCCTCTGGAGCCAGGGGAGGACAAAAGCGCCCCCCCCCCAGTGCAGGGGGCCGAACCGGCCACGCCCACCATGACCACACCCATCCAGCAACCAAGCAGAGAACTGGTTGCTAAAATGTTTCAATCCCATCCCTGGCATAAATCATCCCTGGGAAATAAGATCTGAAAGAGGCATTTAATCAACAATGGACAGGATCCGAACGTTGATCTTTTTTGGTCACTAAGTCACAAGATTCTAGACAAGCTTGAAGGAATCTGACTGTAACCTTGTTCCAGGTCCCTTTTTGTCCACCCACTGAACCTTCCTGCATATACAACTTACTCCTTGTGACTATCTTGACCGACACATGGAGCACATGTTCTTCCAAATCAGAGAATAATTGGGGTAGTTCGTTGCAAGTGCAAATGCAAAGAGAGCAGAGAAGAGCAATGAAGATGATTAGGGGACTGGAGACTAAAACATATGAAGAACGGTTGCAGGAACTGAGAATATGTCTAGTTTAATGAAAAGAAGGACTAGGGGAGACATGATAGCAGCGTTCCAATATCTCAGGGGTTGCCACAAAGAAGAGGGAGTCCAGCTATTCTCCAAGGCACCCGAAGACAGGACAAGAAGCAACGGAAACTAATCAAGGGGAGAAGAAACCTGGAACTAAGGAGAAATTTCTTGGCAGTGAGGACAAATGATCAGTCGAAGAACTTGCCTCCAGAAGTTGTGAATGCCCCAACACTGGAGGTTTTTAAGAAGAGATTGGAAGAAATGTTGGAATAAATATCCACCTGGGTTCAGTTCCAAGTGGGGAAAAAGACAAGTGGTAACATGGAGACTATTTGGAAAGATGGTTTTAATGGTGGACAGGATCACATGCCTTGAAAATGTTGGATGAAGGGAAAAAAGGGAAGAGATACTGAGAGTTCCTGAGTTTGATACCCTCTCTGGACTTTTGAATTTCAGCTTGTATTCCGATTGGTTGACAGAATCCCATGGGGCCCATGCAACTCTATAGGCTGTCCTGAGCCCCAAGATTGGTTGACTCTTGCTGGGCGATGATGTAATGAAAGGGCTTTGGGCAATTCCTACTATGGCTCTGCCTGAAGGGGTACATCTTTCTTATGTAGAATAGACTAGCCCAGGCCTTAATGGCCCATTGACAAAGGTGTGTGTGTGTGTGAATTTCTGCATCCCTTTTAGGGGAAAATATTCTGTCATTTTCATATTTTCTAAAATATCTCATTTTCCTAGGAGAGGTGCAAGTGAGATTGGATAGCCATTATGTCTGGAATGATGCAGGGACTCCTGCCTGAGCAGGGGCCTGGACTAGAAGACCCCCAAGGCCCCTTCCAACTCCATTATTCTGTGAAGTTAGACTTGGGGCAGGAAACCCCCCCAACTTCTGGATTCCACGAAGGACCTAAAAACAGAGAGTCACCAAAGAAATCTCCAGACGGAAGCTAACTTCACAAAGAATTCTTGGAGAACCTTTCGTCCTTGTATCCCTTATCAGGTGCCGTGTCAACCTGTCCTATTCAACGGTATCTCCAAATCGATCTTCAAAGCTCGCTGGTTGTCTGGATGTGCCACCGGTTCAAAGGGTGATGGCTTGGAAAGATCATCTGAGGACTTCGTGGAAGTGGAAGGTGAGGGACACCCAACCAAGACAAGAGGAGAGCAGCTGCTCCCGTCCCTTTGTTTGATCTCTCCTCTCAATCCCTTTTTGTACCCCACCCCCCGGAATGCTCTCAAAAATACCGTAAGAGGAACCTTTCAAAGGAAAAAAGGATTTTTGCTTTCAAGAGACCGCAAGAAAGAGCCTCTATTCCCAAGGCAGCAGATTAAAATCTGAGATGAAAGACCCCTTCCCTTATTTGGGGTCTCTGAGAAAGCTGCAACTTCAGTTGGCGATGCTTTATTTACTTGAACTCTCTCCTCTTCCTTTCCTGATTTTGTTGGGACCAGAGTTTAAGCAACTTATTTAATGTTTTAAAAACATTGAGCTGAGCTGTCCCTTCACAGCGGGGTTTCCACTCATCACGCCGCGAGAAAAAAGCCCAATTCCTACGATGGCGAGCCCATAGCACGCGTGCCACAGGTGGAAAACGGAGCCCTCTGTGCAGAGCTCAGCTCCATGGCGCATGTATGCCTCCCGCCGGCCAGCTAATTTTCAGGTCTCTGCTGTGCATCCCCTTCCCCCCCCCCCCATGGCCCGTTTTTGGTCCCAGGAGGC